>NC_140977.1:8885204-8911076 GCF_056783735.1 Eptatretus burgeri | reverse complement strand
GCCATCAACCTCGCTCTCGTGTTTTCTTGTTTTATGTCGTGTTGAGTGAAGGAATGATCCATTGGAGTGCAAATGAGTTGAAGGAAAGATTTGTTTTCATGGAGAATGTGTGTGATATCTGGTTTAGCACATTTGTACTCGGTTATGGATTGAAGAGTTTTGTTCTTTTTCAGGAATGCAAAGATGAATCGGTCTCAAGATTCTCCAGATGTTACTGTGAAGGAACCAAGACCATCGACTCCGTCAATGAAAATCTCCCTATGGAATTGTCTCAAGTAAATACGTTACATTGAAACTCGTTTTTTTGGATGCATCTTCCTCACAAAGTGTGTAACAAATTGACTTTTCAATCCTTTTCTCCTTTGGAAAAAATACAGAAGATTTAAAACGATGTGGATACGTGGTGCTGCCAGACATTCCACGTAAGTAACGGAAAAAATATCCCTTCAGGATGTCATGACGTGAAACGCACAAACATGTAAAATGATATTCCTTTTCGAGAGAAGGATTAAACCTCACGCCATCGCATCTCGATCACATTTTACTCATTTATTGTTATCTGTGCCATAGATAAGGGGTTGTGGGGTTGGAGTACCTCAACGTGCTCGCACTGTCCTCTGACCTGTCTAGCCTGGATTGGAATCTGGACCAAGATATTGTGGCGAATTCGCGCCTGCCGACGTGCGATCGGCCGCTCGACTCGAATGGCGGCCGCCTCGCCCACCGGACGGACAATTCTGTCGTGACCCTCCGGGAACTATCGCCCGGAGCCAGTCATGGGTGGGCCTTTCGACCTCACCACGATCGTGCCAATTGGCCACCCGCGTAGGATAGGGTTGTTCGCCAAACTCGACCTACCTAAGTACCCACGCGGATGGTAAACCGGGCGATCGTACCTCGCTGCAGGTCGACTCCGGACACGAACTGCTGAAGCGGTCCGTTCCGTGCTACAGTGATAACCGAGCGGTGTTATCGTCGGCCTCGACGGTTCCGATTAATTATCGGGTGTATTAAGCCCACTACGAACCCTTTACATGAAGCAAGATGGAGATTCAAACGAAGGAAAGGACGCAGCGAAACGGGGAACAATTCAACATAATGCACTTTATTTACATGACACACGGAGAGCACACATATACAGCCATACAGTCAGAATACACATATATCAATTTAAAACAAAAACAACAATGCAGAGCTACGACCGAATACGCGAACACACAGCAACACTTGTACAGTTTTACTTCACAAGACACGGCGCCACAAGATCCATACAAAAACCCCGAAAAGAAAAAGGTGACTTCCGTTTTGGGCCGTCGAGTCCCTCTCCGACGTCCGTCGACGTGGTCCTGCCTGGCCGCGACTCCGTGCCCTAGCGTGGTAGGCGAGGCCTCTCCGGCGTACCTCGCGCCGGCACGTGTTGGCCACTCGACGCCGCGGACGGAGTTTCGGCGCTATCCCAGCGCGGATAGAAGGGGGGGGAACGTGGATGCCCGAGGTCGGGAGGGGGGAATGGTGGACGCTCCTTCCCGCCAGCGGGGTCTTGGAACCGCACCACAGCAGACCAGGCCAGCGGTCACCAGGAGGAGAAGAGGACGAGCGAGCCGGAAGACAGGAAGAGGGCAAGAGCAACCACAAAACCCCTTCTCCCGTGTCCGACTTTTTATATCCCGGAGCTCCGCCCTGTTGCTCTGCCCCGTTCTTTGCTCCACCCCCCTTCAAGGGGCTTTGAGAAAGGTCTCGAAGAGGAGCGTTCCTCCTTCCTGGCCGCGTCACACCGCGCATCCACCAATCGGGCGCCAGCTGCCCCACCCCGCTTCTCCTCCCTCACACCAAGCGCGGAGAAGAATGGTGCGAAAACAGGCGGGAAAAGCCCACCGAGCGTCCTTGTTGGTTTTTGTTTGAAATAAAAGATAGAAAAAGAAAAACGACTGACTCAAAGCGTCGCAGCCCGAATGAATCACATTAATTCCCTCTAAACAACGGGTTTCGGGCTAACTACACATGTACTTAAGAGACCTCACCTACGGGACCTGAATGGTGGTTTGCGAATTTCCACAGCCGTAACAATATTAACGATCATCCTGGTGCTTTACATGAAGAGTGATAGATCAATGAGTGCCTTTTTAATTTTTCTATTTTTTTTGTGAACAAAGTCGAGGCTCGTGAAAGAGCTGGAATATATAACAGGTCATGACCAAACAGAATAAAAGGAACAGTAAAAAGAGGAGAGTCTAACAGCAGGGTTGAGGGACAAAATAGAGAGAGACTTCGGTGTGGGGAGGAATGGTTGGTTCGGAGGGCGCACGTGGTGAAGATGAATACAGTCGCAAACTCTAAGGAAGGGAAAACTGGAAACTTGGAGAGAGATGGGCTTAGGGCAGATGAATGGAGGAGGAAAGAGCATGGGTTTGGATGGGGGGGGGGAAGAGGGGGGTGAATCTGAGATGGTGGTGAACAGCTTGACATCAAATCGTAACTTTGAAAAGCAAGGGAAAACATTTAACAACAAAATAATTATTACACTATTTTAAAGTTTTCTTCAAAACTGAACTGCACAATGCATCATCAGGTACATTTGTCAAGTTACCATCAGCAGGTGCATGACATCACTCCAAAAAAAAACACAAAAAAAAAAAACATCCATAAGCACTTTGCATCAACAAGTGGCCTCGTGAAAATGACCAGCCCAAAGTTCTCCTGAAGATGCAACAAGCACTTCAAACTGATATGAGGGTGCTTCGTGTTCGCGCCACGAGGCCTCGAGATGGATCTTGAGTTGAATCCACCACGACTCTGACCATCAATCTGAGTGAATCATCTTCCACCCATCACAAACCTCGCTTCCTCTGCATTGTCTGCCACTGTCTCTTCCTCTTCATCAGATTCTCCAAATTCTTCACCTACCTTTTCCTCACATTGCTCTCCAGCCTTCCTACTCTTTTTCGCCAAGTGATCAGCTGCCTTTTTTGCTTTCAACTTTGCTCGCTTTGCACGTTTACGTGCCGTGCGCTGGAGGTCTCTCACGATTCTTTTCCAAACTCTCTTGGAATTCCTGGTCTTTTATTGTCATTTCGGCCTGACGATCCAGATAGTCCTGTTGCACATACTCTCGCCAGTGGATGTGATGATAAACATGGAACTCTCCACTCCCAGCATCTGCACTCGAACCCATGATATCTCTCACAAACTCCGGGCGAGGTTTTGGAGTCCATTCCTTCATTCGTTCTGGAATGACATATCGTCGCTATGAGAACGAAAAGCTGGAGGACCACTTGTTTTTTAGTTTGTGTATTTACTTCTTAGGGAGGGAGCAAGGGTGATGAGGTTTGTTGGGTGAACGATGAACAGATCTCGAGAGCACATTCACTAGCCTGGCCCACATGTGCACCAATGTCCATGTACACCTCGATCCCAAATGATGCCTGGAATTGAGTGCAGTACTGTCTTTGAAATTCCCGTTTTGATGAAACCTTAAACTGTTTCACCAACCCATTTGAGCACTTCCCTCTTGATGCTTGTATCCCAAAGTGAAAAATGAAAAACGTGATTTAAATGATACTCACATCCTCTTCTCAATGGCACGCATTTCTTGGCCTCGTTGTGCAGATACTTACTTGGGTAGTGGTCAAGTTAGGTTGTTGTCTGTCTGGATATTGACAACACATTTAGAACCTGTGATGGTTGTGCACAGAGAGGCCTGAAGAGAGCATCGTGCACATCTCGGGCGAATAAAAGCATATACAGTGGTGCACCCAGAATCCGAATTTAATCCGTTCCAAGAGGCTGTTCGGATTCCAAAAAGTTCGGATTCCAAAACTATTTTCCCAAAAATAAATAATGGAAAGTGAATGAATCCGTTCCTGGACCCCAAGAAAACACACTTTCAAGACATCTTATTTTACCTTAAACATGGGTAATTTCAGTTGAAAGTGAGTAAATGACCTTTTCTGGGTCATGAATCTTTTTCCAAGCCTGGGGGATAAGCAGGAGCGTTGTCGCTTCTTCAATCAGTCTGGATGCAGCTCCGACCTATCAGTGGCCATTGGGATCCAAAACCGAAACTGTTCAGCCTGGTGGAGGTATTAATTAACCATGAAGCACCAAATGGTGTTTTATATCCCAGTACACTCTGTGGAGACACAAACGTGCCGTTTTCACCGCACGGTTCCACGCGAGAGAATCAGGAGGTGAAGCGATTGGGTGACGCAGCATGACGTCACTACCATGCTCGCGAAAAAAAACGTTGAGTTCGTTCAAGCCGATTCGTTAGAGGGTTCATTGAATGAGTTCGCTTCACGATGGGTTTTTGCGCTTTTATCGCTTCTTTATTTTTCAGAATCCTACACATGGTCTATTTCGGCAGCTCGAACATGGCAGCGAGATCAGACACAAGTGTACCGCTCTCATGCTTAACGATAAGTTCTTTCTTCAACTCAATTGTCGTTCTCACGGACTTCCTCTTATTCCTATTTGCTTCACTGCTCTTCCTGGGTGCCATGGTGAATGCACAAGGGTGATAATTGAAAAAAAAAATGCACAAATCAAGGTGAAAACACGAGGTAAAGTAGCGATCGACACGAGAGATGCTTTCACGAATACTTCCACCGACGAACTGAATGAACAAAGCGCGAAGATGCGGGTCGAACAGGCGGGGGAGAGACGCACGTGAACAAACATGAACGCCACGTTGTGTTCAGTTTTCGAAAATGTGTTCGTTTTTTTAGGGCAAAATTTTCTCGAAAAAATTGTTCGGATTCCAATTTGTTTAAACAATGGGGCGTTCGGATTCTGGGCGCACTACGGTATGGTGGAGCAGTAAACAAGATCAATCGTTCAAATGATGATGCAAGCATGAAACTTGGCAGGAATATTTATTTTATGTCACTTTATGAGAAAAAAGTGCTTGCCACTTGAAATTCCAACATGGCCGCCATTTTGCAAGATGGCCACCAGACGACCACCCAAAATAAAAACAGATAACAATCGTTCAAAGAATGATACAAGCATGAAATTTGGCATAAATATTTATTTTAGGTCACTTTATGAGATACAACTGCAACCCACTTAAAATTCAATATGGTGGCCATTTTCCAAGATGGCCACGATGTTTTTCTGCCCTGCAATGTTTATTGTTCTGATTAGGTCTGACAAGAGCAACTGCATAGTGGGGTACAACTTAGTCCGTAACGATAGCATTTGCACCTTCCACTACATTGTGTCTTGCATCCACATTTCGTGAACTCCTGGCAGCTTTTAGCTATGGGAGCAAGGGCAGTCCAGAAGAACTTCCACGAGTGATCTTCTTTGAACCAACCCCACTCGGACAGACACTGAGCTTCTGGCTGGTGGACTATTGCCTGGCTCCAAATGTGTCCTGCTTGATATGCAGCTCGCTTGGCATGTTCCGTGAGTGCTCCTTGTGTTGGTGGAATTAAATCATATGACCTCTGCTTTCGCGCAAAGAGAGCAATCCGCGCCTCATTCACTGACGCAACTGAACTTGATGAATATGGTGGATCAAACTGAACTAACCCTCACAAATCATACATCAGGACCACATATTTCTCCAGGATTTCTAGATCAGATTCCTCAATCTTTGATGGCCACTGACTGAGTTTCGTGAAGATTACTGACGCTTCATCACATACATTCCATGTCTGCCATGCTGTCTTTTTCCCTTTGCCATTGAAAGCTGATACAACATCACAACCGGTGAAGGCATGGAAGAAAAGCGTCCCACTCGTTTTCTCTGGTCCTATGGCAGACATAATTTTGTGGATAGGGATCCATCTCCTGTGCTCCCCTTTGCCAAATGCAACCCACATTTTTTTCAAGACCTGTTGTGGCAAGAGAAGGCATAAGGGATATGGCAATAACTACAACGTCCATGTCATTAGTTTCAATCATCAGAGACTTGTATTCCTCGGTGGCTGCATGCCGAACATGTCAGAATATTTGTGTGTCTGCTTCTTCATGGGTGCATGGGGCCACTTCCTCTTGGTTAACGCTGGTGTCACTGGTGGTGGTGATGGCATTTTCTCCTTTCGTCATGATAAATGGATTGCCCGTTGTCATTTCAGACACTTCGTGGCTCTTGATATTTATATGTAAACTGTGATGGGCATTGCACGTGGTACGTGCTTGGGAGCCTCCGCGGTGCATGTTTGTCTACGTTTTTGCTGATTATTTGCCAGTCAGTGATGAAAGTGATTTACCAGTCAGTGATTTACATACATTCTCCATATTTTATGCACTCCGAACCCACTGGACGAAATAAGTTGAAAAGTGGTGGTTATACTTCGGGTCCGCATGGTAACGTTCTACAAAGTTGGGATGGCCACCTCCAACTTAGATTTTTTTGAACTTTTATGTTGAAATGAATTTTCATTAGAAGTGAGTGAATGATCAAACATGTGCTTAATGCGCTGCTACGTCAATGGACAGAATACCTTGAAAAGTGGATGTTATTGTCAAACAATCAATCAATCTCCCAGAACTTGTACAAATCATTCTAAAATATGCCAGTTCTCTGTGTTATCGCATCATGAAAACGATAATTGTCGTGTGTGTGTGTGTGTGTGTGTGTGTGTGTGTGTGTGTGTGTGTGTGTGTGTGTGTGTGTGTGTGTGTGTGTGTGTGTGTGTGTGTGTGTGTGTGTGTGTGTGTGTGTGTGTGTGTGTGTGTGTGTGTGTGTGTGTGTGTGTGTGTGTGTAGAGATGAGTTGAAACTTGGCGGTTGTACTCGGGGTGTTCATGGGAATGTTCTTCGTTGGGATGGCCATCAAAGGAAAGAACAGTTGTGCCGAATAAAATGGTCATGTTTTGTTGTTGTATGTGAATACTAAAAACTTGAAATTGAGAAAACTAGTTTCATCAATAAACTATACAGAATTCATAGAATACCTCCCTCGCACAGTCTTGAGAAGGACTTTGTACGAGCCAACTCTTGTGGCGCAATGTTGTAATTACATCAATCCACACTTCCGAGGTAAATGTGTGCAAATTATTCTTGGAAAAGTTTGTTACACAGTATATTCATAAACCTTTACAAAGTAGCTCTTATTCTCATTCTCGGGTGTTTTCATAATTACCAAGGCTGATAAAGACGCAACATTAGATCGATAGTGTCAATCGGGAGATCGTTGAAACATCTTCTTCTTCTTCTTCTTCTTCTTCTTCTTCTTCTTCTTCTTCTTCTTCTGACTTCTTCTGACTTCTTCTGACTTCTTCTGACTTCTTCTGACTTCTTCTGACTTCTTCTGACTTCTTCTGACTTCTTCTGACTTCTTCTGACATTTTCTTCTGACTTCTTCTGACATTTTCTTCTGACATTTTCTTCTGACATTTTCTTCTGACATTTTCTTCTGACTTCTTCTGACATTTTCTTCTGACTTCTTCTGACATTTTCTTCTTCTTCTTCTTCTTGTGACATTTTCTTCTTCTTCTTCTTCTTCTTTTTCTTCTTCTTTTTCTTCTTTTTCTTTTTTTTCTTCTTCTTCTTCTTTTTCTTCTTCTTCTTCTTCTGACATTTTCTTCTTCTTCTTCTTCTTCTTCTTCTTCTTGTGACATTTTCTTCTTCTTCTTCTTCTTCTTCTTCTTCTGACATTTTCCTCTTTTTCTTCTTCTTCTGACATTTTCTTCTTTTTCTTCTTCTTCTGACATTTTCTTCTTTTTCTTCTTCTGACATTTTCTTCTTTTTCTTCTTCTGACATTTTCTTCTTTTTCTGACATTTTCTTCTTTTTCTGACATTTTCTTCTTTTTCTGACATTTTCTTCTTTTTCTGACATTTTCTTCTTTTTCTGACATTTTCTTCTTTTTCTGACATTTTCTTCTTCTTTTTCTGACATTTTCTTCTTCTTCTGACATTTTCTGACATTTTCTTCTTCTTCTGACATTTTCTTCTTTTTCTTCTTCTTCTGACATTTTCTTCTTTTTCTTCTTCTTCTGACATTTTCTTCTTTTTCTTCTTCTTCTGACATTTTCTTCTTTTTCTTCTTCTTCTGACATTTTCTTCTTTTTCTTCTTCTTCTGACATTTTCTTCTTCTTCTGACATTTTCTTCTTGTGACATTTTCTTCTTCTTCTTCTTCTTCTGACACTTTCTTCTTTTTCTTCTTCTTCTGACATTTTCTTCTTTTTCTTCTTCTTCTGACATTTTCTTCTTTTTCTTCTTCTTCTGACATTTTCTTCTTCTTCTTCTTCTGACATTTTCTTCTTCTTCTTCTTCTGACATTTTCTTCTACTTCTTCTTCTGAAATTTTCTTCTTCTCACATTTTCTTCTTCTTCTTCTTTTCACCTTTTCTTCTTCTTCTTCTTCTTTTTCTTCTTCTTCTTCTTCTTCTTCTTCTTCTTGTAACATTTTCTTCTTCTTCTTCTTCTTCTTCTTCTTCTTCTTCTTCTTCTTGTTCTTGTGACATTTTCTTCTTCTTCTTCTTCTTCTTCTTCTTCTTGTTCTTGTGACATTTTGTTCTTCTTCTTGTGACATTTTCTTTGGGCAATTGTTTTGTGTGTGTTCTCCTCTTCCCTTTATAAGGGGTGAGGTCAGATGGGAGCAAGCTTCTGTCGGGCGTTGAGCACGATACTACTCCATCAGCCGCTGTTCTGAGCCAACCGCCTCCACTGTCTAACGCCCCCGAACTTACGGATATCCCTCCTTTCAGCACAATTCACCGATCTCAACCACGGTCAACCTCATTTCCTTCAATCTTGCTCCCTCAATCTATCCACTCTCTTTGCCATTCTCTTCCCGCATCCACACCAATTGTTCATCTCAGCTGGCATTTCAACAATCTCCCCATAAAGATCATCTGCACTCCAATCTCCTCCATCAATTCATCTATTCTACTTCTCTCAACCTTCTTCACCCCTGCAATCCTCCTGATCCCGTTATTCTCACAAATCTGCAACCTCTGTTGTTGACTCTCTCAGTGCCACTGTCTCCAGGCCATGAAGGTAAGCCGACATTCCACACGATATCAGAACCTTCCCTTTCAATTTTGTTGATATATTTCTGTCTGCCATTACTCCCTCCATCCTCCTCCACACATTCACACCCACCTACCTGAATCCTCCTCTGCATTACACTTTGTTTAATTCACCATGGAATTATATTACTATACACTTATTATATTACTGTAGCATATCTATATATTAATACTGAAGGACCAATTTTGTGCTCCACCTAGCGGTCACGTCACGTTTTTCTCGGTACTGTGACCTGAGAAGTTTTGACACGGTGTACATCAAAGTAGACACGTGCACAAATCGGGGGACTCCTTCACAAAGAGTAGTGTACACCAAAAATGTCGTGTACAAGGACGTTTTGTAGGCCTCATTAGGTAAGGCCATGGAGTACATGGACTGGGATCCGGCTCTTACGAGAACCGCCACTGGTTGTCATATTGGGCTCATGGAACAGAATCCGTCTGTGACGGGGTTTCGGCTAGTCGAGTAATATATGCTATATTGATCAGTCATTTAACATGCGCTAAAGTTTCAATTTATTCTGTTGAATGGTTTTCGATGTACGCTCTTAACACTAGAACTGGCACTTTATAACTGCTGGTTGTGATGACCGGGTACCAAGACATACCGCTTTGATGCAGCCCCGCTTTGCTCACACACCTGACCCATTACGTCCTGTTTATTGAATTGAATTCAGAATGGGATCACACACCTGACCCATTATGTCCTGTTTATTTAATTGAATTCAGAATGGGATAAAAATAAATGAATTTTAAATCAAATGTGCTGTAAGACCAAATAAAATAGGTCCTGCATTGGAGTCTTCAGAAGGAACTCGAACAAGGGAAAAGCAAAGATGAAGTCATCAGGAGGAACCTGAACAGCACTGGGGGTTTCAACTGCTTCTCATCTCCCCTCAAACCCATCCAGGAGCAGCCAAGAGCGCCTTATTCAGAATAAATAAATAAAAAACCCAGATAAAAAATAAATACATAAATAATTCTTGCTGCCAGACCATGCGTCCGATCAGACCAAGAGGATCCGTTTGTGCACCTTTTTCATGGAATTTCCCAGGTGGCTTTGGGAGACCACTCCTGAAGTGTTTTTAAAAAATGTAAATACGCAAAGCACGAATGTAGAAGCAGGTCGCACTTTTAGATCCACGATTGGCGAGACCAGGAATGTCGGGGTCCAGCAGTACCGGACACATACGAACTGGAGGGGAAGCCGTATCCAGATGTATTCCTGAGAGTGGGGGCAGTGCATGGAGAGTGAGGAATAGAGTTTTTGATGAAGAGAGCAACTCCACCGCCAGGACGAGGCTCAGGTCTATCACACAGGAGAAGGGAGTAACCGGGGAGAGATACCAAGGAATCAGAGATGTCTTGAAGAAGGAAAGTTTCTCTTAAGTACATTATGTCTGGATTGTCAACGTTTTCACATTGTTTGAAGGCAATTTCAAAAGTAGACGAACTTCAATGTTTCCTGAAACCTGCAAGCTTGGTTAAAGCAGGGATTGATGCACCATCTGTCTGTGTTGCGAATGAGGAAACGGTGAAAGCTGGTGCAGATGAACGTCCCAGACTTGCTTGTGGAGACAGCGATGTCGAAGCCAGAGATTGGAAAAAATACAAACGTCAAATGTTCCAGGAGACCAGTTATTTACTCATCTCTGTCTTGAATTACTATTGATTTGATGTGCTATACTGGAGTGTCGTGTCCAGGGCCGGTTAACACCAGCCTGGACGGATAGCCGAATGGTTTAAACTCGGAGGCAAACAGCCGAGAAGCTTTTGGCGATTATGGTGCGCGTGGGATGGGAAGCAGCAGAGGCGCCCACGAGAACAAAAGCACCCGGTTTATTCTCAAACCCACAACAAATAAATGAACAAACCCACAAACGTAACAGTACTTCCCGTTGTATTTTGCAAGCCAGTAATTCATTGTTTCCGTCTGTACTACATTGGTTCCTTATTTCATGGCTCCGTACAGTGCTTCATTCATTCTGTATGATTTGCACAGAATATGTAAATATTAGATTGTTTATAATAAAGTGTGTTTTCATGCCTTTTCCCTTCAGTTCTGGTGACAATGCAAGTTCATTTCTCCTTATGTAAATGATTGCTGGGGTTTCACGTGGTTAGGAATGTTGAGATTGCCATGTGTCCGCTCCACAAAGTTACAAACGCACAAACACGTTTTCACGTGAAAATTTACATTTTTACAGTGAGGGTATATAAAGCTTGTTGTTATTATGTGTGTGCATAGGATGCACCACAACATCTGCTTGCAGTTTGTAAGCATACCCCACGAGTAATCCGAAGCACTTTTGTTTCACTCCATGTTTTTGCTTTTGTGATTATCAAATTTGGGACGAGGTCAGGATTTGGAACTGAAAGAAGAAGATATATATATATATATATATATATATATATATATATATATATATATATATATATATATATATATATATATATATATATATATATATATATATATATATATATATATATATACCTCCTTCTTCTTCTTTCGGCTGCTCCCGTTAGGGGTCGCCACAGCGAATCATCCGTATGATCCGCATAGTGATTTGGCACGTTTTAAGCCGGATGCCCTTCCTGACGCAACCCTGGTCGCCTCTTACGACACAGGGATATGGTACACCTATTTTAACCGGGGTATACACCAGCCCAGTACACTGGTACTCATTTCGCCGACCTCGGAAGGATGACAGGCTGAGTCAACCCCCTGGTGTATTAATTCAGTGGCCCAACAGGGCTTGAACTCAGGACCTTTTGGATCCCAAGCCGCTGCCCTAACCACTGCGCCAACACCAGGCATATATGTGTGTATGTATATATATATATATATATGTATATGTATATATATATATATATATATATATATATATATATATATATGTATATATATATATATATATATATTTATATATATATATATATATATATATATGTGTGTCTTCTTCCTCTTTCGGCTTGCTCCCGTTCGGGGTCGCCACAGTGGATCAACCGTCTCCATTTCGTTCTATCCTCCACATCTTCCATTGACACTCCAACCACCCGCATGTCCGCCCCCACCGCATCCATGAACCTCTTCTTTGGCTTTCCTCTTCTCCTCCTGCCTGGCAGCTCCATCTTCAACATCCTTCTCCCGATATACTCCGCTTCCCTCCTGTGCACATGTCCAAACCATCTCAATCTCGCCTCTCTCACTTTGTCTCCAAACCGTCCTACCTGCGCTGTCCCTCTAATATACTCATTTCTTATCCTATCCATCCTCGTCACTCCCAACGAGAATCGCAGCATCTTTAACTCTGCCACCTCCAGCTCCGCTTCCTGTCTTTTTGTTAGCGCCACCGCCTCCAAACCATACAACATAGCTGGTCTCACTACCGTCTTGTATACTTTCCCCTTCACTCTTGCAGCTACCCTTCTGTCACAAATCACTCCTGCAACTCTTCTCCACCCACTCCATCCTGCCTGCACTCTCTTTTTCACTTCTCTCCCACACTCTCCGTTACTTTGGACAGTTGATCCCAAGTATTGAAACCAATCCACCTTCCCCACCTCAACTCCTTGCAACCGCACCATACCACCACCCTCCCTCTCATTTACGCAGATGTACTCTGTCTTACTCCGACTGACTATCATTCCCCTTCTCTCCAGTGCGTACCTCCACCGCTCAAGGCTCGCCTCAGTCTGCTCCCTACTCTCCCTACAGATCATGATGTCATCCACGAACATCATTGTCCATGGGGACTCCAGTCTGATCTCGTCCGTCAACCTGTCCATCACCATTGCAAACAGGAAAGGGCTCAGAGTCGATCCTTGGTGCAATCCCACTTTTACCTTCAACCGGTCCGTCATTCCTTCCGCACACCTCACCGCTGTCACACTGTCCTCATACATATCCTGCACGATCCTCACATACTTCTCCACCACTCCCGACTTCCTCATACAATGCCACAACTCCTCTCTTGGCACCCTATCATAAGCTTTCTCTAAATCCACAAACACACAATGTTACTCCTTCTGGCCTTCCCTATACTTCTCCATCAACATTCTCAAAGCAAACATTGCATCACTGGTGCTCTTTCCTGGCATAAACCCATATTGCTGCTCACAGATTGTCACCTCTCCTCTCAACCTAGCTTCCACGACTCTTTCCCACAACTTCATGGTGTGGCTTAACAACTTTATCCCTCTGTAATTTCCACAGCTCTGCACATCACCCTTATTCTTGAAAATCGGAACCAGTACACTTAATCTCCACTCCTCCGGCATCCTCTCACTTTCCAAGACTTTATTAAACAATCTGGTGAACAACCCCACTGCCATCTCTCCTAAGCACTTCCATGCCTCCACTGGTATACCATCTGGGCCAACCGCCTTTCCACTTTTCATCTTCTTCATAGCAGTCCTCACTTCATCCTTACTGATCCACCCCACTTCCAGATTCACTATCTCCACCTCTTCCAACTCTGTCTCTCTCTGTCTCTCTCTCTCTGTCTCTCTCTCTCTGTCTCTCTCTCTCTCTGTCTCTCTCTCTCTGTCTCTCTCTCTCTCTCTCTCTCATTTTCTTCATTCATCAGCTCCTCAAAGTACTCCATCCACCTTCTCAACACCCTCTCCTCGCTCGTCAGCACATTCCCATTTGCGTCCTTTATCACCCTAACCTGCAGCACATCCTTCCCAGCTCGGTCCATCTGTCTTGCCAATCGGTATAAATCCTTTTCCCCTTCTTTTGTGTCCAACTTCTCATACAGCTCGTCATATGCCTTTTCCTTGGCCTTTGCCACCTCTCTTTTAGCCTTTCGCCGCCACTCCTTGTACTCCTGCCTACTTTCTTCATCTCTCTGACTATCCCACTTCTTTTTCGCCAACCCCTTCTTCCTTATACTTTCCTGTACTTCCTCATTCCACCACCAAGTCTCCTTATCTTTTTTCATATCTCCAAATATCTCCAAATAAGTATTTGATACATCAGAAAAACAGAACTTAATATTTGGTACAGAAACCTTCGTTTGCAATTACAGAGATCAAACGTTTCCTGTAGTTCTTAACCAGGTTTGCACAGACTGCAGCAGGGATTTTGGCCCACTCCTCCATACAGATCTTCTCCAGATCCTTCAGGTTTCAGGGCTTTCGCTGGGCAACACAGACTTTCAGCTCCCTCCAAAGATTTTCGAATGGGTTCAGGTCTGGAGACTGGCTAGGCCACTCCAGGACCTTGAGATGCTTCTTCCAGAGCCACTCCGTAGTTGCGCTGGCTGTGTGTTTCGGGTCGTTGTCATGCTGGAAGACCCAGCCACGCCCCATCTTCAATGCTCTTGTTGAGGGAAGGAGGTTGTTGGCAAAGATCTCGCGATACATGGTCCCATCGATCCTCCCCTCAATACGGTGCAGTCGTCCTGTCCCTTTTGCAGAAAAGCATCCCCAAAGAATGATGTTTCCACCTCCATGCTTCACAGTTGGGATGGTGTTCTTGGGGTTGTACTCATCCTTATTCTTTCTCCAAACACGGCAAGTGGAGTTTAAACCAAAAAGCTCTATTTTGGTCTCATCAGACCACATGACCTTCTCCCATTCCTCCTCTGGATCATCCAGATGGTCATTGGCAAACTTCAGACGGGCCTGGACATGCGCTGGCTTGAGCAGAGGGACCTTGCGTGCGCTGCAGGATTTTAATCCATGACGGCGTAGTGTGTTACTTATGGTTTTCTTTGATACTGTGGTCCCAGCTCTCTTCAGGTCATTGACCAGATCCTGCCGTGTAGTTCTGGGCTGATCCCTCACCTTTCTCATGATCATTGAGGGCTCCATGAGGTGAGATCTTGCATGGAGCCCCAGAGCGAGGGAGATTGACTGTTATCTTGAACTTCTTCCATTTTCTAATAATTGCGCCAACAGTTGTTGCCTTCTCACCAAGCTGCTTGTCTATTGTCCTGCAGCCCATCCCAGCCTTGTGCAAGTCTACAATTTTGTCCCTGATGTCCTTAGACAGCTATCTGGTCTTGCCCATTGTGGAGAGGTTGGAGTCTGATTGATTGAGTGTGGACAGCTGTCTTTTATGCAGATAACGAGTTCAAACAGGTGCAGTGAATACAGGTAATGAGTGGAGAATGGGAGGGCTTCTTAAAGACAAAACCAACAGGTCTGTGAGAGCCGGAATTCTTACTGGTTGGTAGGTGATCAAATACTTATTTCATGCAATAAAATGCAAATTAATTGTTTAAAAATCATACAATGTGATTTTCAGGATTTTTGTTTTAGATTCCATCTTTCACAGTTGAATTGTACCGATGATAAAAATTACAGACCTCTACGTACTTTGGAAGTGGGAAAACCTGCAAAAGCGGCAGTGTATCAAATACTTGTTCTCCCCACTGTATGACCTCCATGATTTTGAAGGACAGCACGAAGTCTTCTCGGCATGGAATGAACAAGTTGGCGACATATTGCAACATCTATATTTTTCCATTCTTCAAGAACGACCTGTTTTTGAGCGTGGATGCTGGATGGAGACTGATGCTCAACTTGTCTCTTCAGAATTCTCCATAGGTGCTCGATTGGGTTCAGATCAGGAGACATACTTGGCCACTGAATCACTTTGACCCTGTTCTTCTTAAGAAATGCAACAGTGGCCTTAGATGTGTTTTGGGTCATTGTCATGTTGGAAAAGTGCATGACGACCAAGGGTACAGAGTGATGGTCGCATCTTCTCTTTCAATATAGAGCAGTACATCTGTGAATTCATGATACCGTCAATGAAATGCAGCTCCCCGACACCAGCAGCACTCATGCAGCCCCACATAAGGACACTGCCACCACCATGTTTCACTCTCGGCACCATATATTTTTCTTTGTACTCCTCACCTTTGCGACGCCATACAGTTTTGAAGCCATCAGTTCCAAAAACATTTATCTTGGTCTCATCACTCCAGAGTATGGAGTACCAATAGTCTTCATCCTTTTTAGCATGGGCCCTGGCAAATCCTAGGCAGGCTTTTTTGTGCATGGGCTTTAGGAGCAGCTCTCTTCGTGGACAACACCCATGCATGCCATTCCTCTGCAGTGTACGCTGTATTGTGTCACGGGAAACAGTCACCCCAGTTTGGCTTTCTACTTCTTTAGCGAAGTGCAGAGAACTTGCATGGCGATTTTCTTCAGCCCTTCTCATCAGAAGATGCTCCTGTCGAGGTGTTAACTTCCGTGGACGGCCTGTACGTCTCTGTGAGATGGTTGCAGTTCCATATTTGTTAAATTTTTGTATCACTTTTGCTACCGTATTCTGACTGAGTCAAGCTTTGCTGATCTTCTTGTAGCCTTCACCTTCCTTGTGTAAAGAAATTATTTTCTTTCTCAGGTCTTGTGACATTTCTCTTCCATGTGGTGCCCTTGCTGACAGCATGAAATGGGAAGGGGTTTTCTTTCTTAAGCAACACCCTTTCATAGTCAACTGTCTGCTGGAAACCTGTTTAATGAATATAATTAGACTCACCTGTGGTTGAATTATTGTTAATTAGAATTTTGTAGTCTAAAATTTAGCTTTGCTCCGAAGACTTTCATTGGGGTGTACTCATTTTTGCAACATGGTCTTTAAATGAATTTGTTTGGAAAATTCCTTCTTTGTGTGTGTGCAAATTAATAAATCTTGTTTGCAATCAATGGCCCACATTTGTGGGAGTATTTTGTAGTATAGTATTCCATAGAAAATGTGGATTCTGAAAGAAAACTAAAGGTTTTCTGACAAATCTGTCGGGGTGTACTCATTTATGCTGAGCACTGTATATATGTATATATGTATATGTATAAATATTTATATATATATATATATATATATATATATATATATGTATATGTATATATATATATATATATATATATATATATATATATATATATATATATATATATATATATACACGTGTTTGTGTGTGTTTATGTTTTTTTTAAAGAATCAAGTCTCATGGAAGACCTAAAACACTGAATGGATCAGGACACAACAGGACAAAAGGAAGAGTACGGAGAAGGGTGGGGACGCTAATAGCTGAATTGAAGTCCAATGTGGAGGGAGACTTTGACAAAACAATAGGTGTGGGGGGAAGGATGAAGGGTATGTTGTTAAGAATCTAAATTCAATCAACTTATCCTAAGAGAAAGGTGCTAACTTAACACGATGTCAACTTGAATTGGCTGACTGTAACTGCAATTATTGGCTGATGGTAACTCGAATCGGCTGTAAACAACGTGTGACGTGGAAACATCGACAACAATATCACAATCACGTTTTGTTTTCGACTTTGGTTTATAGGTTCCACGAATTAACGTTTGTCTTCGACTTTGAATCATGAACTCTGTCTCTCTCAGCGTCGCCGAGCAAACCATTTGAGTTACATCTTTTGACCTTTGTATTTACCTTAAAAATGAATATACCATTCCTGTAAACTGTGAAACAGAGCTCATTGTAATTACTCATTCTTCATTTATTTGATTAATTTCGCTGCTTGCGGAATGCAAATGCATTCCACTTCATCAAATGGTGTTAAAGTGGAAATTTTTGCGGCGCATCAATATCCGCGCATTTCACATGACAACGGAGAAGCATGAATTTAAAAACGTGCAAATATATTTGTTTTTGTTTTTTTTCGAGAGATTATAATCTTTATATAGATTTTATAATCATATAATCGTCAGCAGTTTTTTCGAGAGATTATCATGATAATTATCAGATTACAGTACCAGATGGTACAAATAATGCATGTGCTGTATGTTTACAGTTAACAGTCGTGCTGCATTGTGTAGCAAGCAACGCACTTGGCCAGCACGTGTCGGGTAGTTCTACGTGTTTCGCAACTACACTATTGTACTTCAGCGTCCACAAATCAACATAAAAGTCGGTTCAGCGTTTGAAGCAAATTTCAAAAGCAGATGAACTTCGATATTTCTCGAAACCTGCAAGCTTGATTAAAGCAGTGCTACATTGGTTCCGTACAGTTCTTCATAGCCTGATGTTGGCTTAACAGTTGGGGCAGCGGGCTTTGGATCCCAGGGTCCTGAGTTCAAATCCCATTCACCTGTTGAATTAATACCAGGTGGGGTTAACTCGGCCTGTCATCCTTCTGAGGTCAGAAAAATGAGTGCTCGCATGCTGGTATACTGTGTCGGAGTGGCGACCCGTCCAGGATTGTGCCCAATAGCCAAGGAGACTGCTTCGGCAGCACCAACGCTCTGCACAGAGTACGTTTCCAATCTCCACCTCCTTCATTCATTCCGTATGATTTATGCAGAGGATGTAAATCTTAATTTATTTTTTAATAAAATGTGTTTTCTTGTCTGTTTCTCTTTATTTCTGGTTTCATTGCAAGTTATTTTCTCCCAATGTAAACATTCACTGTGGTTTGATATGGTTAATCATTGAGGTTGTGTCTTCTGCCCTCTCCCAAAATTTCAAATGTCACAAACACATTTTCACTTTGCTCATCGCGAAAATTTCCACTTTTACAGTCTGGTATATAGTGCTTATAGTTATTATGTGTGCACATAGGATGCACCACATAATCTGCTTGCAGTCTGTAAGCATGGCACAAGAGTAATCCACAAGCACTGTTGTGAAACTCCATGTTTTTGCTTTTGTTGTCAGATTTGGGACTGGGAGGTTATCTCCAAACTTGGAAAAGGACGGTTTGGAATCATATTGGAAGCAAGGAACGTTCAATCTGATGAAAAGGTACAAGCACACACTTCCTGTTCTTTCCTTTCAGTTTCTTCGAGCAAGACCACAGCTTGTGGAAGAGCATAAACACAGAAAAAATCATAACAGTTCAGAAAGAACACAATGGAAAGTGAGAAAACACAGACAGCATGATAGAGGAATACAACAGAGAGAGACTTGGAAGAAGAACGATAACAAAGGGAGTTGAAGACTCTCCTGCATCTCTATTTGTCACCTTTATTTCTGTTTGGATGAAGGATGCTTATCTCTTGACGTACAGGCTCCACACTATTGCTGTAAAAGATTCCATGATATGAGTACATCCAACGACAATAGACAAGTAATGTGTATTGTGTGACAAAGATGGATGGCTGTGTGCTGGAAAGCTCACTCAAAAGTTGAAGGGTTAAACTCTTCTTCTCTTTCAGGTTGCTTTGAAGATTGCGCAGGAGGAGTACACGACATCATTTGTAAGTTTGTGTGATTGTTTTGATGACGGTGTTTAGTCTGCTGAACTAATATAGTTTTGATATTTGTCTGTGATGGAGCATGCTCTCCCCCGAGGATGTTGAGTCTCTCTCGGCGTGAGTTATTTTGTGGTTGTCATTGTGAATTAAGTTAACCTTTATACAGCTTATTGAATGAGTTTGTTTCCTCAATCATTACTTTTCATTCTTCTTTTGCAGCTCTTTTATGAAGCTTTATTACTGAGTGAACTGGTCCATCCAAACATTCGTAAGTGTGGTTTTCATTGAAAATTGTAGTTTTCACAAAATAAGTTACAAATTGTACTTTTGTGGCATTCATTTCTCACTTATCATTAAATTGTTCAATTTTTTTTTTTGAAGGACTGTCGGACCCCAACGTTTGTGGGTAGACCCCGTGTATTCGCGCTTCATAAAATGTGTCATTGGCATAGTCATCGTTTTTCATGGGATTTTTGATTTTCCCTACTTAATCATGAACTGCCAGGAACCCATCCCTCAATTTTTCCATTGAAACAATGCCCTGACATTCGCGGATTCGACATTCGCGGATTCGACATTCGCGGCATTTTTCAGGAACGTATACCCCGCGAATGTCGGGGTCTTACTACAGAGCAAATCAAAATCATTGTTGGAGTTTGCAAACAACCAATTGGATTGCGTCGTCCTTCATAGAGACACCCCTCATACTTTTTTGATGCCATGTGTGAACAAAACTGAAAAGTATTTGATATAAAGTGACCATCCATTACAACATTTCATGTTTCAGAGAGACTCTAATAACGAGCCCTGGAGAATCGATTTACATTTTGAGATTAAAATGCAATTTAATTCACCTCATTATTGGTCTTTGAGGTTCGATAGGAAGGTGCAGAGGTAGCACACTGACTTTGAGCTGTCTAGTCTAGGTTCTATTCCCATCCCTGACAATAAAACCATCAGAATGATGCTTTTATGAATGTCCATGGTAAGGGCCAAAACAGGACACTTGAACAACCAGAACTTGCCTCGCATGCTCATTCTGAACAAATATACTCATCGTTAACTGAACCCGCTACTATTATGGCCCACTGCTATTATGGCCCATATACCCGTATCATCCATGCACCCAATTACATCACATAAATTGACATTATCCATAGCTTTATTGATTGATTATGTTGGGATATTTAATGACCACTTTTGTGCACAATCAGGCTAAATTGCGTCAATGACGGTGAATATGAAAATAAAAATTCAAACTGTATTCCCTATAACAAGTCAATCATATGTATAAGGTTTCGTATCGATCTGTTAAGCGGTTCCGGAGAATAAGATTTTTTTTTTTAAACGTTTTTATTTTCAATCCAATATGGCCACCAGGTCACATGACTGATGACGTTATAAGTTTCATTCTGCACTCACATCGGGTTGTAGATCAGATGTATGAAGTTTCAGATTTTTATGCCTCTGCCGACGAAGTCACAGGAGGCGTTATGTTTTTGGGTTGTCTATCCATCCCTCCGTGCTTCTGTCTGTCCGTGATCGGATTTTGTTACCGTGATAACTTAAGAACAGCTGAAGGGATCAAAGTCAAACTTGGTACAAGTATTATAATGAATCAAAGATGAACTGATTAGTTCATGGGGTCAAGAGGTCAAAGTCAGAGGTCCCGTCAAGTAAAAAATATTTTACCGAGCTAACTTCTAAACCAGTGATGGGATTTTGACCGAACTTCATATGAGCATATATTATGATGCAAAGATGAACTGATTATATTTTGGCATCAAGAGTGAAAAGGTCAGAGTCTGTAATAGGTTTTCGTTTCCCCGATAACTGAGTAACAGCTGAAGGGAACGAAGCCAAACTCGGTACAAGTATGCATCATGATGTTAAGAGAAACGGATTAGATTATGCGGTCAAGAGGTCAAAGATCAGCGGTCCCGTGAGGTAAAAATTCTGTTACTGCACTAACTTCCAAACCAGTAATCGGATTTTGACCAAACATGGTACAAGTATATGGCCTATTATGATATTGATGGTTGCTGCAGGATGATTCAGAACTGCAGGGCCGACCGGAGTGCTCACTTCCTCAATACCGTCCACAGGCTTGTTGTTGCAGCTTAAATCGCAAGACTGGTACCATCTCAGCTCAAGCTCAAGTATGTTGGCAAGCTCAAGGATGAGAGGGTAGCTGAGGAATTTGTGAACAGGCTGAGTGGGGATTTGGGGGGTTCTCGGTGATTCAGGGAATCCTGAATAGTTGTCGAGTGCCTTCAAGACCGCCGTCCTTCATGTTACCGATGGATGTCTTGGAACTCACCGTCAGGCAAAGAAGAGCTTTGTCTCTCAAGGGACTCTGGATACCATTGACCAGTCGCAGGGCCAGACTTAATGGCAGAGCTGAGATGTTCAGGTAGTTGAGGCGTAAAACTGTTTGTGCACTAATGGTGGACAAGGAGGCCGATGTGTGAGGAATCTGTGAGGGGGTAGAGCATCACCTGTGGTCAAGTGATTCTCGTCCTGCTTACTCTCAAGTCCCAAATATGCGTGCATGCACGCTTCTTTTTTTTGAGGTGAAAATCCCCCCTACACGGCCTCTGTTCGGGTCTACACGCTTATTAAAAATAGTTCTTGCCACCCTAAGGTAATATTTACACCGGCAAGCGTGTAGGGTGACAATGTTGTCCCGTCGAGAGATGTGTCGTCTTTACTCCCGAAAGTCCTTCATCTGCCAACAATCTCCGCCATGGGTCTGGGTACTGTACCGCGTCAATGCGGGTCCCGCCGGTTGATTTGTTCGGCTGCCTGAGTGTGGCGCCACTGACTCTCCCATACCAGAGAAGTACTGTACTTACGTCGCGGTTTAGTTGTATTTCAATCGTTTCGTGTCATTGAGACAAGATGGAAGAAGAGTCTGTCCTGACTGATCTTGAAATGGAAGGAGGTGAAGAATTAGACGAGGCATCTGCTGATGTCAGTGGTGGAAAGGCTGAAGAGATATCTGCTGATCGTAGTAGCACTGGAAAGGATGCATTCAGTGATTGTAAGCGACAGTACACCCTCGAAGACAGAAAGTCGCTTGGAGAACTTTGTCATAAATTCAAAGCGGACTTCAACCGTGAGTACGCAGCAGGAAAGTTGATGTATGATAAAAAGAAGAAGAAATACGTACGGCCTCTCCCAAAGGAAGGGTTCCTCTCCAGAGCTGTCCGTGAAAAATTTATATCGTTGAAAAAGACGCCATCATCAGATCCTCGATTTAGAGCGGCTTATCAAGTAGCCGGTCGTGCCTATCATCAGTTTGGAAAGAGCGAAACCGAGGTTGCATTATCCAAGAAGTCGTTTTGAGCCCCTGGTGCTGGTAGGAAGCAGAAAGCCCCAGAGGTCCGTCAGGCCGCATTCGAATGGTTCATCGATGTCCGAGAAAGTCTGAAAGGCAGGCTTCCATGGTCTGTCTTCAAAGCAAAGTGCCAGGAACTTCGTTTCCACATCCGAACTCTTCACTCCACAGTTCAGCAGATTCAAAGCAATCAACGCAAACGCTCGAAGGAGTGTGAAGAAGCGCATACAGATTTCCAAAGAAAAAGCGCAGAGTTCAGTACGCATCTTGGCATTGTAATGTATGTATTTGAACAATAAAATCCATGTTCTATATTTGTCCCATTTCTGGTTTTTCCGACCTGCACGCTTATTAGACTTTTTTGGATTTTCCACCCCACATGCTTATTCGGCCCTCTACTCTTATTAAAATTTGGAAAATGTTCCACCCTACACGCTTATTCAGACCCCCACGCTTATTCGGAACTTGAGAGTACAGGGGAATTTGTGCATTGCGTTCCTCCAAGTCCGTCCCTCGGTGTACTGCAGTTGGAGCGGATGGTGATGGGCTCTTGATGGAGGAGTCTGAAGTGAAGGCCCACTGGGCCAGTTACTTTGAGTGGCTGTGCCAGGCTGATCCACTAGTTGTTGAGTTGGATGTCAGGGTGTTACTTTTGTATTGCTGACCCTCCAATCAACTGTGACCCACCTTCGTTTGTGGAAATACGGGCTGGGGTGAACCGGACGAAATAGGGGTAAATCTTCTGGGATCTGTGGCATCCATGCTGGACTTGTCAAGGCTGGTGGAAATGCTATATTGGTGGAATTGCATGCAGTTTTATGCTCTTTGAAATACAGGCATAATCCCAACCGACTGGAAGAGGAGCGTTGTCCCTCTCTGGAAAGGGGAGGGTGATCGCCAGGACTGCAACAACTATTGAGGGGTGGCGTTGCTCTCAGTGCCGGGCAAGGTCTTTGCTCGGATAATTCTTCATCGGGTTCGCCACCATCTGCTTGCACATCAGCGCCCAGAGTAGTCAGACTTTACACCAAAGAGGTCAACCATTGACCGTATCCTCACCAAACGAGAACGAGAGTTTCGGACGGAGTTGCTTGCAGCCTTTGTTGATCTCTGCAAAGCATTCAATTCAGTGAATCTGGATGCCCTCTGGAGGATTCTCACTCCTCGTGGGCATCACCAAAACTAATCAATCTGAAGTCTGAACTCTACTCTGGTGCTGACAGTGCTGTAAGATGTGGTGGTTCCATCCCTGATTATTTCCATTTGTTACTGGAGTTCGTCAGGGGTGTGTACTGTCCCCCACACTTTTCAGTGCTTGTATGGACTGGATTCTGGGGAGGATGTCGGAAAGATGAAACTGTTTGGGAGTGTTATCATTTGGGAGTGTTAAGATCTTTGACCTTGATTTCACAGATGATGCAGTCATCTTTGCAGAGACTGTGGATATCCTTTTTAGGGCCCTTGAGGAACTGGATGAGTAGTCTGAGCCAGTGTGATCACTCCTCATTTTCATAAATGCCAAGGTGAGCCAATGAAAAAAGCCAAGAATTCACAAGGTTTAGGAAAAGCGATGATTATAGAAAACCTATACGCCAAGAAAACCTATAGAAAACCAAGACGCCAAGGTGAACAACGAATAGCCAAGATCTTGTGAAAAAGCCAAGGCGTGGTCACACTGGTCGGAGCCATTGGGATTACGGGTTTCTTGGGTCAAAACTATGATCCAGGCTTTCAATGACATTTTGGATTCTGCTATCTTGTTTGTACCTGTTTGGGGTGAGGATGTTGAGGTTACGGAGTGATTTGCTTACCTTGGCAGTGATATTGTTGCGGCCTTGGGTACCGAGACACCAGCTTATCACTCTGGGATTAATCCCCGGTTGTCCTCAGTAGAGCCGGACCTGGGGCCACCGCTCACAATTAACGTTGTGGTGCAGTGGGTTGTTTTAGAACCACGAACGCCACCCAGTTAACCACAAATTCCATTGTCCACCGTCTACTTATGCCATTTATCTAGAGGTCACGTGGTTACCTGAGCGGGGAGCATGCCCTCGGCAAAGCACCAATGTTATCTCGATTAGATTTTAATTAGGGCGGCTGAGCGTTTTAACCGCTGGTGCGTGCCGACTATTTTTGGTCAAATCTGTGGTAATTACCTCCCAGTCTTCCTGGGTTCGGACAATGCTCGACCATTGGAAGGAAAGGACAAACACGGACAGGTTGGAAATCGACAAATGATTTTATTAATAATAAAATAAATAAATGAATGGAAAAAACTTTTTATTTTCTGAGGTAAATTAAGAATATATTTCAAAGTAAAATCAATCAAAATGCCAGGACAGAGACAAAGAGCAGATGCTTATCGGGGGTTGACTTACAGCTAAACACAGACATGGGTATCCAACAGATCATTCTGGGCGGGGGGGCGGGGGCAGGGAACGGCTCACTCACCAGAAAGTAGTCATCCGTGAAGTGAAAACGTCCTGAAATGTGTGTGTGCACGTGTCACGTCCGTCGGTGACTGGTCACACCCACACGCGCACTACACGCTCGCTTGCTCACTTGCGGGCTTGCACACTTCCTCTCTGGTTCGCTTCTTCCCTCGTGCGCTTCAACTCTTGCTTTCTTTCTCGTTCTCTTCTCCCTCTTCTTTCTCTCGCCCTTTTTACTTCTCTCGCCTCCGTTTTCCTTTCACTTTTCTCGCCTCCGCTTTCCTCCTCAGAATGGACCTCCAATTCGTTTTATATCTGCGGCCATCTCTGCGGGCACAGTCCGCCCCAAGCTCAACCTGCCCCACTTGTGCACGGTTACCATTTCGACCTGTGCACTCTCAAAAAAGGCAGGCTTCAGAGCTCGTGAAAGAACGTTGCTGAGGAAATATAAGGGCGGACTTCAGAGCTCGCGAAGAAATGCTGAGGTAAAATAAGGGCGGGCTTCAGAGCTTGCGAAAGAAATGTGTGTAAACGTGTCTGTCGTGAAGAAAAAAGCTTCCCATAAGAGAGGGGATCTGTCCTTTACCCTTCTCAATTCATCACATGTAAGATCCCATTAGATATGGGGATGGGGCTAATCTGAACATGCATGAAAGGAAATAACTGTCTGAGGACCTGGATGTGTGGATACAGTCATCCAACCGGATTCTGAAATTCGTAACAATATTTAGGTCTCCGCTGGCTGTGAGCCAGAAGTCAATGGACGTCTGGGTTGGGCCTGGGCAGTCATGGAGTCACTGGATCATGGGGTGTGGTGTTGTCGGTACCTGTGCAGGAGGAGGAAAGTCCGAGTCTTCAGGTCCTCGGTACTTTCAGTCTTGCTTTACGGATGTGAGACTTGGACTCTGACCAGGGATCTGAGAGGGAGACTTAA
>NC_140977.1:8863704-8884704 GCF_056783735.1 Eptatretus burgeri | reverse complement strand
GTTTGCAAAACTTCAACAATCCTTTGCAAAATGCAATGATGTCGTCACATCTGAAAATACACGCGAAAATCAACGACTCTCATGAAAATCATCAATTTGTCATCAAACGAAAATCTCACATTATCAACCATTTCACAAAGGTGCAGTAAATTCAAAATATGAACATCAGAATGTTTACCCTTTTTTCATTAATTATTTCTTAATCCCATTTCTGCCTGTTTACTCTTCTTACTCTATTGGGAATTATTGTGTCACGTGACAATACATGTTACCAAAAGTGTGTATCTTCTTTTGTTTTCAGTCGACTTAGCCCCAGATGACACAGACATCACTGAAACCTTGTCCATAAAAATCATACTTTGCTATAATTACAATTGAAACAACTTTTTGAACGAAAAAGAGGGATTGTAGAAGTGTTGCGTGCTCTTGGGGATTACGGTCATACGCTTATTGAGCATCCAGCCTTTGATTTCTGCAAGGCCATATGTTCCCATCAACATCGCACAGAATGTTTCCTGTGGTCAAACATGCTGGAAAAAAAGTTTCTTGCATGGCGAAGCCACTCTTGACTTGCATCTGCAGTGATGTCTTGACGTGCCTCCTCCCTGGCCTGGAGAAGTGTTGCCTGCTCATGGGGATTACGGTCATACGTTTTGCAATATGCTCGGTGGGAAAATAAAAAATGACAACCGGAGGGGAGTATGGTGGGAGGAACACCATTGAGGAGTGTGCACAAGCTTCGAACTGCCCTCGGACAAGCAGAGAGTGGTGGAAGCTGACATTATCCCACGCAACGATAAGGTTTGTTAGCTCTGGCTCTTCCACCACTCTCTTCTCAGGGGATAAGACTTTCATACATTGAATCTCGGAACACCAGCAAGCATGCTGTGCTATTATGGGACCCTGGTGGCATTATGGGAGATCACACCATTTCTACAAATGGCAGCACACATTATTCTCCTCCATTTCCTCCACGCTGACTCGGGACATCAACTGTGGCTCGATTACCAATATTTTGTCCACATCTTTTTTTTTGCTCAAATTGAAAGCAGCCTCATCCACAAATGCATATTCATGTGGAGCAAGACTGACATCAAGCTCCATTGTTGTTTGGAAAAAAACGAGTATCACAGATTATGCAATATAAAGATTACAGTAAACTCCACATTGTTAGTGTAACCAATATCGTAGATACCAGATCTTCTTTACCCTTTCAGTGTTCCTGTCCCTGTGCACTTGCTTTTAAATTGGTTTCTCTCGAGGACATGGTCAGTCATTACCAAACTACAGTGGCATGGATAATACAAGGAAATGGATATCATTGTCCTGAATGATCCTGCTCTAAATGTCTTTTCGATGGATGGCATTGTTTGCAATGACCACGTCCCCGATTGCAGTCACCTGTTGTTCTGTGAAGAGTCGTCTTCTGCCATTAGAAGGAGGGTTTCTTTCAATTCCAAAAATGGATTGAATGTTGACAGATGGGAATACAATCTGCAGTTGAGTGAAAACTAAATGACACCAAAAATATATATATTTTCTCAATTGCTTATAGTCCTCAGCAAACACAGACGAGAGTTTCTGCAGGAGATGCTTGCAGCTTGTTGATCTCTGCAAACCGTTTGATTCAATGAATCCGGAAGCCCTCTGGAGGATTCTCGGTCTTCGTGGGGTGCCACCGAAACTGATCAATCTGATGTCTGAACGATACTCTGGTACTGAGAATGCTGTGAGATGCAGTGACACCATGTTCGACTCATTTCCAGGCGATCGCTGGTCGGACTTTGTGTCCAACGAGTGGTTGCTGAGAAAGACTCAAATGAGATTTGTTACCTGTATCGTCCGTGAGGGTCAGCTGTGGCTGTATGGTCATGTGGCTCGTTTTCCTGATGCTGATCCTGCTCACCAGATTCTCTCAGCAAGGGAGCCTCGTGAGTGGAGGAGGCCAATGGGCCGACCACGTGGTTGCAGCAGGTTGATCGGCATCTCAAGGAGATGGGGATTGGCCAGGCATCTGCCTGGGGGATGGCAAGACGGAGGTCCCTGGAGTACCGGCGGAAAGTGGATGCAGCGCTGCTTCGGCACATGCTCCCTTACCTGACCTTGCAGTACAAGACACAACAGACAGTGTAGAAGTGTACACTGAGATTGGGTTTCACCCACTGCCCAGCTTCTCTCTCATGGTCAGTCCATTCTTCATGACTTGATCAACGATGGTTGCTTATGTCTCATTTGATAGTGTTCTTCCTGTTCCTCTCATACCCACTCCATTTCTCTCAGACAACTGAGAGTTCACCTGTGGCCCCTTTTTGTTCATGATTGAGATCTGATAGATGATTGAAAGATTTATCAATTTCCATTTGCACACGTGATGGTGAAGTATGAATGAATATAATGTTGCAATTGATTGGTTTCAGTTGCAAACATGTGGATTCAATGAGCAAACAAGTACTGATATTTGTTCAGAAGATACTGCAGTCAGGCTCACATCCAATCGGGTTAAATGCACACACCGAACAGCACTCGGTCAAGATGGAGGTTCCACACCCGGACACCCGAGAGCACCTCCGATATGTACGTATCACCACAACAACCAGTCCAGACTGGCGTTGAGGTGTTAAAAGTAGTTGTGGGCGGACGACTGGACGGTCCAGAGGTCACAAACTCGTGACTTGGTCGAGTCATTTGTGTAGAAATGAGATTTACTGTGTGTTATAATACTCGACGTCATTGCGCCGACTGGACAGGTAGACTTCACCTGATGGTCATCGCTCTTGAACTCGAAACAGATCGATGGGAACAGAAAAAACTTGGACGGCACTCGGTGGAGCGCGGACCTCTGCCAGGCTGAACAGTTCACGTTTTGTATCCACTGATAAATCGGATCTGGATTCAGACCTGAACCAAAATGTAATCGGAGTGTTCTCCTCCCTCACCCAACTCATCCATGTCGTTTCGTCTGAATCCGGCCACAAATTTTTGAGATGTTGTGTTCACAGACAACAACAGGGGTGAAAACAACGTCCGCTCACCTTGGGTGGAAACACTTGGTGGGAGGGTGAAACCTCACCCTGGTTGGGGGGTTACCTTTGAATTTTGACCGTGATGTAAATGGTCATGTTGGACCCTGTTGGTTTACCTAAGGGGTGATAGATCAATTTAAGGGCCGTCCAATCAAAGGACGTCATGCTGATGAATCATTGGCCAACGCTGGGAGCCTCATTAATTAAATTAATCAATTTATTTACTGATTATCCACACGCTTTTTCGTAATTGGCTCTGTTTGTCTGTCTGTGTCTGTGTCTGTGTCTGTCCATCCGTCACTCTTTCTCCGAAACGGTTAGAAAGAAATTCACCAAACTTGGTAGTTATGATCATCACTTGGCAAGAAGCTGTGAGTGCAGTCTCATTCTTAGCACTACCCTGATGAGGTGAGAAGGTCAAACACCAAAACATTCAATTACGGGAACATTTTAAACATTTCTTCATGAAATTTTGTCCTTGTGATCAACATTGGAGGACGTATTGTTACGAATTTGGAAGCTTACTGCGCACAACAGCCAGGTCATATAGATCAGTTATATCGGTAAGTATGTGTTTCAAGGTAGGGTCCCGTCCTATGTTTAATGGGTGATTAAGTGTACGTGCACTGCGCAGTTATTTTATGGATAGGATGTTTACCCCAACAACAACAACAACAAAACTCTGCTCGCGGCATTCTCCGTGCGTTTGCCGGCATGTGGGCGTGTGTGTGGGCAGAATTCCATATCCCAGGCGGTGTGGATTTCGCACCAAATATGGTCACGAAGCGTTTCGTTCTGGTTTGGCTCCAAATAAGGGCATGCGTCGTTTTCTGCCCAATGGGCGAGGCACGGACCAAAGCCGGGGCGGTCCTTCTCAAGAAGGCGGAGCTGCGACACGTCCACCCAAGGGGAGCAGGCGAGGGGGCAGCGGACTGCGCCCCAAAAAGGACGACGAAAGAGAATTGAGGAGTGCGTCCCGTCTGCTCGAGGCGCTTCTGTCTGCAACTGCGGCTGCCTGGATCCCGCGCATTCGAGGCGTCTCGTCTGGCGCATTACAACAAGCGGTCGACCATCTCATCATGGGAGATCACCTCGTCTCGCCTCCTCTGGGTTCGGCTGCCCTGGTCCGTTTCTTTGGCGACTGGTGCTCCAGGAAGGTGCGGTCGTCCAGCCGTGTGAAAGCGGCCAGGTAACCGGCACGTTCTCTTCCCTCAGCTCGTCTTCCCTCCGAGCTGAAGGGGCAATAAAGACCTCAAAGTCCATCTCTTTCTGGGTATTTTTGTGTGCGTGTTTGTGTCCGTGGGCCCTGTCTCTAAGTAGAATTGTTTGAGGAATTTCTTGTATATTTGATACCTTTCTGTATTCACAATAACTCTGCTCTGTGTTCCCCTCCCCAATTATTATTTTAAATAAATATCCCTTTTGTTGAATGTACCAGCTCGTTTCTGTGTTTCTTTCATTGGCTTAGCATGGTGCGTGTTGGGAAATAGTGAAGCGGCAAATTGTTCAAATGGACCGACAGGCCTCGGAAACCATCCGTCCGGGTTACACACGGTTCGAGCACGGTCACGGCTCGTTCCACCCGAGCCTAGCTGAGGGTGTGAATTCCCCGGTAAGCTTTGCCACGTGGGTACTTAGGTATATTGAAGTTGTTAATTAACCCTACCCCGCGCGGTCGAATTATTGGTGATTCATGGTCCTGTAAGGGGCCCGTGCCTTTCGGACTTATCCGCGGATCATGACCTAAATTCCGGTGTGTTCGGTGGAGCCGACTCCACTGCTCTCCCGAGCGGTCGTGCTCTCCACCAATACCCGGAACCACAACAGTATGAAGTATGAAGGAAGGACTTGTAGTCACAGGGGTCAAAACGGAAAATTTGTAAACTCAGAATTTGGTATTTGGTCAATCTTGGTGGAACGTTTTCCCAAATTTCAACCTTCATTTAGGTGGGAAGTGTTGGGATTTACGATGGTGTCACATCGACTTCACTCTTGTATTTCGTTGTTTTATGTGGTGTTGGGTGAAGGATCAATTGTCATGCAAGTGATTTGAAGGGAATATTTGTATAAATGGAGATTGTGTATGATATCTGGTTTAGCACATTTGGACTCACTGAGTTGTGGATTAAAGAGTATTGTTCTTTTTCAGGGAAACAATGAGGATTCGGTCTCCCGTTCCCTCCCCTCACACTCACAAATTCCTCCCCTTTCCCTCCACTCACACTCCCTCCCTTTTCACTCCCCTCACACTCCCTCCCTTTTCCTTCCCCTCACACTCCCTCCCTTTTCCCTCCCCTCACACTCCCTCCCCTTTCCCTCTCCTCACACTCCCTCCCCTTTCCTTTCCCTCACACTCCCTCCCCTTTTCCTCCCCTCACACTCCCTCCCCTTTCCCTCCCCTCTCACTCCCTCCCCACTCCCTCCCCTCTCACTCCCTCCCCACTCCCTCCCCACTTCCTCCCCTCTCACTCCCTCCCCTCTCCCTCCCCTCACACTCCCTCCCCTTCCCCTCCCATTTCCCTCCCCTTTCCCTCTCCCTCCCCTTCCCCTCCCCTTTCCCTCTCCCTCCCCTTCCCTCCCCTTTCCCTCCCCTTCCCCCCTCCCCTTTCCCTCTCACTCCCCCTCCCTTTTCCCTCTCCCTCTCCCTCCCTCCCCTTTCCCTCTCCCTCCCCTTTCCCTCTCCCTCCCCTTTCCCTCCTCTTTCCCTCTCCCTCCCCTCCCCTTTCCCTCCCCTCCCTTTCCCTCTCCCTCCCCTTTCCCTCCCCTCCCCTTTCCCTCTCCCTCCCCTTTCCCTCTCCCTCCCCTCCCTTTCCCTCTCCCTTCCCCTCCCATTTCCCTCCCTTTCCCTCTCCCTCCCCTTCCCCTTTCCCTCCCCTTCCCCTCCCCCTCCCTCCCCTCCCCTTTCCCTCTCCCTCCCCTTCCCCTCCCCTTCCCCTCCCCTTTCCCTCTCTCCTCCCCTTTCCCTCTCCCTCCCTCCCCTTTCCCTCTCCCTTCCCCTCCCCTTTCCCTCCCCTTTCCTCCCCTTCCCCTTTCCCTCCCCTTCCCCTCCCCTTCCCCTCCCCTTTCCCTCTCCCTCCCCTTCCCCTCCCCTTTCCCTCTCCCTCCCCTTTCCCTCTCCCCTCCCCTTTCCCTCTCCCCTCCCCTCTCCCTCCCCTCCCTCCCCTCTCCCTCCCCCACCCTCTCCCTCCCCTCTCCCTCCCCACCCCTCTCCCTCCCCTCTCCCTCCCCTCCCCTCTCCCTCCCCCTCCCCTCCCTCCCCCTCCCCTCTCCCTCCCCCTCCCCTCCCTCCCCTCCCCCCTCCCCTCCCTCCCCTCCCCTTCTCTCCCCTTCCCTCTCCCTCCCCTCCCCTTTCCCTCCCCTTCCCCTCCCCTTTCCCTCTTCCCTCCCCTTCCCCTCCCCTTTCCCTCTCCCTCCCCTTTCCCTCTCCCCTCCCCTCCCCTCTCCCTCCCCTCCCCTCTCCCTCTCCCCCTCCCCTCTCCCTCCCCTTCTCTCCCCTCCCCTCCCCTCCCCTCCCCTCCCCTTCCCTCCCCCTCCCCTCCCCTTCCCCTCCCCCTCCCCTTCCCCTCCCCTCCCCTCCCCCTCCCCCTCCCCTTCCCCTCCCCTCCCCTCCCCTCCCCTTCCCCTCCCCCTCCCCTCCCCTCCCCTTCCCCTCCCCCTCCCCCTCCCCTTCCCCTCCCCTCCCCTCCCCTTCCCCTCCCCTCCCCCTCCCCTTCCCCTCCCCTCCCCCTCCCCTTCCCCTCCCCTCCCTCCCCTTCCCCTCCCCTCCCCCTCCCCTTCCCCTCCCCTCCCCTTCCCTCTCCCTCCCCTTCCCCTCCCCTCCCCTCTCCCTCCCCTTCCCCTCCCCTTTCCCTCTCCCTCCCTTCCCCTCCCCCTCCCCTCCCCTCCCCTCCCCTTCCCCTCCCCTTTCCCTCTCCCTCCCCTTCCCCTCCCCTCCCCTTCCCCTCCCCTTTCCCTCTCCCTCCCCTTCCCCTTCCCTCCCCTTCCCTCCCCTCTCCCTCCCCTTCCCCTCCCCTCCCTTTCCCTCTCCCTCCCCTTCCCCTCCCCTCCCCTTTCCCTCTCCCTCCCCTTCCCCTCCCCTCCCCTCCCCTTCCCCTCCCCTCCCTCCCCTCCCCTTCCCCTCCCCTCCCCTTCCCCTCCCCTCCCCCTCCCCTCCCCTTCCCTCCCCTCCCCTCCCCTTCCCCTCCCCTCCCCTCCCCTTCCCCTCCCCTCCCCTTTCCCTCTCCCTCCCCTTCCCCTCCCTTTCCCTCTCCCTTCCCCCTCCCCTTTCCCCTCCCCTCCCCCTCCCCTCCCCTTCCCCTCCCCTCCCCTCCCCTTCCCCTCCCCTCCCCTCCCCTCCCCTTTCCCTCTCTCCCTCCCCTTCCCCTCCCCTCCCCTTTCCCTCTCCCTCCCCTTCCCCTCCCCTCCCCTTTCCCTCTCCCTCCCCTTCCCCTCCCCTCCCTTTCCCTTTCCCTCTCCCTCCCCTTCCCCTCCCCTCCCCTCCCCTTTCCCTCTCCCTCCCCTTCCCCTCCCCTCCCCTTTCCCTCTCCCTCCCCTTTCCCTCCCCTCCCCTTTCCCTCTCCCTCCCCTTCCCCTCCCCTCCCCTTTCCCTCTCCCTCCCCTTCATGTCGATGTTTCAGTGAAGGACCAGTTTATTCTGCGCAGACCCTCGTTACGTCATGACGTCATACAACACAACGCTGCACTGAACACACCGTCAGGTTTAACGGTGAAATATGAAGATTTTTTGAAATAAATGAGAGATTCGATCATCCAAGGGAACACACCAGACACACAGAGTCATCATCAGGACGTTGATAATGGAAGTTTTACATTTAATAAAATATTTCATGAAGAGGGTTTAATCACGATCACGTGTGTCCCGCCCCGAGGGAAACAATCACGGATCGAACGTTCTGGTGTTTTCTCCTCACCGACACGAGTTCGAATCAACGATAGTTACTGCACTTCAACTCGTCATTGTCATTGAGAGGGCGGGGGGCATGTGAGTGACTACACGTTTGACGTCACAATGACGCGGTCATATCACAACAACGCGTTGTCTTGGCAATCTGTTCTGACTGAGATCGCTGTGAACGGAAAACCGTGAAGATGGCGCGTTTGAGAATTCCGAACTTTATCCTCTTCAGGATTAACCAGGGATTTATTTTATCCATCAAGATGTTTCGATTCTTGAGGAAAAGACGACAAAGGTATTTCCCGCGGGTTTTCCCACAACGTTGATTGATTTTATCTTTTCATCACGAGTACAGGCTCAGTGCGCTGGCAGGATGGCCTAGGCCCCGGAGCAGGCGCAAGTTCAGTTTATTTTCACCACCCGAACAACAACAACATTGTACTTGCTGCTTTATTCCAAGCAGCCTGCAGATGGTGATCCGTTTCCGTGTCTTGTCCGACTCCAAGGGGCTCGAAGAGCCTCAAACCAGGCCCAAGGCAGGGACACCTTGTTGTTTATTCGGCCCATGTCTGTACAACCGTATCTCTGGCTTGTGCTGTATTCCTGAGTGTGGAGTTTCATTGAGTTTATTTTGTTGAGATATCGTTCAATCAGAGTCCACCTGTGTGTAAGTCGGGAATTGGTAAAGCGACACACCTGGACTAACCTGAAGAAGTTACCACGTGATGACGGGAGGATAACCTCATTGTGTAAACTTGGAAATGAACTTTTACTTACGAACAACACAGTGAACAATGTCACTTTTCCTCTCATAACAATGTTTGGATCTTGCTGCACGTGCGAACAGCTGTTCTCCACTTCCATCACATTTAGAACCAGAAGGGCACTTGGTGGAGCGCACACCTCCACTAGATCTGGTAACTCCCCCGACCCCCACCCCGCTCTCTTTTTTTTTGTCTCATCCTTGCTCTGCAACCTCCAATTACTGTGCAGCACTCTCCTCCCACACCTCCCTCCCCTCCCGTTACAGTGCAAAACTCTCCTCCCACACCTCCCTCCCCTCCCGTTACAGTGCAAAACTCTTCTCCCACACCTCCCTCCCCTCCCCTTACAGTGTAGAACTCTCCTCCCACACCTCCCTCCCCTCGCCTAACAGTGTAGAAATCTACTCCCTCCCTCTCCCGTTGTAGTGCAGCACTCTCCTCCCACACCTCCCTCCCCTCCCGTTACAGTGTAGAACTCTCCTCCCACACCTCCCTCCCTCTCCCGTTACAGTGCAGCACTCTCCTCCCACACCTCCCTCCCTCTCCCGTTACAGTGCAGCACTCTCCTCCCACACCTCCCTCCCTCTCCCGTTACAGTGCAGCACTCTCCTCCCACACCACCCTCCCTTCCCGTTACAGTGTAGAACTCTCCTCCCCTCCCGTTACAGTGTAGAACTCTCCTCCCACACCTCCCTCCCCTCCCGTAACAGTGTAGAACTCTCCTCCCACACCTCCCTCGCTCTCCCGTTACAGTGGAGCACACACCTCCCAGACCTGCCTGCCCTCGCGTTGCAGTGTAGAACGCTCCTCCCACACCTCCCTCCCTCTCCCGTTACAGTGCAGCACTCTCCTCCCACACCTCCCTCCCCTCCCGTTGCAGTGTAGAACTCTCTTTCCACACCTCCTTCCCCTCCCGTTGCAGTGTAGAACTCTCCTCCCACACCTCCCTGCCCTCCCGTTACAGTGTAGAACTCTCCTCCCGCACCTCCCTCCCCTCCCGTTACAGTGTAGACTCTCCTCCCACACCTCCCTCCCCTCCCGTTACAGTGCAAAACTCTCCTCCCACACCTCCCTCCCCTCCCGTTGCAGTGTAGAACTCTCCTCCCACACCTCCCTCCCTCTCCCGTTACAGTGCAGCACTCTCCTCCCACACCACCCTCCAGTCCCGTTACAGTGTATAACTCTCCTCCCACACCTCCCTCCCCTCCCGTTACAGTGTAGAACTCTCCTCCCACACCTCCCTCCCTCTCCCGTTACAGTGCAGCACTCTCCTCCCACACCTCCCTCCCTCTCCCGTTACAGTGCAGCACTCTCCTCCCACACCTCCCTCCCTCTCCCGTTACAGTGCAGCACTCTCCTCCCACACCACCCTCCCTTCCCGTTACAGTGTAGAACTCTCCTCCCCTCCCGTTACAGTGTAGAACTCTCCTCCCACACCTCCCTCCCCTCCCGTAACAGTGTAGAACTCTCCTCCCACACCTCCCTCCCTCTCCCGTTACACTGCAGCACTCTCCTCCCACACCTGCCTCCCTCCCTCTCCCGTTACAGTGCAGCACTCTCCTGCCAGACCTCCCTCCCCTCCCGTTACAGTGCAGCACTCTCCACCCACACCTCCCTCCCTCTCCCGTTACAGTGCAGCACTCTCCTCCCACACCTTCCTCCCCTCCCGTTGCAGTGTAGAACTCTCTTCCCACACCTCCCTCCCCTCCCGTTGCAGTGTAGAACTCTCCTCCCACACCTCCCTCCCCTCCCATTACAGTGTAGACTCTCCTCCCACACCTCCCTCCCTCTCCCGTTACAGTGCAACACTCTCCTCCCACACCTCCCTCCCCTCCCGTTGCAGTGTAGAACTCTCCTCCCACACCTCCCTCCCTCCCCCGTTGCAGTGCAGCACTCTCCTCCCACACCACCCTCCAGTCCCGTTACAGTGTATAACTCTCCTCCCACACCTCCCTCCCCTCCCGTTACAGTGTAGAACTCTCCTCCCACACCTTCCTCCCCTCCCGTTACAGTGTAGAACTCTCCTCCCACACCTCCCTCCCCTCCCGTTACAGTGTAGAACTCTCCTCCCACACCTCCCTCCCCTCCCGTTACAGTGTAGAACTCTCCTCCCACACCTCCCTCCCCTCCCGTTACAGTGTAGAACTCTCCTCCCACACCTCCCTCCCCTCCCGTTACAGTGTAGAACTCTCCCACACCTCCCTCCCCTCCCGTTACAGTGTCGAACTCTCCTCCCACACCTCCCTCCCTCTCCCGTTACAGTGCAGCACTCTCCTCCCACACCACCCTCCCTTCCCGTTACAGTGTAGAACTCTCCTCCCCTCCCGTTACAGTGTAGAACTCGCCTCCCACACCTCCCTCCCTCTCCCGTTACAGTGCAGCACTCTCCACCCACACCTCCCTCCCTCTCCCGTTACAGTGCAGCACTCTCCTCCCACACCTCCCTCCCCTCCCGTTACAGTGTAGACTCTCCTCCCACACCTCCCTCCCCTCCCGTTGCAGTGTAGAACTCTCCTCCCACACCTCCCTCCCCTCCCGTTACAGTGTAGACTCTCCTCCCACACCTCCCTCCCTCTCCCATTACAGTGCAGCACTCTCCTCCCACACCACCCTCCAGTCCCATTACAGTGTATAACTCTCCTCCCACACCTCCCTCCCCTCCCGTTACAGTGTAGAACTCTCCTCCCACACCTCCCTCCCCTCCCGTTACAGTGTCGAACTCTCTCCCACACCTCCCTCCCCTCCTCTTACAGTGTCGAACTCACCTCCCACACCTCCCTCCCTCTCCCGTTGCAGTGCAGCACTCTCCTCCCACACCTCCCTCCCCTCCCAGTGTAGAACTATCCTCCCACACCTCCCTCCCCTCCCGTTACAGTGTAGAACTATCCTCCCACACCTTCCTCCCCTCCCGTTAGTGTCGAACTCTCCTCCCACACCTCCCTCCACTCCCGTTACAGGGCAGCACTCTCCTCCCACACCTCCCTCCCCCTCCCGTTACAGTGCAGCTCTCGCCTTTTTTTCTTTTCCTTTCTCTTTTCCTTTCTCTTTTCCTTGCTGTTTTTTTCTCTCTCTATTATTTTCCCTCTATTATTTTCCCCTCTCTATTATTTCCCCTCTATTATTTCCCCTCTCTATTATTTTCCCTCTCTATTATTTCCCCTCTCTATTATTCTCCCTCTCGCTCTCTCTCTCTCCCTTCCCCACCATTAGTATTTCCCTCGGTGAAGCGATGGATGGTATTTGCGAGTATAATAATTATTGCCAGTGTACCCACCCTCTGTGTGGGTCGAGTTTGCACATGACTTGCTCAAAAAACTATTGTCTGTGTTTTGCAAAAAGACTGTAGACGTTTGTATGATGTGTGTCTAAAAGGTTCTGTATGGTCTCAAGGGTACGTTCCAATAGTAGTTTGGGTCAAAACTCCAAAGGATAAAATCTCAAAAGGATGTTAATGTCAAAGGGGTCTGAAGGGATCTGAAGTGTCCAAAAAGGTCGAAGTGGTCTCAAGGGTCAAAAGTGCCAAATGGTCAAGGGTCCAATCAGTCTAAAAGGGGTTTAAGGCTGTCTAGCATGTCTAAGGGGAATGAAGAGTGGGTGATAAGGTCAAAGAGGTCTATAGGGAGTCAAGGGACTTAAGGGGTATAAAGGTCTCAAGGTTCTAGGAGTCTGAAAAGGGGTCGAGATGGTATGAAGGACTTTTCTCTCCTCATAAACAGTTGTGCATCACTCCACCAAACTTGATAGTTATGATCACCACATGGCAAGAATATGCAAGAGCATGATCATTGTTGGCCCCTGAGCCCCTGGGGTGGGGTCAAAAGGTGAAATAAAAAATGCAACGACGGGCACATTTCGAAACGTCTTTGTCATGTCATGTTGGACATGCAATCAACATTTGGGACTCATGAAATATGCAACGATTTTTGGATTTGACCCCTGGTTCATGCCCCAGGGGGTAGGGACTTGTGGTCACAGGAGTCAAAACAGAAATATTTTAACCCTTTGAACCCTGAGCTCCTTGGATTTTCAGCTTCCCTATCCTGAGCTCCCTGTTGAAAAATCCAGCCAATCGGGTGCATGGACGTTTGAAGAGTGGCCGGTAAACCCACCGCTCGGGTCTACGGAGGTTTGAAGGCGTGGCTGGTAAACCCGCTGCTCGGCTTTATGGAGGTTTGAATAGTGGCCGATAAACCCGCCATTCGGTTGTATGGTGGTTTGAATCACGGCTGGTAAAACGGATCCTTGGTTTCAAAGGGTTAAACGGAAAATTTGGCATCAATCTTGGAATGTTTTCCCATCTTTCAACCTTGCTTTCGGTGGGAAGCGTGGGGATTTACGATGGCGTGCCATCAACCTCGCTCTCGTGTTTTCTTGTTTTATGTCGTGTTGAGTGAAGGAATGATCCATTGGAGTGCAAATGAGTTGAAGGAAAGATTTGTTTTCATGGAGAATGTGTGTGATATCTGGTTTAGCAAATTTGTACTCGGTTATGGATTGAAGAGTTTTGTTCTTTTTCAGGAATGCAAAGATGAATCGGTCTCAAGATTCTCCAGATGTTACTGTGAAGGAACCAAGACCATCGACTCCGTCAATGAAAATCTCCCTATGGAATTGTCTCAAGTAAATACGTTGCATTGAAACTCGTTTTTTTTGGATGCATCTTCCTCACAAAGTGTGTAACAAATTGACTTTTCAATCCTTTTCTCCTTAGGAAAAAATACAGAAGATTTAAAACGATGTGGAAACGTGGTGCTGCCAGACATTCCACATAAGTAATGGAAAAAATATCCCTTCAGGATGTCATGACGTGAAACGCACAAACATGTAAAATGATATTCCTTTTCGAGAGAAGGATTAAACCTCACGCCATCGCATCTCGATCACATTTTACTCATTTATTGTTATCTGTGCCATAGATAAGGGGTTGTGGGGTTGGAGTACCTCAACGTGCTTGCACTGTCCTCTGACCTGTCTAGCCTGTATTGGAATCTGGACCAAGATATTGTTGCGAATTCGCGCCCGCCGGCGTGCGATCGGCCGCTCGACTCGAATGGCGGCCGCCTCGCCCACCAGACGGACAATTCTGTCGTGACCCTCCGGGAACTATCGCCCGGAGCCAGTCATGGGTGGGCCTTTCGACCTCACCACGATCGTGCCAATTGGCCACCCGCGTAGGATAGGGTTGTTCGCCAAACTCGACCTACCTAAGTACCCACGCGGATGGTAAACCGGGCGATCGTACCTCGCCGCAGGTCGACTCCGGACACGAACTGCTGAAGCGGTCCGTTCCGTGCTTCAGTGATAACCGAGCGGTGTTATCGTCGGCCTCGACGGTTCCGATTAATTATCGGGCGTATTAAGCCCACTACGAACCCTTTACGTGAAGCAAGATGGAGATTCAAACGAAGGAAAGGACGCAGCGAAACGGGGAACAATTCAACATAATGCACTTTATTTACATGACACACGGAGAGCACACATATACAGCCATACAGTCAGAATACACATATATCAATTTAAAACAAAAACAACAATGCAGAGCTACGATCGAATACGCAAACACACGGCAACACTTGTACAGTTTTACTTCACAAGACACTGCGCCACAAGATCCATACAAAAACCCCGAAAAGAAAAAGGTGACTTCCCTTTTGGGCCGTCGAGTCCCTCTCCGACGTCCGTCGACGTGGTCCTGCCTGGCCGCGACTCCGTGCCCTAGCGTGGTAGGCGAGGCCTCTCCGGCGTACCTCGCGCCGGCACGTGTTGGCCACTCGACGCCGCGGACGGAGTTTCGGCGCTATCCCAGCGCGGATAGAAGGGGGGGGGGAACGTGGATGCCCGAGGTCGGGAGGGGGGAATGGTGGACGCTCCTTCCCGCCAGCGGGGTCTTGGAACCGCACCACAGCAGACCAGGCCAGCGGCCACCAGGAGGAGAAGAGGACGAGCGAGCCGGAAGACAGGAAGAGGGCAAGAGCAACCACAAAACCGCTTCTCCCGTGTCCGACTTTTTATATCCCGGAGCTCCGCCCTGTTGCTCTGCCCCGTTCTTTGCTCCACCCCCCTTCGAGGGGCTTCGAGAAAGGTCTCGAAGAGGAGCGTTCCTCCTTCCTGGCCGCGTCACACCGCACATCCACCAATCGGGCGCCAGCTGCCCCACCCCGCTTCTCCTCCCTCACACCAAGCGCGGAGAAGAATGGTGCGAAAACAGGCGGGAAAAGCCCACCGAGCGTCCTTGTTGGTTTTTGTTTGAAATAAAAGATAGAAAAAGAAAAACGACTGACTCAAAGCGTCGCAGCCCGAATGAATCACATTAATTCCCTCTAAACAACGGGTTTCGGGCTAACTACACATGTACTTAAGAGACCTCACCTACGGGACCTGAATGGTGGTTTGCGAATTTCCACAGCCTGAACAATATTAACGATCATCCTGGTGCTTTACATGAAGAGTGATAGATCAATGAGTGCCTTTTTAATTTTTCTATTTTTTTTTGTGAACAAAGTCGAGGCTCGTGAAAGAGCTGGAATATATAACAGGTCATTACCAAACAGTAAAAAGAGGAGAGTCTAACAGCGGGGTTGAGGGACAAAATAGAGAGAGACCGGTGTGGGGAGGAATGGTTGGTTCGGAGGGCGCACGTGGTGAAGATGGATACAGTCGCAAACTCTAAGGAAGGGAAAACTGGAAACTTGGAGAGAGATGGGCTTAGGGCAGATGAATGGAGGAGGAAAGAGCATGGGTTTGGATGGGGGGGGGGTGAATCTGAGATGGTGGTGAACAGCTTGACATCAAATCGTAACTTTGAAAAGCAAGGGAAAACATTTAACAACAAAATAATTATTACACTATTTTAAAGTTTTTTTCAAAACTGAACTGCACAATGCATCATCAGGTACATTTGTCAAGTTACAATCAGCAGGTGCATGACAAGTGGCCTCGTGAAAATGACCAGCCCAAAGTTCTCCTGAAGATGCAACAAGCACTTCAAACTGATATGAGGGTGCTTCGTGTTCGCGCCACTAGGCCTCGAGATGGATCTTGAGTTGAATCCACCACGACTCTGACCATCAGTCTGAGTGAATCATCTTCCACCCATCACAAACCTCGCTTCCTCTGCATTGTCTGCCACTGTCTCTTCCTCTTCATCAGATTCTCCAAATTCTTCACCTACCTTTTCCTCACATTGCTCTCCAGCCTTCTTACTCTTTTTCGCCAAGTGATCAACTGCCTTTTTTGCTTTCAACTTTGCTCGCTTTGCACGTTTACGTGCCGTGCGCTGGAGGTCTCTCACGATTCTTTTCCAAACTCTCTTGGAATTCCTGGTCTTTTATTGTCTTTTCGGCCTGACGATCCAGATAGTCCTGTTGCACATACTCTCGCCAGTGGATGTGATGATAAACATGGAACTCTCCACTCCCAGCATCTGCACTCGAACCCATGATATCTCACAAACTCCGGGCGAGGTTTTGGAGTCCATTCCTTCATTCGTTCTGGAATGACGTATCGTCGCTATGAGAACGAAAAGCTGGAGGACCACTTGTTTTTTAGTTTGTGTATTTACTTCTTAGGGAGGGAGCAAGGGTGATGAGGTTTGTTGGGTGAACGATGAACAGATCTCGAGAGCACATTCACTAGCCTGGCCCACATGTGCAGCCAATGTCCATGTACACCTCGATCCCAAATGATGCCTGGAATTGAGTGCAGTACTGTCTTTGAAATTCCCGTTTTGATGAAACCTTAAACTGTTTCACCAACCCATTTGAGCACTTCCCTCTTGATGCTTGTATCCCAAAGTGAAAAATGAAAAACGTGATTTAAATGATACTCACATCCTCTTCTCAATGGCACGCATTTCTTGGCCTCGTTGTGCAGATACTTAGTTGGGTCGTGGTCAAGTTAGGTTGTTGTCTGTCTGGATATTGCCAACACATTTAGAACCTGTGATGGTTGTGCACAGAGAGGCCTGAAGAGAGCATCGTGCATTTCTCGGGCGAATAAAAGCATATACAGTGGTGCACCCAGAATCCGAATTTAATTTGTTCCAAGAGGCTGTTCGGATTCCAAAAAGTTCGGATTCCAAAACTATTTTCCCAAAAATAAATAATGGAAAGTGAATTAATCCGTTCCTGGACCCCAAGAAAACACACTTTCAAGACATCTTATTTTACCTTAAACATGGGTAATTTCAGTTGAAAGTGAGTAAATGACCTTTTCTGGGTCATGAATCTTTTTCCAAGCCTGGGGGATAAGCAGGAGCGTTGTCGCTTCTTCAATCAGTCTGGATGCAGCTCCGACCTATCAGTGGCCATTGGGATCCAAAACTAAAACTGTTCAGCCTGGTGGAGGTATTAATTAACCATGAAGCACCAAATGGTGTTTTATATCCCAGTACACTCTGTGGAGACACAAACGTGCCGTTTTCACCGCACGGTTCCACACGAGAGAATCAGGAGGTGAAGCGATTGGGTGACGCAGCATGACGTCACTACCATGCTCGCGAAAAAAAACGTTGAGTTCGTTCAAGCCGATTCGTTAGAGGGTTCATTGAATGAGTTCGCTTCACGATGGGTTTTTGCGCTTTTATCGCTTCTTTATTTTTCAGAATCCTACACATGGTCTATTTCGGCAGCTCGAACATGGCAGCGAGATCAGACACAAGTGTACCGCTCTCATGCTTAACGATAAGTTCTTTCTTCAACTCAATTGTCGTTCTCACGGACTTCCTCTTATTCCTATTTGCTTCACTGGTCTTCCTGGGTGCCATGGTGAATGCACAAGGGTGATAATTGAAAAAAAATGCACAAATCAAGGTGAAAACACGAGGTAAAGTAGCGATCGACACGAGAGATGCTTTCACGAATACTTCCACCGACGAACTGAATGAACAAAGCGCGAAGATGCGGGTCGAACAGGCGGGAGAGACGCACGTGAACAAACATGAACGCCACGTTGTGTTCCGTTTTCGAAAATGTGTTCGTTTTTTTAGGGCAAAATTTTCTCGAAAAAATTGTTCGGATTCCAATTTGTTCAAACAATGGGGCGTTCGGATTCTGGGGGCACTACGGTATAGTGGAGCAGAAAACAAGATCAATCGTTCAAATGATGATGCAAGCATGAAACTTGGCAGGAATATTTATTTTATGTCACTTTATGAGAAAAAAGTGCTTGCCACTTGAAATTCCAACATGGCCGCCATTTTGCAAGATGGCCACCAGACGACCACCCAAAATAAAAACAGATAACAATCGTTCAAAGAATGATACAAGCATGAAATTTGGCAGAAATATTTATTTTAGGTCACTTTATGAGATACAACTGCAACCCACTTAAAATTCAATATGGTGGCCATTTTCCAAGATGGCCACGATGTTTTTCTGCCCTGCAATGTTTATTGTTCTGATTAGGTCTGACAAGAGCAACTGCATAGTGGGGTACAACTTAGTCCGTAACGATAGCATTTGCACCTTCCACTACATTGTGTCTTGCATCCACATTTCGTGAACTCCTGGCAGCTTTTAGTTATGGGAGCAAGGGCAGTCCAGAAGAACTTCCACGAGTCATCTTCTTTGAACCAACCCCACTCGGACAGACACTGAGCTTCTGGCTGGTGGACTATTGCCTGGCTCCAAATGTGTCCTGCTTGATATGCAGCTCGCTTGGCATGTTCCGTGAGTGCTCCTTGTGTTGGTGGAATTAAATCATATGACCTCTGCTTTCGTGCAAAGAGAGCAATCCGCGCCTCATTCACTGACGCAACTGAACTTGATGAATATGGTGGATCAAACTGAACTAACCCTAACAAATCATACATCAGGACCACATATTTCTCCAGGATTTCTCGATCAGATTCCTCAATCTTTGATGGGCACTGACTGAGTTTCGTGAAGATTACTGACGCTTCATCACATACATTCCATGTCTGCCATGCTGTCTTTTTCCCTTTGCCATTGAAAGCTGATACAACATCACAACCGGTGAAGGCATGGAAGAAAAGCATCCCACTCGTTTTCTCTGGTCCTATGGCAGACATAATTTTGTGGATAGGGATCCATCTCCTGTGCTCCCCTTTGCCAAATGCAACCCACATTTTTTTCAAGACCTGTTGTGGCAAGAGAAGGCATAAGGGATATGGCAATAACTACAACGTCCGTGTCATTAGTTTCAATCATCAGAGACTTGTATTCCTCGGTGGCTGCATGCCGAACATGTCAGAATATTTGTGTGTCTGCTTCTTCATGGGTGCATGGGGCCACTTCCTCTTGGTTAACGCTGGTGTCAGTGGTGGTGGTGATGGCATTTTCTCCTTTCGTCATGATAAATGGATTGCCCGTTGTCATTTCAGACACTTCATCAGCAAGGTAATGGAATAGCTCTGTTTTGTTGGTGCTATCTCTGAGGAAGCTCTTCCAATTCAAGGGAGTTTTACTTGTCGCTGTTACTCTCCTTCTGACGGCCTTTCCTCGTTGAGATCTTGCCTCTGACTTCAGGCTGGACTGATGATACACATCAAAGATGATGTTGGTTCTCTTGCATTTCGTGCTGTAGTACTCGACTTTAGGAAGAATATCCTTTCTGGCATACTCTTCAAATGTCTTTGGTGTTCGTGGTGCTACGATATGTACCAGCGCAGCTCCATCTACAATGAGTACGTTAGATTCTGGCTTTGTCTCTGGAAGCGTCACTTTGGCTTATTGTACATCCACAAAATCCGATTTCGCACATGTGTGTAGTTTCCCCTTGTTCCTGAGTGAGGCCGGAAAAGACTGGTTTTCGTGTTTGAAGAACGCTTGCAGGTCACACCGACTGTTTTGGCAAGAGATGAAGAGGCGGGAAAACAAATGGCAGTCTTCGTTCAGTAACTTTGTCTCGGATTTGCTTGCAGACTTTGGCTCATTTTTGAAGAAGGTTATCCTGTTCTTTTTGATAGGCTGGTAGAAGGAGCAGTCATTCTCACATTGTAGATAAGCCATGAAGGAATTGATCTTTTCTTTCCCTCTCTCGTGATGCGTTGCAATTAGCTGAGCAGCGGAAGGATCCGCGATGTCCTTGGTGTCGAGCGTAAGATATCCTGACTCCTCTTCAAAGGGACTACCTATTTCCTCCGTTACCAATGTGAGCTGTTTGACTTTCTCAAAGAATGCCCTCTGAACTGTCGCTGTTTGTTCATGGTGACATTAACTTTTCCTCTGTGTCCAACTGACAGAGGCAACATTTCCTCCAGTTTGTTTGTGGTTTTGATTTTGCTCGAGTATCCATAATTTGTGACTAGCAATGGCAAGGTCGCGGGTTTATCCTTTTACCACCTTGCCTTCGTGCACTTTGATGTATGGGATACAGCAAGGTTCATGCGTTTGCCCTACACCTAGCCCGATCGTTCATCCAATGCCATTTAAATCCCATGCGATCTGTACACCATCTGGATAACTACATGTAAAACCCCCGCTATCCTTGGCTCGGCTCTCCCGCGCTGGCACATCCTGTCGGTTCAGGTGCGGCTATCTAACATCTGAGGGGTTCATTAGATCGCATTTGGGATACTAAACACACGGTTTAGCTGACATTGAACCCCATGCTGAGTTGCACAGCAGTGTATGACACCAGTCTGCCCTGGTAGTGCATGACACACTCTTTTTTGTGTTTAGTCTATATTGGCTGGTGTCTACCACCATTGATGGTTACAATGTGTCAGGGTCCTATAGATCCTTGTGGTTTTATTTCGGAGTTTTCCATCTCGTAATGAGCTTCATCTGCCCAGAGCTGTCTGGTTTTCAGGCGCCAGAGATTCGCCTTTCGCACCACCACTATTTGTGGAAACACTCCCACCATGAGAAGGCTGGAGTTGGAGCTTGACTGCCAGAGGCTTTGTTTCGCTTGCCATTTGGGGCAATTCGTAGGCAAAGAGAGCTCATCCTTTTTGCCATCCCGGCATTAGCACTCCTTTGGAGGGGCAATAACTATTTTGAACAATTAAAATACAAGCTCTGTTCAAGATCTCCAACAATTCTCACCGTCCCCGTTGGTAACGCAATGAGAACCAATTTACTTGTATTTGAAGACTGCAAAATAGTTGTCATTTGACTTCTTTATTGTTTCGTAAGTCCTAAAATTGATTTATTGGTTCATGAAATCGATCAATACACTGAAGAATCAGCTTTAGCAAGGACAAAAACCTACAAATCGACATCAAGATGAAATAAATCCGACATCTCTGGCGATTTTTATGGTTTAAAGTTGTTGTTTTTTCATACCCTGGTGGCCATCTTGGAAAAAATGGCCGCCATGTTGAAAATCCATGTGGCCAGCACTTCTTTCTTGCTGT
>NC_140977.1:8803704-8861204 GCF_056783735.1 Eptatretus burgeri | reverse complement strand
ACTTTGCGATGCCTCCAGGGTTGTTTTTCATTGTGCAGAAACTCTTTGTTGATAAAGTCGTTATTTGAATGAATTCATTTTATTTCATTAACTGCTGCGTGTGCGGTGAAGACCGTGTACGGTGAAGACCGGCTTTAAAGTAAAAGGGATCCTGCATAGTATGCAGCCACAGCCTGGCCAACCGTTCCTCATCAACCATTTAATTGGAGTGCTTGTATGAGTGCTTAAGCCACTTGCCTTGTTCCCTACAGTCGACAGTGGTACCACGCTACGTCATTCTGAGCGAATTGTTCATTCACTCCGGACGCTTTTGCCGCACCACGTCGTTCAGAGCGAGTGGTTCGTGCCCCGTCACCCTGAGTGAGTGGTTCGTGCCCCGTCACCCTGAGTGAGTTGTGAAATAACACCTGATTTCTGAGCCGTTTGCCATATTAACATGTTCTCTAAATTTCCGAGCCAAATTATTTTTCCACATGTTACACACAGTTGTTTATAAAGATTAATGTTTGTGAACAAATCCCTGAAACGTTTAAATAAATGCAACGTTGTTTTTCGGTGAAAGCGACTCATGGTTTTTGGGTTGTGGACAGTACGTGCTGTTGTCGGTCAACCTGCTGATCCCCGAAAAATTGTCGATATCGGACGTGTGTGTATGTGTGTGTGTGTGTGTGTGTGTGTGTGTGTGTGTGTGTGTGTGTGTGTGTGTGTGTGTGTGTGTGTGTGTGTGTGTGTGTGTGTGTGTGTGTGTGTGTGTGTGTGTGTGTGTGTGTGTTATATAAAGCATAACATTATATCTGTGAACTCCCATACACCCACCCCTCTCTCTTTATAAGATCCTTGCTCTACCGCCTCCCATTCAGTGCAGCACCCTCCTCCCACACCTCTCTCACTCTCCCCTTCCCCCTCTCTGTCTATTTATCTGTCTCTGTCTTTAGACAAATCCAGACAGTGGTTATGTCTGGGAGGGGTTTCTCTCCAGACATGTCCGAGCAGTGTTTGTCTCCGGACAGCTTGGCTCCAGATGTGTCCGGGCGGTGTTTGTTTCCGGACGCGTCCAGGTGGTGTTTGTCTCTGGACGGAGTTTATCTCCGGAAGTGTCCAGATGGGAGTTTGTCTCCAGACAGCTTGACTCCTGATGTATCCGGGCAGTGTTTGTCTCTGAATGTGTCCCGGAGGTATTTATGTCTAGGCTGTGTTTGTCTCCGGGCAGCTTGGCTCTGGACGCGTCTGGATGGGAGTTTGTCTCCAGACCATGTTTATAGCATGACTGGTGGACAATGGATTTCAGATGATATTTTGTTCCCATCTTCACTGTTATGCTGTTCAGAATCATTTTGATGAAACAGTATAAATCATAATTAACGCTCCACCACACGTCTGCCTTCCCTTCCTCTCACCTCACAGTTTTCCCTTCCCCTTCCCATCCTTGCTCCCACACCCCTCCTCGCTCCCAAACACCTCTCTCCTTTCCCCTCCGCCTCTCTCTCTCTCCTTTCCCCTCCGCCTCTCTCTCTCTCCTTTCCCCTCCGCCTCTCTCTCTCCTTTCCCCTCCGCCTCTCTCTCTCTCCTTTCCCCTCCGCCTCTCTCTCTCTCCTTTCCCCTCCGCCTCTCTCTCTCTCCTTTCCCCTCCGCCTCTCTCTCTCTCCTTTCCCCTCCGCCTCTCTCTCTCCTTTCCCCTCCGCCTCTCTCTCCTTTCCCCTCCGCCTCTCTCTCTCTCTCCTTTCCCCTCCGCCTCTCTCTCTCTCCTTTCCCCTCCGCCTCTCTCTCTCTCTCTCTCCTTTCCCCTCCGCCTCTCTCTCTCTCTCCTTTCCCTCCGCCTCTCTCTCTCTCTCCCCTTCCCCCCCCGCCTCCCTCTCTCTCTCTTCCCCTCCGCCTCTCTCTCTCTCTCCTTTCCCCTCCGCCTCTCTCTCTCTCTCCTTTCCCCTCCGCCTCTCTCTCTCTCTCTCCTTTCCCCTCCGCCTCTCTCTCCTTTCCCCTCCGCCTCTCTCTCTCTCTCCTTTCCCCTCCGCCTCTCTCTCTCTCCTTTCCCCTCCGCCTCTCTCTCTCTCTCCTTTCCCCTCCGCCTCTCTCTCTCTCCTTTCCCCTCCGCCTCTCTCTCTCCTTTCCCCTCCGCCTCTCTCTCTCTCTCCTTTCCCCTCCGCCTCTCTCTCTCTCTCTCCTTTCCCCTTCGCCTCTCTCTCTCTCTCTCCTTTCCCCTCCGCCTCTCTCTCTCTCTCTCCTTCCCCCCCCGCCTCTCCCTCTCTCTCCTTCCCCCTCCGCCTCTCTCTCTCTCTCCTTTCCCCTCCGCCTCTCTCTCTCTCTCTCTTTTCCCCTCCGCCTCTCTCTCTCTCTCCTTTCCCCTCCGCCTCTCTCTCTCTCCTTTCCCCTCCGCCTCTCTCTCTCTCCTTTCCCCTCCGCCTCTCTCTCTCTCTCTCCTTTCCCCTCCGCCTCTCTCTCTCTCTCCTTTCCCCCCCGTCTCTCTCTCTCTCCTTTCCCCTCCGCCTCTCTCTCTCTCTCCTTTCCCCTCCGCCTCTCTCTCTCTCTCCCTTTCCCCTCCGCCTCTCTCTCTCTCTCCTTTCCCCTCCGCCTCTCTCTCTCTCTCTTTCCCCTCCGCCTCTCTCTCTCTCCTTTCCCCTCCGCCTCTCTCTCTCTCTCTCCTTTCCCCTCCGCCTCTCTCTCTCTCTCTCCTTTCCCCTCCGCCTCTCTCTCTCTCTCTCCTTTCCCCTCCGCCTCTCTCTCTCTCTCTCCTTTCCCCTCCGCCTCTCTCTCTCTCTCTCCTTTCCCCTCCGCCTCTCTCTCTCTCTCTCCTTTCCCCTCCGCCTCTCTCTCTCTCTCCTTTCCCCTCCGCCTCTCTCTCTCTCTCTCCTTTCCCCTCCGCCTCTCTCTCTCTCTCCTTTCCCCTCCGCCTCTCTCTCTCTCTCTCCCCTCCGCCTCTCTCTCTCTCTCCTTTCCCCTCCGCCTCTCTCTCTCTCCTTTCCCCTCCGCCTCTCTCTCTCTCTCTCTCTCTCTCCTTTCCCCTCCGCCTCTCTCTCTCTCTCCTTTCCCCTCCGCCTCTCTCTCTCCCTCTCCTCTCCCCTCCTCCTCTCCCTCTCTCTCTTCCCCTCCGCCTCTCTCTCTCTCTCTCTCCTTTCCCCTCCGCCTCTCTCTCTCTCTCTCCTTTCCCCTCCGCCTCTCTCTCTCTCTCTCCTTTCCCCTCCGCCTCTCTCTCTCTCTCTCTCCTTTCCCCTCCGCCTCTCTCTCTCTCTCTCCTTTCCCCTCCGCCTCTCTCTCTCTCCTTTCCCCTCCGCCTCTCTCTCTCTCTCCTTTCCCCTCCGCCTCTCTCTCTCTCTCTCTCCTTTCCCCTCCGCCTCTCTCTCTCTCTCTCTCCTTTCCCCTCCGCCTCTCTCTCTCTCTCTCTCCTTTCCCCTCCGCCTCTCTCTCTCTCTCTCCTTTCCCCTCCGCCTCTCTCTCTCTCTCTCCTTTCCCCTCCGCCTCTCTCTCTCTCTCCTTTCCCCTCCGCCTCTCTCTCTCTCTCCTTTCCCCTCCGCCTCTCTCTCTCTCTCTCTTTTCCCCTCCGCCTCTCTCTCTCTCTCCTTTTCCCCTCCGCCTCTCTCTCTCTCTCTCTCCTTTCCCCTCCCCCTCTCTCTCTCTCTCCTTTCCCCTCCGCCTCTCTCTCTCTCTCTCCTTTCCCCTCCGCCTCTCTCTCTCTCTCCTTTCCCCTCCGCCTCTCTCTCTCTCTCCTTTCCCCTCCGCCTCTCTCTCTCTCTCCTTTCCCCTCCGCCTCTCTCTCTCTCTCTCCTTTCCCCTCTCCCTCTCTCTCTCTCTCCTCTCCCCTCCTCCTCTCTCTCTCTCTCTCTCCTTTCCCCTCCGCCTCTCTCTCTCTCTCCTTTCCCCTCCGCCTCTCTCTCTCTCTCTCTCCTTTCCCCTCCGCCTCTCTCTCTCTCTCTCTCTCCTTTCCCCTCCGCCTCTCTCTCTCTCTCTCCTTTCCCCTCCGCCTCTCCCTCTCCCTCTCCTTTCGCCTCCGCCTCTCCCACTCTCTCTCTCCTTTCCCCTCCGCCTCTCTCTCTCTCTCCTTTCCCCTCCGCCTCTCTCTCTCTCTCTCCTTTCCCCTCCGCCTCTCTCTCTCTCTCTCCTTTCCCCTCCGCCTCTCTCTCTCTCTCTCCTTTCCCCTCCGCCTCTCTCTCTCTCTCCTTTCCCTCCGCCTCTCTCTCTCTCTCCTTTCCCCTCCGCCTCTCTCTCTCTCTCTCTCTCTCCTCCCCTCCGCCTCTCTCTCTCTCCTTTCCCCTCCGCCTCTCTCTCTCTCTCCGTCCCCCTCCGCCTCTCTCCCTCTCTCCTTTCCCCTCCGCCTCTCTCTCTCTCCTTTCCCCTCCGCCACTCTCTCTCCTTTCCCCTCCGCCTCTCTCTCTCCTTTCCCCTCCGCCTCTCTCTCTCCTTTCCCCTCCGCCTCTCTCCACCTCTCTCCACCACCCTCCACCTCTCTCCACCTCCCTCCACCACCCTCCACCTCTCTCCACCTCTCTCCACCTCTCTCCACCACCCTCCACCTCTCTCCACCACCCTCCACCTCTCTCCACCACCCTCCACCTCTCTCCACCACCCTCCACCTCTCTCCACCACCCTCCACCTCTCTCCACCACCCTCCACCACCCTCTCACCTCTCTCCTTTCCCCTCCACCTCTTCACTCTCCCCCCTCTCTCTCCCTCTCCCTCTCACGTTTGTGGTGTGCGTCTGAAACGTTCTCGATGGTCTAAAGGGTACGTTCCAATCAGAGTTAGGGTCTAAACTCTAAATGGTGTAATCTCAAAAGGATGTAAATTTCTAAGGCGTCGAAAGGGATGTGAAGTGCTTAAAAATGTTGAAGTGGTCTGAAGGGTCAAAAGTGTGAAATGGTGAAGGGTCCAATGAGTCTAAAAGGGGTTTAAGGCTGTCTCGCATGTCAAAAGGGCATGAAGAATGGGTGATAAGGTCAAATGGGTCTTGAGGGAGTCAAGGGACTTCAGGGGGGCATAAAGGTCTGAAGGTTCTCGAAGTCTGAACAGGGATCGAGATGGTGTGAAGAACAGACGGTGGATGAAGGACTTCTCTCTCCTCATAAACAGTTGTGCATAATGCCACCAAACTTGATAGTTATGATCACCACATGGCAAGAATCTGCAAGAGCACGATCATTTTTGGCCCCTGAGCCCATGAGGTAGGGTCAAAAGATGAAATTACAAAAAATGCAATTACGGACACATTTCTAATCATCTTCGTAATGTAACGTTGTGAATGCAATCAACATTGGCGACTCATGAAATGTGTCAATTTTTGGATTTGATCCCTGGTTCATGCCCCAGGCGGTGGGGACTTAGGGTCACAGAAGTCAAAACAGAAACATTTTAACCCTTTGAACCTTGAGCTCCTTGGATTTTCAGCTTCCACACCCAGGGCTCCCGGGAGAAAAATCCGGCCACTCAGTTACATGGACGTTTGAAGGCGCGGCTGGTAAACCTACTGCTTGGGTTTGTGGAGGTTTGAATCGTGGCCGGTATACCCGCCACTCTGCTATCTGGAGGTTTGAATAATGGCTGGTAAATCAGCCGCTCGGCTGTATGGAGGTTTGAATCACGTCTGGTAAATCAGCCGCTCGGCTGTATGGAGGTTTGAATCACGACCGGTAAAAAGGCACTCAGCTGTGTGGAGGTTTGAATCGTGGCCGGTATACCCACCACTCGGCTGCATGGAGTTTGAATAATGGCTGGTAAACCTGCCGCTTGGTTGTATGGAGGTTTGAATCGTGGCCAGTATACCCGCCTTTCGGCTCTATGGAGGTTTGAATCAGGGGTGGTAAAACGGCTCCTCGGTTTCAAGGAGTTAAACGGAAAATTTGACATCAATCTTGGTGGAATGTTTTCCCATCTTTCATCCTTGCTTTCGGTGGGAAGCGTGGGGATTTACGATGGCGTGCCCTCAACCTCGCTCTCATGTTTTCTTGTTTTATGTCGTGTTGAGTGAAGGAATGATCCATTGGAGTGCAAATGAGTTGAAGGAAAGATTTGTTTTCATGGAGAATGTGTGTGATATCTAGTTGAGCAAATTTGTACTCAGTTATGAATTGAAGAGTTTTGTTCTTTTTCAGGAATGCAAAGATGAATCGGTCTCAAGATTCTCCAGATGTTGCTGTGAAGGAACCAAGACCATCGACTCCATCAATGAAAGTCTGCCTATGGAATAGTCTCAAGTAAATACGTTACATTGAAGCTCGTTTTTTTGGATGCATCTTCCTCACAAAGTGTGTAACAAATTGAATTTTCAATCCTTTTCTCCTGAGGAAAAAATACAGAAGATTTAAAACTATGTTGAAACGTGGTGCTGCCGGACATTCCACGTAAGTAATGGAAAAAATATCCCTTCAGGATGTCATGACGTGAAACGCACAAACATGTAAAATGACATTCCTTTTCGAGAGAAGCATTGATCCTCACCCCATCGCATCTCAATCACATTTTACTCATTTATTGTTTTTTTGTACCATAGATTAGGGGTTGTGGGGTTGGAGTACCTCAACGTGCTCGCACTCTCCTCTGACCTGTCAAGCCTGGATTGGAATCTGGACCCAGATATTAACGGTCATCCTGGTGCTTTACATGAAGAGTGATAGATCAATGAGTGCTTTTTAATTTTTTCATTTTTTTTGTGAACAAATTCGAGGCTCGTGAAAGAGCTGGAATATGGAACAGGTCATGACCAAACAGAATAAAAGGAACAGTAAAAAGAGGAGAGTCTAACAGCGGGGTTGAGGGACAAAATAGAGAGAGACTTCGGTGTGGGGAGGAATGGTTGGTTCGGAGGGCGCACGTGGTGAAGATGGAGACAGACGCAAACTCTAAGGAAGGGAAAACTGGAAACTTGGAGAGAGATGGGCTTAGGGAAGATGAATGGAAGAGGAAAAAGCATGTGTTTGGATGGGGGGGAGGTGAATCTGAGATGGTGGTGAACAGCTTGACATCAAATCGTACCTTTGAAAAGCAAGGGAAAACATTTAACAACAAAATAATGATTACACTATTTTAAAGTTTTCTTCAAAACTGAACTGCACAATGCATCATCAGGTACATTTGTCAAGTTACAATCAGCAGGTGCTGATTCACTCCAAAATCAAAAATTCAAAATTCACTCAAAAATTCACTCCAAAAAAAAAACACAAAAAAAAAAAACATCTGTAAGCACTTTGCACCAACAAGTGGCCTCGTGAAAATGACCAGCCCAAAGTTCTCCTGAAGATGCAACAAGCACTTCAAAATGATCTGAGGGTACTTTGTGTTCGCGCCACGAGGCCTCGAGATGGATCTTGAGTTGAATCCACCACGACTCTGACCATCAGTCTGAGTGAATCATCTTCCACCCATCACAAACCTCGCTTCCTCTGCATTGCTTGCCACTGTCTCTTCCTCTTCATCAGATTCTCCAAATTCTTCCCCGACCTTTTCCTCACATTGCTCTCCAGCCTTCTTACTCTTTTTCGCCAAGTGATCAGCTGCCTTTTTTGCTTTCAACTTTGCTCGATTTGCACGTTTACGTGCCGTGCGCCGGAGGCCTCTCACGATTCTTTTCCAAACTCTCTTGGAATTCCTGATCTTTGATTGTCTTTTTGGCCTGACGATCCAGATAGTTCTGTTGCACATACTCTTGCCAGTGGATGTGACGATAAACATGGAACTATCCACTCTCAGCATCTGCACTCGAACCCATGATATCTCTCAAAAACTCCGGGCGAGGTTTTGGAGTCCATTCCTTCATTCATTCTGGGATGACAAATCGTCACTCTGAGAATGAAAAGCTGGAGGACCACTTGTTTTTTAGTTTGTGTGTTTACTTCTTAGGGAGGGAGCAAGGGTGATGAGGTTTGTTGGGTGAACGATGAACAGATCTCGAGAGCACATTCTCTAGCCTGGCCCACATGTGCAGCCAATGTCCATGCACCCCTCGATCCCAAATGATGCCTGGAATTGAGTGCAGTACTGTCTTTGAAATTCCCGTTTTGATGAAATCTTAAACTGTTTCACCAACCCATTTGAGCACTTCCCTCTTGATGCTTGGATCCCAAAGTGAAAAATGAAAAACGTGATTTCAATGATGCTCACATCCTCTTCTCAATGGCACGCATTTCTTGGCCTCGTTGTGCAGATACTTAGTCGGGTCGTGGTCAAGTTAGGTTGTTGACTGTCTGGATATTGACAACACACAAAGAACCTGTGATGGTTGTGCACAGAGAGGCCTGAAGAGAGCATCATGCACATCTCGGGCGAATAAAAGCATATACAGTATAGTGGAGCAGATAACAAGATCAATCGTTCAAATGATGATACAAGCATGAAACTTGGCAGGAATATTTATTTTATGTCACTTTATGAGAAAAAGTGCTTGCCACTTGAAATTCCAACATGGCCGCCATTTTCCAAGATGGCTTCCAGACGACCACCAGACCTTCCACGAGTCATCTTCTTTGAACCTACCCCATTCGGACGGACACTGAGCTTCTGGCTGGCGGACTATTGCCTGGCTCCAAATGTGTCCTGCTTGATATGCAGCTCGCTTGGCATGTTCTGTGAGTGCTCCTTGTGTTGGTGGAATTGAATCATATGACCTCTGCTTTCGTGCAAAGAGAGCAAGCTGCGCCTCATTCACTGACGCAACTGAACTTGATCCGTCATACATCAGGACCACGAATTTCTCCAGGATTTCTAGATCAGATTCCTCAATCTTCGATGGGCATTGACTGAGTTTCGTGAAGATTACTGACGCTTCATCACATACATTCCATGTGTGCCATGCTGTCTTTTTCCCTTTGCCATTGAAAGCTGATACAACATCACAACCGGTGAAGGCATGGAAGAAAAGCATCCCACTCATTTTCTCTGGTCCTCTGGCAGACATAATTTTGTGGATAGGGATCCATCTCCTGTGCTCCCCTTTGCCAAATGCAACCCACATTTTTTCAAGACCTGTTGCGGCAAGAGAAGGCAAAAGGGATATGGCAATAACTACAATGTCCATGTCATTAGCTTCAATCATCAGAGACTTGTATCCCTCGGCGGCTGCATGCCGAACATGTCAGAATATTTGTGTGTCTGCTTCTTCATGGGTACATGGGGCCACTTCCTCTTGGTTAACGCTGGTGTCACTGGTGGTGGTGATGGCATTTTCTCCTTTCGTCATGATAAATGGATTGCCCGTTGTCATTTCAGACACTTCGTCGGCAAGGTAATGGAATAGCTCTGTTTTGTTGGTGCTATCTCTGAGGAAGCTCTTCCAATTTGAGGGAGTTTTACTTGTCGTTGTTACTCTCCTTCTGACGGCCTTTCCTCGTTGATATCTTGCCTCTGACTTCAGTCTGGACTGATGATACACATCAAAGATGATGTCAGTACTCTTGTATCTCGTGCTGTAGTACTCGACTTTAGGAAGAATATCCTTTCTGGCATACTCTTCAAATGTCTTTGGTGTTCATGGTGCTACGATATGTACCAGTGCAGCTCCATCTACAATGAGTATGTCAGATTCTGGCTTTGTCTCTGGAAGCGTCACTTTGGCTTGCTGTACATCCACTAAATCCGATTTCGTACATGTGTGTAGTTTCCCCTTGTTACTGAGTGAGGCCGGAAAAGACTGGTTTTCGTGTTTGAAGAACTCTTACAGGTCATACTGTCTGTTTTGGCAGGAGATGAAGAGGTGGGAAAACAAATGGCAGTCTTCCTTCAGTAACTTTGTCTCCGATTTGCTTGCAGACTTTGGCTCATTTTTGAATTAGGTTATCCTGTTCTTTTTGATAGGCTGGTCGAAGGAGCAGTCATTCTCACATTGTAGATTAGCCATGAAGGAATTGAACTTTTCTTTCCCTCTCTCGTGATGCGTCGCAATTAGCTGAGCAGCGGAAGGATCCGCGATGTCCTTGGTGTCGAGTGTAAGATCTCCTGACTCCTCTTCAAAGGGACTACCTATTTCCTCCGTTACCAATGTGAGCTGTTTGACTTTCTCAAAGAATGCCCTCGAACTGTCACTGTTTGTTCATGGTGACATTAACTTTTCCTCTGTGTCCAACTGACAGAGGCAACATTTCCTCCAATTTGTTTGTGGTTTTGATTTTGCTCGAGTATCCATAATTTGTGACGAGCAATGGCAAGGTCGAGGGTTTATCCTTTTACCACCTTGCCTTCATGCACTTTGATGTATGGGATACAGCTCGGTTCATGCGTTTGCCCTCCACCTAGCCCGATCGTTCATCCAATGACATTTAAATCCCGTGCGATCTGTAAACCATCCGGATAACTACATGTAAAACCCCCGTTATCCTTGGCTCGGCTCTCTCGCGCTGGCACATCCTGTCGGTTCAGGTGCGGCTATCTAACATCTGAGGGGTTCATTAGATAGCATTTGGGATACTAAACCCACGGTTTATCTGATATTGAACCCCATGCTGAGTTGCACAGTAGTGTATGCCACCAGTGTGCCCTGGTTGTGCATGACATACACTCTCTTTTTTGTGTTTTGTCGATATTGGCTGGTGTCCACCAACATTGATGGTTACAATGTGTCAGGGTCCTTTCGATCCTTGTGGCTGCATTTCGGTCGCAAGTGGTTTTATTTCGGAGTTTTCCATCTCCTCATGAGCTTCATCTGCCCAGAGCTGTCTGGTTTTCAGGCGCTAGAGATTCGCCTTTCGCACCACCACTATTTGTGGAAACACCCCCACCACGAGAAGGCTGGAGTTGGAGCTTGACTGCCAGAGGCTTTGTTTCACTTGCCATTTGGGGCATTTCGTAAGCAAAGAGAGCTCATCCTCTTTGCCACCCTGGCATTCGCAGTCCTTTGGAGGGGCAATAACTATTTTGAGCAATTAAAATACAAGCTCTTTTCAAGATCTCCAACAATTTTAACCTTCCCCGTCTATAAGGCGATGAGAACCAATTTACTTGTATTCGAAGCCTGCACAATAGTTGTCATTTGACTTCTTTATTGTTACGTAATTCCTAAAATTGATTAATTGGTTCATGAAATCAATCAATACACTGAAGAATCAGCTTTAGCAAGGACAAAAACCTATAGATCGACATCAAGATGAAATAAATCCGACATCTCTGGCGATTTTTATGGTTGAAAGTTGTTTTTTTTCATACCCTGGTGGCCATCCTGGAAAAAATGGCCACCATGTTGAAAATCCACGTGGCCAGCACTTTTTTCTTGCAGAGTGACCCTGAAAGAACATTCGTACCAAATTTCATGCTTTTATCACCATTGGAATGATTCTGCCAAAAAATCACACTTATTTGCTCCACTAATATATATATATATGTATATATATATATATATATATATATATATATATATATATATATATATATATATATATATAAATATATATATAAATATAAATATATATATAAATATAAATATATATAAATATAAATATATATATATATAAATATATATATATATATATATATATAAATATATATATATATATAAATATATATATAAATATATATATATAAATATAAATATATATATATATAAATATAAATAAATATAAATATATATATATATATATATATATATATATATATATATATATAGTTGTAATTTCCGCCCGTCGGCGTGTGAACAACCGCGTCTAACCAATAGCAGTCGCTTCGCCCATCGAACGGACAATCCAGTCGCGGCTTTCTGGATCAACTCAGGAAACCAGCCACGGGTGTGTTTTTAACCACACCACAACCTTGTCCGCACTCCACCTGCGTGCTACAGGGTCCGATCGCCAAATATTCGATTTACCTAATTATTCGCGCGGGTAGGTTACTGAGAGATTGTACCTCAACAGGACTGCTTGAAAACGAGCCACTTACGCAGCTCGCTTCCTTTTGGGATAACCGAGCGGGGTATTATCGCGCAGTCCCGTTGGACCCTATCACTTTACCGGCTATTTAAAAACCAACTATATTCCGAGTGCAAGATGGGGCAGTTCAATGAGGGAATGGAGGCAACGAACAGGTTTACATTAACACAAGGACATTTATTATAATAAAGCACGTATGCAATTCAACAAGGCAAAACACGTATGCAATTATACAAGCAACAAAAGCATGACAAAAGAACGACGACCGTCTATACGAAATGCAATGCAAACATTTACAGCACACAAAGCACTTAACAATTTCCTACTTATTAGACTGGCCCACGGAACCACGTACGCACACACACACCCAAGAAATGATGGCAGAGGCCTTTAATAACGAGCTCGAGCTTGGAGGACAGGTAAGCTGAAACCCAGAACCTATCTCGAACCTCTCCACCTCGTGTGGTCTTCAAGTTGTTAGGGAGAGCGAGCTGGATCCAATCGCCGTGAGCTGCAATCCTTCCCGAGCTCCCGCGAATCCTCCCGCACTTCTCAACACGTGCTGGTGAGACGAGGCGCCGATCCTTCCCGTCGATGCGTCGCTTCCCCGAGGAACCACCTCCAAGAAGAGGTCGATGAGTCGCACCAAGCTGAGAACCTAATTGGAGAACAAAGAGCTCCATGAACCAAGAAGAAGAAGAAGCCACCACTCGCAGCTCGAGCCGAGCAACGGCTCAACTTCCTTCCAAGCAAAGCAGCTCGAAGCAAAAAGCTCTCCAGAGCCAAGCATAAGCCGAAGCTCACGGAACCATCAAAGCAAAAAGCTCTCCAGAGCCAAGCAGAAGCCGAAGCTCACGGAACCATCAAAGCAAAAAGCCTCCTCTCGAGCCAGGCCGCAGCCGAAGCTCACCGAGCCAGCCAAAGCAAAAAACTTCCGAAGGCCTCAACCCTAACCCAAGCCAAACAGGACCCGAAGGTCTGCTGAACGACTACTCTCTGCCGAAGCAAAAAGCTTACTCCAAAAAGCCTCCTCCCGAGCCAGGCCTCAGCCGAAGCTCACTGAGCCAGCCGAAGCAAAAAGCTTCCGAAGGCCTCAACCCTAACCCAAGCCAAACAGGACCCGAAGGTCTGCTGAACGGCTACTCTCAACTCCCTTCTCCAACTCTGCATACGAACAAAAGAAAAGATCTCCTCTTATCCTTCTCCCGCCTTTCCCCCGTTCCCGGCGTGACTCATGACTCATGCCCTCATGCTCCATCCCCCGCTCAGCCACGGGTGGGAGGGAGTTGTTGACATCATGAGTCACGGGACGGCAGGGTTCTTCTTGCTCTTCGCAGAAGAGGGGGAGGGATGTTTCCATTGTTCGTTCCCTAACTATTAAATCGATCCACAGCGCATCCAATCGATTTCTGAACATTTAAACAATGGAAGGTGCGCTATCTAGGGAACAAGCACTTTTCGACATAGCTGACTAAAGGAACCTATATGTTGTGTGCAATCAAATTCCCAAATTCGTAACAATATATACAGTGGGGAGAACAAGTATTTGATACACTGCCGATTTTGCAGGTTTTCCCACTTGCAAAGCATGTAGAGGTCTGTAATTTTTATCATAGGTACACTTCAACTGTGAAAGACGGAATCTAAAACAAAAATCCTGAAAATCACATTGTATGATTTTTAAATAATTAATTTGCATTTTATTGCATGAAATAAGTATTTGATCACCGACCAACCAGTAAGAATTCCGGCTCTCACAGACCTGTTAGTTTTGTCTTCAAGAAGTCCTCCCATTCTCCACTCACTCCCTGTATTAACTGCACCTGTTTGAACTCATTATCTGCATAAAAGACAGCTGTCCACACTCAATCAATCAGACTCCAACCTCTCCACAATGGGCAAGACCAGAGAGCTGTCTGAGGACATCAGGGACAAAATTGTAGACTTGCACAAGGCTGGGATGGGCTACAGGACAATAGGCAAGCAGCTTGGTGAGAAGGCAACAACTGTTGGCGCAATTATTAGAAAATGGAAGAAGTTCAAGATAACAGTCAATCTCCCTCGGTCTGGGGCTCCATGCAAGATCTCACCTCGTGGAGCCTCAATGATCATGAGAAAGGTGAGGGATCAGCCCAGAACTACACGGCAGGACCTGGTCAATGACGTGAAGAGAGCTGGGACCACAGTATCAAAGAAAACCATAAGTAACACACTACGCCGTCATGGATTAAAATCCTGCAGCGCACGCAAGGTCCCTCTGCTCAAGCCAGCGCATGTCCAGGCCCGTCTGAAGTTTGCCAATGACCATCTGGATGATCCAGAGGAGGAATGGTGTAGGTCATGTGGTCTGATGAGACCAAAATAGAGCTTTTTGGTTGAAACTCCACTCGCCGTGTTTGGAGGAAGAAGAAGGATGAGTACAACCCCAAGAACACCATCCCAACCGTGAAGCATGGAGGTGGAAACATCATTCTTTGGGGATGCTTTTCTGCAAAGGGGACGGGACGACTGCACCGTATTGAGGGGAGGATGGATGGGGCCATGTATCGCGAGATCTTGGCCAACAACCTCCTTCCCTCAACAAGAGCATTGAAGATGGGGCATGGCTGGGTCTTCCAGCATGACAGCGACCCGAAACACACAGCCAGGGCAACTCAGGAGTGGCTCCATCAGAAGCATCTCAAGGTCCTGGAGTGGCCTCGCCAGTCTCCAGACCTGATCCCAATAGAAAATCTTTGGAGGGAGCTGAAAGTCTGTTGCCCAGCGACAGCCCCGAAACATGGCAGCGTGGCAATGGACTTGGTGCGGAGCAGATGCACGGAGTCCGGAAGTGTGTCAGTAAAAGCCACAGAAAGTACGAACAAAGAAAAGCAAAGGAGAAGACATGTTGCGGCCCGTGGGAAAGCAATTACATGGAAATGCATAGAGTGGAGAGGTTTAAGGTGTGGAAGAATGCAACAAAAGGGCAAAGCGGAATGAAAGTCAAAGTGAGTGGAAGGGCAAAACTCTGTCTCGGTTGACTCATTCAAGCGTAAAAGATGAAAGGTGGAAAAAGCTCCAAGGGAAAAGGCTTTGAATGGCTTGAGCATCTCTCCTTTTATCCCCCCCCAAGCCCCCACCTGTCCTGGCTGTTGTGGAGCAACTTCTCCTTCGATGTGGCCGCACCTGATTGGTGGAGGCGCATCGCAGCGGCATCACGCCTGGGGTGAGCAAGTTTGTGGGGGACGGTTTGGGGGGGGAAGGTTTGAGGGGGAAGCTTTAAGAAGCTTCAAAACTTGCCTAAAGTTACTTGAGAGGTTCCACCACTTTGCTGAAGCCCTGCACTTGCACTCGTTATTAGGCATGTAATGAACACAAAAGTGAGTGAGAGTGTGTGTGTTGCGAAATGTAGACAGAGAAGGTAAACAGGGGTGAAAAGAACAGAAACTTATTCGAACTCACACTCACAATGCATATTTATCCCATGCATGCAATCTAATTTAATTGCTAAACAGAATAACAACATATTGTTGCAAATTCGCGCCCGCCGGCGTGCGGACGGCCGCGTCACTCGAATCGCGACCGAGTCGCCCACCGGACGGACAATTCAGTCGTGACCCTCCGGGAACTATCGCCGGATAGTTCCTCGGATAGTTCCCAACTCAGACCAATTGTCCTGGAAGCTCGATCCAAGATCAAACCCGAAAAGGATGAGTCAAGACACGAATCAACACTTTCATAAGTCAACACGAAGCCCTGGCGGAGCCAGTCACGGGTGGGCCTTTCGACCTCACCAAAATCGTGCCAATCGGCCACCCACGTAGGATAGGGTTGTTCGCCAAACTCGACCTACCTAAGTACCCACGCGGATGGTAAACCGGGCGACCGTACCTCGCCGCAGGTCGACTCCGGACACGAACCGCTTAAGCGGTCCGTTCCGTGCTACAGTGATAACCGAGCGGTGTTATCGTCGGCCTCTACGGTTCCGATTAATTACCGGGCGTATTAAGCCCACTACGAACCCTTTACGTGAAGCAGGATGAAGGGTCAATAAAGAAAAGACGAAGCGAAAGGGAAAACAGTTCACACAAAGCACATTTATTACGCGACACACGGAAAGTAAACATATACAGCCAAACAGTCAAATGGAACATATAGCAACAAAAACAAAAGCAACAATGATGCAGAGTTACGACCGACTACGCGCACACACGGCAACACATACAGTTCTAATTTACAGACGGCGCCAACACACATTTACTCAAAAGCAAAGGAAAGAAGCCACCCTCATAGACAAGGGGGCAGACGGGCCTGTAGGCCAATATGTGCGCGTGATCTGAAGGAGCGGCCACGCCCGCGAGACCGGGGGGGGGGGGGTCCTACCCGCGTCCTCATGACGCGTTGGCGGATGAGCCGCAGATGTGGCCGCCTGGCTGTGCCCCGACTCAGTGCTCCTTGGCGGGTTTCGTTGGCACGATGTTTGGAGTGGGATGGGAACGGGGCCCCCTTGTTGCACTATCTCAGCACGGGGGAAAGGGGGAATTGTTGATGCCCTGGGGGAGGGAGAATGGCTGGCTGGCTTGGGTCCCGCAATGAGCGATCTCACACCGCGACCTCGTCGCCGACCGCCGTCCTTCTCGCCTCGGACCCGAGCTCCTTTGCCTCTTCCCGCAACTCTTCTCAGCCGACTCCAGAACCCAATTCTTCCTGCCTCACCGATGACTCGACTCATTCTCTCTGCCCTGATTCGCCTTGCGCTCGCCGTTTTATAGGCTGACAGGAGCAGCTAAGATGCAAATATCCGGATCAGGATGACCGCAGGGGCCGGAGCCACGCTCGCCAATTGGTCGGAGGAAAGGGGGCGTGAATCTCCCCTGATCCGAGAATTTGCATATATCGATTTCCTACAGACGCGCCTGGAGGCGGGGCCAAGCCGCTCCGCGCTTGCTAATTGGACGGAGCAAAAGTGGGCGTGTAGCGTTTCTGATCCGAATTTTCCTCGGAAAGGCCGCTATTTGCGCATCGCTGAACGGGCCGAAGACAGCCCAACGCTCAGTATTCACAGGTGGTGCGGGAATGGCCGTAGAAGGAGAGAGGTGAGGGTGGTGGAGGGTTTTCGGTGGTGGTTTGATGGTTATGGTGCCGTTTGGGAATGACGGTGATGCGTGTTTGCGGGATTGAGTTGTGAAGGTGAAGGTAGTGGCGGTTGGCATTGTTGTTGTTGTCTGAGGGTTGGAGTGTGGTTGTAGTTGGTGACGATGGCTGGCGTGGTGGTTAAGGTGGTTGTTGTGTGATGGCAGTTGAGACGTGGTTGGTTCAAAATGAAGATAGAACAGAAAAACGGCTATCTCAAAGCGTCGCAGCCCGAATGAATCACATAAATTCCCTCTATACAACGGGTTTGGGGCTAACTACACATGTACTTCGAGATATCTCACCTACGGGCCCTGAATGGTGGTTTGCGAATTTTCACAGCCGTAACAATATTTCTCACTCAACTTCCGTGTGTGTGTGTGTGTGTGTGTGTGTGTGTGTGTGTATGTATGTATGTGTGTGTGTGTGTGTATGTATGTGTGTGTGTGTGTGTGTGTGTGTGTGTGTGTGTGTGTGTGTGTGTGTGTGTGTGTGTGTGTGTGTGTGTGTGTGTGTGTGTATATATATATATAATATATACATATACATATACATACATACATATACACATATATATAGTGGGGAGAACAAGTATTTGATATTCTGCCGATTTTGCAGGTTTTCCCACTTACAAAGCACGTAGAGGTCTGTAATTTTTATCATAGGTACACTTCAACTGTGAAAGACGGAATCTAAAACAAAAATCCTGAAAATCTCATTGTACGATTTTTAAATAATTAATTTGCATTTTATTGCATGAAATAGGTATTTAATACATCAGAAAAACAGAACTTAATATTTGGTACAGAAACCTTTGTTTGCAATTCCAGAGATCAGACGTTTCCTGTAGTTCTTAACCAGGTTTGCACAGACTGCAGCAGGGATTTTGGCCCACTCCACCATACAGATCTTCTACAGATCCTTCAGGTTTCGGGGCTGTCGCTGGGCAACACAGACTTTCAGCTCCCTCCAAAGATTTTCTATTGGGATCAGGTCTGGAGACTGGCGAGGCCACTCCAGGACCTTGAGATGCTTCTGACGGAGCCACTCCTGAGTTGCCCTGGCTGTGTGTTTCGGGTCACTGTCATGCTGGAAGACCCAGCCATGCCCCATCTTCAATGCTCTTGTTGAGGGAAGGAGGTTGTTGGCCAAGATCTCGCGATACATGGCCCCATCCATCCTCCCCTCAATACGGTGCAGTCGTCCCGTCCCCTTTGCAGAAAAGCATCCCCAAAGAATGATGTTTCCACCTCCATGCTTCACGGTTGGGATGGTGTTCTTGGGGTTGTACTCATCCTTCTTCTTCCTCCAAACACGGCGAGTGGAGTTTCAACCAAAAAGCTCTGTTTTGGTCTCATCAGACCACATGACCGACACCATTCCTCCTCTGGATCATCCAGATGGTCATTGGCAAACTTCAGACGGGCCTGGACATGCGCTAGCTTGAGCAGAGGGACCTTGCGTGCGCTGCAGGATTTTAATCCATGACAGCATAGTGTGTTACTTATGGTTTTCTTTGATACTGTGGTCCCAGCTCTCTTCACGTCATTGACCAGGTCCTGCCGTGTAGTTCTGGGCTGATCCCTAACCTTTCTCATGATCATTGAGGCTCCACGAGGTGAGATCTTGCATGGAGCCCCAGACCGAGGGAGATTGACTGTTATCTTGAACTTCTTCCATTTTCTAATAATTGCGCCAACAGTTGTTGCCTTCTCACCAAGCTGCTTGCCTATTGTCCTGTAGCCCATCCCAGCCTTGTGCAAGTCTACAATTTTGTCCCTGATGTCCTCAGACAGTTCTCTGGTCTTGCCCATTGTGGAGAGGTTGGAGTCTGATTGATTGAGTGTGGACAGCTGTCTTTTATGCAGATAACGAGTTCAAACAGGTGCAGTCAATACAGGGAGTGAGTGGAGAATGGGAGAGCTTCTTAAAGACAAAACTAACAGGTCTGTGAGAGCCGGAATTCTTACTGGTTGGTCGGTGATCAAATACTTATTTCATGCAATAAAATGCAAATTAATTATTTAAAAATCATACAATGTGATTTTCAGGATTTTTGTTTTAGATTCCGTCTTTCACAGTTGAAGTGTACCTATGATAAAAATTACAGACCTCTACGTGCTTTGTAAGTGGGAAAACCTGCAAAATCGGCAGTGTATCAAATACTTGTTCTCCCCACTGTATATATTGTTACGAATTTGGGAATTCGATTGCACACAACATATAGGTTCCTTTAGTCAGCTATGTCGAAAAGTGCTTGTTCCCTAGATAGCGCACCTTCCATTGTTTAAATGTTCAGAAATCGATTGGATGCGCTGTGGATCGATTTAATAGTTAGGGAACGAACAATGGAAACATCCCTCCCCCTCTTCTGCGAAGAGCAAGAAGAACCCTGCCGTCCCGTGACTCATGATGTCAACAACTCCCTCCCACCCGTGGCTGAGCGGGGGATGGAGCATGAGGGCATGAGTCATGAGTCATGCCGGGAACGGGGGAAAGGCGGGAGAAGGATAAGAGGAGATCTTTTCTTTTGTTCGTATGCAGAGTTGGAGAAGGGAGTTGAGAGTAGTCGTTCAGCAGACCTTCGGGTCCTGTTTGGCTTGGGTTAGGGTTGAGGCCTTCGGAAGCTTTTTGCTTCGGCTGGCTCAGTGAGCTTCGCTGAGGCCTGGCTCGGGAGGAGGCTTTTTGGAGTAAGCTTTTTGCTTCGGCAGAGAGTAGTCGTTCAGCAGACCTTCGGTTCCTGTTTGGCTTGGGTTAGGGTTGAGGCCTTCGGAAGTTTTTTGCTTTGGCTGGCTCGGTGAGCTTCGGCTGCAGCCTGGCTCGAGAGGAGGCTTTTTGCTTTGATGGTTCCGTGAGCTTCAGCTTCTACTTGGCTCTGGAGAGCTTTTTGCTTCGAGCTGCTTTGCTTGGAAGGAAGTTGAGCCGTTGCTCGGCTCGAGCTGCGAGTGGTGGCTTCTTCTTCTTCTTGGTTCATGGAGCTCTTTGTTCTCCAATTAGGTTCTCAGCTTGGTGCGACTCATCGACCTCTTCTTGGAGGTGGTTCCTCGGGGAAGCGACGCATCGACGGGAAGGATCGGCGCCTCGTCTCACCAGCACGTGTTGAGAAGTGCGGGAGGATTCGCGGGAGCTCGGGAAGGATTGCAGCTCACGGCGATTGGATCCAGCTCGCTCTCCCGAACAACTTGAAGACCACACGAGGTGGAGAGGTTCGAGATAGGTTCTGGGTTTCAGCTTACCTGTCCTCCAAGCTGGAGCTCGTTATTAAAGGCCTCTGCCACCATTTCTTGGGTGTGTGTGTGCGTACGTGGTTCCGTGGGCCAGTCTAATAAGTAGGAAATTGTTAAGTGCTTTGTGTGCTGTAAATGTTTGCATTGCATTTCGTATAGACGGTCGTCGTTCTTTTGTCATGCTTTTGTTGCTTGTATAATTGCATACGTGTTTTGCCTTGTTGAATTGCATACGTGCTTTATTATAATAAATGTCCTTGTGTTAATGTAAACCTGTTCGTTGCCTCCATTCCCTCATTGAACTGCCCCATCTTGCACTCGGAATATAGTTGGTTTTTAAATAGCCGGTAAAGTGATAGGGTCCAACGGGACTGCGCGATAATACCCCGCTCGGTTATCCCAAAAGGAAGCGAGCTGCGTAAGTGGCTCGTTTTCAAGCAGTCCTGTTGAGGTACAATCTCTCAGTAACCTACCCGCGCGAATAATTAGGTAAATCGAATATTTGGCGATCGGACCCTGTAGCACGCAGGTGGAGTGCGGACAAGGTTGTGGTGTGGTTAAAAACACACCCGTGGCTGGTTTCCTGAGTTGATCCAGACAGCCGCGACTGGATTGTCCGTTCGATGGGCGAAGCGACTGCTATTGGTTAGACGCGGTTGTTCACACGCCGACGGGCGGAAATTACAACTATATATATATATATATATATATATATATATATATATATATATATATATATATATATATATATATATATATATATATATATTAGTGGAGCAAATAAGTGTGATTTTTTTGGCAGAATCATTCCAATGGTGATAAAAGCATGAAATTTGGTACGAATGTTCTTTCAGGGTCACTCTGCAAGAAAAAAGTGCTGGCCACGTGGATTTTCAACATGGTGGCCATTTTTTCCAGGATGGCCACCAGGGTATGAAAAAAACAACTTTCAACCATAAAAATCGCCAGAGATGTCGGATTTATTTCATCTTGATGTCGATCTATAGGTTTTTGTCCTTGCTAAAGCTGATTCTTCAGTGTATTGATTGATTTCATGAACCAATTAATCAATTTTAGGAATTACGTAACAATAAAGAAGTCAAATGACAACTATTGTGCAGGCTTCGAATACAAGTAAATTGGTTCTCATCGCCTTATAGACTGGGAAGGTTAAAATTGTTGGAGATCTTGAAAAGAGCTTGTATTTTAATTGCTCAAAATAGTTATTGCCCCTCCAAAGGACTGCGAATGCCAGGGTGGCAAAGAGGATGAGCTCTCTTTGCTTACGAAATGCCCCAAATGGCAAGTGAAACAAAGCCTCTGGCAGTCAAGCTCCAACTCCAGCCTTCTCGTGGTGGGGGTGTTTCCACAAATAGTGGTGGTGCGAAAGGCGAATCTCTAGCGCCTGAAAACCAGACAGCTCTGGGCAGATGAAGCTCATGAGGAGATGGAAAACTCCGAAATAAAACCACTTGCGACCGAAATGCAGCCACAAGGATCTATAGGACCCTGACACATTGTAACCATCAATGTTGGTGGACACCAGCCAATATCGACAAAACACAAAAAAGAGAGTGTATGTCATGCACAACCAGGGCACACTGGTGGCATACACTACTGTGCAATTCAGCATGGGGTTCAATATCAGATAAACCGTGGGTTTAGTATCCCAAATGCTATCTAATGAACCCCTCAGATGTTAGATAGCCGCACCTGAACCGACAGGATGTGCCAGCGCGAGAAAGCCGAGCCAAGGATAACGGGGGTTTTACATGTAGTTATCCGGATGGTGTACAGATCGCACGGGATTTAAATGTCATTGGATGAACGATCGGGCTAGGTGGAGGGCAAACGCATGAACCTAGCTGTATCCCATACATCAAAGTGCACGAAGGCAAGGTGGTAAAAGGATAAACCCTCGACCTTGCCATTGCTAGTCACAAATTATGGATACTCGAGCAAAATCAAAACCACAAACAAATTGGAGGAAATGTTGCCTCTGTCAGTTGGACACAGAGGAAAAGTTAATGTCACCATGAACAAACAGTGACAGTTCGAGGGCATTCTTTGAGAAAGTCAAACAGCTCACATTGGTAACGGAGGAAATAGGTAGTCCCTTTGAAGAGGAGTCAGGAGATCTTACACTCGACACCAAGGACATCGCGGATCCTTCCGCTGCTCAGCTAATTGTGACGCATCACGAGAGAGGGAAAGAAAAGTTCAATTCCTTCATGGCTAATCTACAATGTGAGAATGACTGCTCCTTCGACCAGCCTATCAAAAAGAACAGGATAACCTAATTCAAAAATGAGCCAAAGTCTGCAAGCAAATCGGAGACAAAGTTACTGAAGGAAGACTGCCATTTGTTTTCCCACCTCTTCATCTCCTGCCAAAACAGACAGTATGACCTGTAAGAGTTCTTCAAACACGAAAACCAGTCTTTTCCGGCCTCACTCAGTAACAAGGGGAAACTACACACATGTACGAAATCGGATTTAGTGGATGTACAGCAAGCCAAAGTGACGCTTCCAGAGACAAAGCCAGAATCTGACATACTCATTGTAGATGGAGCTGCGCTGGTACATATCGTAGCACCATGAACACCAAAGACATTTGAAGAGTATGCCAGAAAGGATATTCTTCCTAAAGTCGAGTACTACAGCACGAGATACAAGAGTACTGACATCATCTTTGATGTGTATCATCAGTCCAGACTGAAGTCAGAGGCAAGATATCAACGAGGAAAGGCCGTCAGAAGGAGAGTAACAGCGACAAGTAAAACTCCCTCAAATTGGAAGAGCTTCCTCAGAGATAGCACCAACAAAACAGAGCTATTCCATTACCTTGCCGACGAAGTGTCTGAAATGACAACGGGCAATCCATTTATCATGACGAAAGGAGAAAATGCCATCACCACCACCAGTGACACCAGCGTTAACCAAGAGGAAGTGGCCCCATGTACCCATGAAGAAGCAGACACACAAATATTCTGACATGTTCGGCATGCAGCCGCCGAGGGATACAAGTCTCTGATGATTGAAGCTAATGACATGGACATTGTAGTTATTGCCATATCCCTTTTGCCTTCTCTTGCCGCAACAGGTCTTGAAAAAATGTGGGTTGCATTTGGCAAAGGGGAGCACAGGAGATGGATCCTTATCCACAAAATTATGTCTGCCATAGGACCAGAGAAAATGAGTGGGATGCTTTTCTTCCATGCCTTCACCGGTTGTGATGTTGTATCAGCTTTCAATGGCAAAGGGAAAAAGACAGCATGGCACACATGGAATGTATGTGATGAAGCGTCAGTAATCTTCACGAAACCCAGTCAATGCCCATCGAAGATTGAGGAATCTGATCTAGAAATCCTGGAGAAATTCGTGGTCCTGATGTATGACGGATCAAGTTCAGTTGCGTCAGTGAATGAGGCGCGGCTTGCTCTCTTTGCACGAAAGCAGAGGTCATATGATTCAATTCCACCAACACAAGGAGCACTCACAGAACATGCCAAGCGAGCTGCATATCAAGCAGGACACATTTGGAGCCAGGCAATAGTCCGCCAGCCAGAAGCTCAGTGTCCGTCCGAATGGGGTAGGTTCAAAGAAGATGACTCGTGGAAGGTCTTCTGGACTGCCCTTGCTCCCACAGCTAAAAGCTGCCAGGAGTTCACGAAATGTGGATGCAAGACACAATGTAGTGGAAGGTGCAAATTCTATCGTTACGGACTAAGTTGTACCCCACTATGCAGTTGTTCTTGTCAGACCTAATCAGAACAATGAACATTGCAGTGCAGAAAAACATGGTGGCCATCTTGGAAAATGGCCACCATATTGAATTTTAAGTGGGTTGCAGTTGTATCTCATAAAGTGACCTAAAATAAATATTTCTGCCAAATTTCATGCTTGTATCATTCTTTGAACGATAGTTATTGTTATCTGTTGTTATTTTGGGTGGTCGTCTGGAAGCCATCTTGGAAAATGGCGGCCATGTTGGAATTTCAAGTGGCAAGCACTTTTTCTCATAAAGTGACATAAAATAAATATTCCTGCCAAGTTTCATGCTTGTATCATCATTTGAACGATTGATCTTGTTATCTGCTCCACTATACTGTATATGCTTTTATTCGCCCGAGATGTGCATGATGCTCTCTTCAGGCCTCTCTGTGCACAACCATCACAGGTTCTTTGTGTGTTGTCAATATCCAGACAGTCAACAACCTAATTTGACCACGACCCGACTAAGTATCTGCACAACGAGGCCAAGAAATGCGTGCCATTGAGAAGAGGATGTGAGCATCAATGAAATCACGTTTTTCATTTTTCACTTTGGGATCCAAGCATCAAGAGGGAAGTGCTCAAATGGGTTGGTGAAACAGTTTAAGATTTCATCAAAACGGGAATTTCAAAGACAGTACTGCACTCAATTCCAGGCATCATTTGGGATCGAGGGGTGCATGGACATTGGCTGCACATGTGGGCCAGGCTAGAGAATGTGCTCTCGAGATCTGTTCATCGTTCACCCAACAAACCTCATCACCCTTGCTCCCTCCCTAAGAAGTAAATACACAAACTAAAAAACAAGTGGTCCTCCAGCTTTTTATTCTCAGAGTGACGATTTGTCATCCCAGAATGAATGAAGGAATGGACTCCAAAACCTCGCCCGGAGTTTTTGAGAGATATCATGGGTTCGAGTGCAGATGCTGAGAGTGGATAGTTCCATGTTTATCGTCACATCCACTGGCAAGAGTATGTGCAACAGAACTATCTGGATCGTCAGGCCAAAAAGACAATCAAAGATCAGGAATTCCAAGAGAGTTTGGAAAAGAATCGTGAGAGGCCTCCAGCGCACGGCACGTAAACGTGCAAATCGAGCAAAGTTGAAAGCAAAAAAGGCAGCTGATCACTTGGCGAAAAAGAGTAACAAGGCTGGAGAGCAATGTGAGGAAAAGGACGGGGAAGAATTTGGAGAATCTGATGAAGAGGAAGAGACAGTGGCAAGCAATGCAGAGGAAGCGAGGTTTGTGATGGGTGGAAGATGATTCACTCAGACTGATGGTCAGAGTCGTGGTGGATTCAACTCAAGATCCATCTCGAGGCCTCGTGGCGCGAACACGAAGCACCCTCAGATCATTTTGAAGTGCTTGTAGCATCTTCAGGAGAACTTTGGGCTGGTCATTTTCACGAGGCCACTTGTTGGTGCAAAGTGCTTATAGATGTTTTTTTTTTTTGGAGTGATGTCATGCACCTGCTGATTGTAACTTGACAAATGTACCTGATGATGCATTGTGCAGTTCAGTTTTGAAGAAAACTTTAAAATAGTGTAATAATTATTTTGTTGTTAAATGTTTTCCCTTGCTTTTCAAAGGTACGATTTGATGTCAAGCTGTTCACCACCATCTCAAATTCACCTCCCCCCCATCCAAACACATGCTTTTTCCTCTTCCATTCATCTTCCCTAAGCCCATCTCTCTCCAAGTTTCCAGTTTTCCCTTCCTTAGAGTTTGCGTCTGTCTCCATCTTCACCACGTGCGCCCTCCGAACCAACCATTCCTCCCCACACCGAAGTCTCTCTCTATTTTGTCCCTCAACCCCGCTGTTAGACTCTCCTCTTTTTACTGTTCCTTTTATTCTGTTTGGTCATGACCTGTTCCATATTCCAGCTCTTTCACGAGCCTCGAATTTGTTCACAAAAAAAATGAAAAAATTAAAAAGCACTCATTGATCTATCACTCTTCATGTAAAGCACCAGGATGACCGTTAATATCTGGGTCCAGATTCCAATCCAGGCTTGACAGGTCAGAGGAGAGTGCGAGCACGTTGAGGTACTCCAACCCCACAACCCCTAATCTATGGTACAAAAAAACAATAAATGAGTAAAATGTGATTGAGATGCGATGGGGTGAGGATCAATGCTTCTCTCGAAAAGGAATGTCATTTTACATGTTTGTGCGTTTCACGTCATGACATCCTGAAGGGATATTTTTTCCATTACTTACGTGGAATGTCCGGCAGCACCACGTTTCAACATCGTTTTAAATCTTCTGTATTTTTTTCCGAAGGAGAAAAGGATTGAAAATTCAATTTGTTACACACTTTGTGAGGAAGATGCATCCAAAAAAACGAGCTTCAATGTAACGTATTTACTTGAGACTATTCCATAGGCAGACTTTCATTGATGGAGTCGATGGTCTTGGTTCCTTCACAGCAACATCTGGAGAATCTTGAGACCGATTCATCTTTGCATTCCTGAAAAAGAACAAAACTCTTCAATCCATAACTGAGTACAAATTTGCTCAACCAGATATCACACACATTCTCCATGAAAACAAATATTTCCTTCAACTCATTTGCACTCCAATGGATCATTCCTTCACTCAACACGACATAAATCAAGAAAACACGAGAGCGAGGTTGAGGGCACGCCATCGTAAATCCCCACGCTTCCCACCGAAAGCAAGGATGAAAGATGGGAAAACATTCCACCAAGAATGATGTCAAATTTTCCGTTTAACTCCTTGAAACCGAGGAGCCGTTTTACCACCCCTGATTCAAACCTCCATAGAGCCGAGTGGCGGGTATACTGGCCACGATTCAAACCTCCATACAACCAAGCAGCAGGTTTACCAGCCATTATTCAAACCTCCATGCAGCCGAGTGGTGGGTATACCGGCCACGATTCAAACCTCCACACAGTTGAGTGCCGTTTTACCGGTCGTGATTCAAACCTCCATACAGCCGAGCGGCTGATTTACCAGACGTGATTCAAACCTCCATACAGCTGAGTGGAGGGTATACCAGCCATTATTCAAACCTCCAGAAAGCAGAGTGGCGGGTATACCGGCCACGATTCAAACCTCCACAAACCCAAGCAGTAGGTTTACCAGCCGCGCCTTCAAACGTCCATGTAACTGAGTGGCCGGATTTTTCTCCCGGGAGCCCTGGGTGTGGAAGCTGAAAATCCAAGGAGCTCAAGGTTCAAAGGGTTAAAATGTTTCTGTTTTGACTTCTGTGACCCTAAGTCCCCACCGCCTGGGGCATGAACCAGGGATCAAATCCAAAAATTGACACATTTCATGAGTCGCCAATGTTGATTGCATTCACAACGTTACATTACGAAGATGATTAGAAATGTGTCCGTAATTGCAATTTTTGTAATTTCATCTTTTGACCCTACCTCATGGGCTCAGGGGCCAAAAATGATCGTGTTCTTGCAGATTCTTGCCATGTGGTGATCATAACTATCAAGTTTGGTGGCATTATGCACAACTGTTTATGAGGAGAGAGAAGTCCTTCATCCACCGTCTGTTCTTCACACCATCTCGATCCCTTTTCAGACTTCGAGAACCTTCAGACCTTTATGCCCCCCTGAAGTCCCTTGACTCCCTCGAGACCCATTTGACCTTATCACCCATTCTTCATGCCCTTTTGACATGCGAGACAGCCTTAAACCCCTTTTAGACTCATTGGACCCTTCACCATTTCACACTTTTGACCCTTCAGACCACTTCAACATTTTTAAGCACTTCACATCCCTTTCGACGCCTTAGAAATTTACATCCTTTTGAGATTACACCATTTAGAGTTTAGACCCTAACTCTGATTGGAACGTACCCTTTAGACCATCTAGAACGTTTCAGACGCACACCACAAACGTGAGAGGGAGAGGGAGAGGCAGGAGGGTGGTGGAGAGAGAGGGGGGAGAGTGAAGAGGTGGAGGGGAAAGGAGAGAGGTGAGAGGGTGGTGGAGGGTGGTGTAGAGAGGTGGAGGGTGGTGGAGGGTGGTGGAGAGAGGTGGAGAGAGGTGGAGGGTGGTGGAGAGAGGTGGAGGGTGGTGGAGAGAGGTGGAGGGTGGTGGAGGGTGGTGGAGGGTGGTGGAGAGAGGTGGAGGGTGGTGGAGGGTGGTGGAGGGTGGTGGAGAGAGGTGGAGAGAGGTGGAGGGTGGTGGAGGGTGGTGGAGAGAGGTGGAGGGTGGTGGAGGGTGGTGGAGAGAGGTGGAGGGTGGTGGAGAGAGGTGGAGGGTGGTGGAGGGTGGTGGAGAGAGGCGCGGAGGGGAAAGGAGAGAGGCGCGGAGGGTGGTGAAGAGAGGCGCGGAGGGTGGTGGAGAGAGGCGCGGAGGGTGGTGGAGAGAGGCGCGGAGGGGAAAGGAGAGAGGCGCGGAGGGGAAAGGAGAGAGGCGCGGAGGGGAAAGGAGAGAGGCGCGGAGGGGAAAGGAGAGAGGCGCGGAGGGGAAAGGAGAGAGGCGCGGAGGGGAAAGGAGAGAGGCGCGGAGGGGAAAGGAGAGAGGCGCGGAGGGGAAAGGAGAGAGGCGGGGAGGGGGAAGGAGAGAGGGGCGCGGAGGGGGAAGGAGGGAGAGGCCGAGGGGAAAGGAGAGAGGCGCGGAGGGGAAAGGAGAGAGGCACGGAGGGGAAAGGAGAGAGGCGCGGAGGGGAAAGGAGAGAGGGGCGGAGGGGAAAGGAGAGAGGCGCGGAGGGGAAAGGAGAGAGAGGCGGAGGGGAAAGGAGAGAGAGGCGGAGGGGAAAGGAGAGAGAGGCGGAGGGGAAAGGAGAGAGAGGCGGAGGGGAAAGGAGAGAGAGGCGGAGGGGAAAGGAGAGAGAGGCGGAGGGGAAAGGAGCGAGAGGCGGAGGGGAAAGGAGGGAGAGAGGGGGGGGGGGAAGGAGAGTGAGGCGGAGGAAAGGAGAGAGAGGCGGAGGGAAAGGAGAGAGAGGCGGAGGAAAGGAGAGAGAGAGGCGGAGGAAAGGAGAGAGAGAGGCGGAGGGGAAAGGAGAGAGAGAGGCGGAGGGGAAAGGAGAGAGAGAGGCGGAGGGGAAAGGAGAGAGAGAGGCGGAGGGGAAAGGAGAGAGAGAGGCGGAGGGGAAAGGAGAGAGAGAGGCGGAGGGGAAAGGAGAGAGAGAGGCGGAGGGGAAAGGAGAGAGAGAGGCGGAGGGGAAAGGAGAGAGAGAGGCGGAGGGGAAAGGAGAGAGAGAGGCGGAGGGGAAAGGAGAGAGAGAGGCGGAGGGGAAAGGAGAGAGAGAGGCGGAGGGGAAAGGAGAGAGAGAGGCGGAGGGGAAAGGAGAGAGAGAGGCGGAGGGGAAAGGAGAGAGAGAGGCGGAGGGGAAAGGAGAGAGAGAGGCGGAGGGGAAAGGAGAGAGAGAGGCGGAGGGGAAAGGAGAGAGAGAGGCGGAGGGGAAAGGAGAGAGAGAGAAATGGAGGGGAAAGGAGAGAGAGAGGCGGAGGGGAAAGGAGAGAGAGAGGCGGGGGGGAAAGGAGAGAGAGAGAGGCGGAGGGGAAAGGAGAGAGAGAGGCGGAGGGGAAAGGAGAGAGAGGCGGAGGGGAAAGGAGAGGGAGAGGCGGAGGGGAAAGGAGAGAGGGAGGCGGAGGGGAAAGGAGAGAGAGAGGCGGAGGGAAAAGGAGACAGAGAGGCGGAGGGGAAAGGAGAGAGAGAGGCGGAGGGGAAAGGAGAGAGAGAGAGGCGGAGGGGAAAGGAGAGAGAGAGGCGCAGGGGAAAGGAGAGAGAGAGGCGGAGGGGAAAGGAGAGAGAGAGGCGGAGGGGAAAGGAGAGAGAGAGAGGCGGAGGGGAAAGGAGAGAGAGAGAGGCGGAGGGGAAAGGAGAGAGAGAGGCGGAGGGGAAAGGAGAGAGAGAGAGAGGCGGAGGGGAAAGGAGAGAGAGAGGCGGAGGGGAAAGGAGAGAGAGAGGCGGAGGGGAAAGGAGAGAGAGAGGCGGAGGGAAAGGAGAGAGAGAGAGAGAGGCGGAGGGGAAAGGAGAGAGAGAGGCGGAGGGGAAAGGAGAGAGAGAGGCGGAGGGGAAAGGAGAGAGAGAGAGGCGGAGGGGAAAGGAGAGAGAGAGGCGGAGGGGAAAGGAGAGAGAGAGGCGGAGGGGAAAGGAGAGAGAGAGGCGGAGGGGAAAGGAGAGAGAGAGGCGGAGGGGAAAGGAGAGAGAGGCGGAGGGGAAAGGAGAGAGAGGTGGAGGGGAAAGGAGAGAGGTGTTTGGGAGCGAGGAGGGGTGTGGGAGCAAGGATGGGAAGGGGAAGGGAAAACTGTGAGGTGAGAGGAAGGGAAGGCAGACGTGTGGTGGAGCGTTAATTATGATTTATACTGTTTCATCAAAATGATTCTGAACAGCATAACAGTGAAGATGGGAACAAAATATCATCTGAAATCCATTGTCCACCAGTCATGCTATAAACATGGTCTGGAGACAAACTCCCATCCAGACGCGTCCAGAGCCAAGCTGCCCGGAGACAAACACAGCCTAGACATAAATACCTCCGGGACACATTCAGAGACAAACACTGCCCGGATACATCAGGAGTCAAGCTGTCTGGAGACAAACTCCCATCTGGACACTTCCGGAGATAAACTCCGTCCAGAGACAAACACCATCTGGACGCGTCCGGAAACAAACACCGCCCGGACACATCTGGAGCCAAGCTGTCCGGAGACAAACACTGCTCGGACATGTCTGGAGAGAAACCCCTCCCAGACATAACCACTGTCTGGATCTGTCTAAAGACAGAGACAGATAAATAGACAGAGAGGGGGAAGGGGAGAGTGAGAGAGGTGTGGGAGGAGGGTGCTGCACTGAATGGGAGGGGGTAGAGCAAGGATCTTATAAAGAGAGAGGGGTGGGTGTATGGGAGTTCACAGATATAATGTTATGCTTTATATAACACACACACACACACACACACACACACACACACACACACACACACACACACACACACACACACACACACACACACACACACACGTCCGATATCGACAATTTTTCGGGAATCGGCAGGTTGACCGACAACAGCACGTACTGTCCACAACCCAAAAACCATGAGTCGCTTTCACCGAAAAACAACGTTGCATTTATTTAAACGTTTCAGGGATTTGTTCACAAACATTAATCTTTATAAACAACTGTGTGTAACATGTGGAAAAATAATTTGGCTCGGAAATTTAGAGAACATGTTAATATGGCAAACGGCTCAGAAATCAGGTGTTATTTCACAACTCACTCAGGGTGACGGGGCACGAACCACTCACTCAGGGTGACGGGGCACGAACCACTCGCTCTGAACGACGTGGTGCGGCAAAAGCGTCCGGAGTGAATGAACAATTCGCTCAGAATGACGTAGCGTGGTACCACTGTCGACTGTAGGGCACTAGGCAAGTGGCTTAAGCACTCATACAAGCACTCCAATTAAATGGTTGATGAGGAACGGTTGGCCAGGCTGTGGCTGCATACTATGCAGGATCCCTTTTACTTTAAAGCCGGTCTTCACCGTACACGGTCTTCACCGCACACGCAGCAGTTAATGAAATAAAATGAATTCATTCAAATAACGACTTTATCAACAAAGAGTTTCTGCACAATGAAAAACAACCCTGGAGGCATCGCAAAGTTCAATCGCCCATGAAATAAATATTGCAGAATATCCATGGTGCCTGCTCGTCTGAACACACGTCACACGCTACATCAGTTCGGGGTGCTCGTAAACGTTATAACCTCATTATAAAATGTCCGTTTTTCACCAGATTTCCTTTGATTCCCAGTAAAGCACCCCATGAAACCCCCGAAAATAGACACAGATCTGTCAGACGCCATGGATAAGCAAACCCTCTGGGGGCACAAGGCATGGGGCAGTGAATGCATTGAATCATATAACTCAATGAAGTTGGTTAATTTTGACACGTTCCTAAATTTTTTGTTCACTCAATATAATTCTCCAAACAGTAGAAAAAGACAAGTTAATGATTTGGAAATTACACATTTTTGTGTATGTATGGAGGAGGGAACATAGCCTTGCTTGCTTAAAGTAAATGGGTACATCGGCTTAGTTTTAAGACTCGTTATTTCTATAAATTATCAGATTTTATTCCAGATTTTGACACTTATTCAGTCCGGACGATATCCGATCCTAAAAACCGAAATAATATTTCGATGATGACATCCTTTAATTAGTCCTTGGGGGTAGATCGTGGAAAATCGTATTGTTTCATGCATGAAATCGCTCCAAGCTCTGAATTTGAAAACTATAGTACTTACAAAAGCGATGAACACAACGATTCATTGCCATGATGAACAGACATTCGATATGAGTGAGGAAAGTGAAAAATAAACTTTGTTGTTGAGAAATCACCGTGGCCTGTTCCAAGTCAAGGCATGGTTGAGCAGACCAATAAACATGGCGGCTTCAAACTTGGCGACACCAGAGAGGTTACTCAGGAGATGCCCTCAGACCCCAAAGAGCGAGGTGGCCGAGGATGCGTCCGATAAAGGATATAATTAAATACGGCCATTAATTATCTTCAAAATAAGCGTTTTAATTAACCCAAACACACGATTTTCACTCTTGCACTTCCGTGGAGGTCCCTTAGTATGTATGCAAAGTTACAGGCTGCTCGGTTTCATCATTTTGGAGTTGAGGAGACTCAATGAAACACTGACACACACACACACATACACACACACACACACACACACACACACACACACACACACACACACACACACACACGGAGATAACATTGCACAAAGCAGTTGTTACCCTGCATATTATGGATCACCACCTCTTACCACCATACAGTTCACCACCACCTCTTATCATCCCCCATCCAAATCCTCGATCTTTTCTATCCCCGATAATCCACCAAAGCCCACCTCCTTCAAATTCCCTGCTTTCCTTCCTGAAAGTCCCTGTAATGTCCATCTTCTAATTCTCCATGTTCCCCGTCCCATCCCTCTCCCATCCACAGATCTCCTAATGTGTCTGTTCCCCACTGTTTTGTCCCTCCCACTCCCACCCCTCGTCTCATGCCCCCTTGCTGTGCGTTGTGTGTTAGCTCTCACACGAGCCTCGACAAGGTATACAAAAAAAAAAAAATAGGGCAGGAAAGGGACGAACTGAATAAGGTAAAAGATGAGCAGGCACGAATGGAGGGGAAGGTAAGGGAGATAAATATGGAACTTGTCTATAATAATACCAAGCTTGCACACTAAAAACTCAGCTCGCCGTCACACGATCCCTATGAAATTGCTGTGGCACTTAGCGGACATGCCGACAATGTTTGGGAAGTCTTGGCGTTCCATCATACCACTTGCATATTGCGCAATGCGTATTTTTGTCATTCCCCATGTACGGTCTGTCGTCTGCTACCAGCAATATTGTACTGCTATCCCGTGGATGTGCACGGGTATCGCTAGTATATATATATATATATATATATATATATATATATATATATATATATATATATATATATATATATATATATATATATATGTATATATATATATATATATATATGTATATATATATGTATATATATATATATATATATATATATGTATATATATATGTATATATATATATATATATATATGTATATATATATATATATATATATATGTATATATATATATATATATATATGTATATATATATATATATATATATATATATATATATATATATATATATATATATATATATATATATATATATACACATACATACACACACACACCAGGTGTATGCCCCAGTTAGAATAGGTGTACCATATCCCTGTGTGTCGTAAGAGGCGACCAGGGTTGCGTCAGGAAGGGCATCCGGTGTAAAAACCTATGCCAAATCATTATGCGGACAATAAAACGAATTTCCATACTGGATCGGTCGAGGCCCGGGTTACCAACGACCGTCACCAGTACCGGTGGTCAGCAGGGTACCAGTGGAAATTGTGCTACTGCTGGGTGAAGGAGGAGAAGGCGAGTCCAGAGGCAGTGGGAGAGGGGGAAGGGTAGAAGTGTGGAGGTGAGAGTTGGAACTCTGAAAAGTGGGATTGCACCAAGGATCGACTCTGAGCCCTTTCCTGTTTGCAATGGTGATGGACAGGTTGATGCGGGTGGTTGGAGTGTCAATAGAAGATGTGGAGAACAGAGCGAAATGGAGACGGTTGATCCGCTGTGGCGACCCCTAACGAGAGCAAGCCGAAAGAGGAAGATATATATATATATACATATATATATATATATCTTAGTAGAGCAAATAAGGGTGATTTTTTTGGCAGAATCGTTCAGATGGCGATAAAAGTATGAAATTTGGTACGAACGTTCTTTCAGGGTCACAGCAAGAAAGAAGTGCTGGCCACGTGGATTTTCAACATGGCGGCCATTTTTTCCAAGATGGCCACCAGGGTATGAAAGAACAACAACTTTAAACCATAAAAAAAAAAAAATCGCCAGAGATGTCGGATTTATTTCATCTTGATGTCGATTTGTAGGTTTTTGTCCTTGCTAAAGCTGATTCTTCAGTGTATTGATCGATTTCATGAACCAATAAATCAATTTTAGGACTTACGAAACAATAAAGAAGTCAAATGACAACTATTTTGCAGGCTTCAAATACAAGTAAATTGGTTCTCATTGCGTTACCAACGGGGACGGTGAGAATTGTTGGAGATCTTGAACAGAGCTTGTATTTTAATTGTTCAAAATAGTTATTGCCCCTCCAAAGGAGTGCTAATGCCGGGGTGGCAAAAAGGATGAGCTCTCTTTGCCTACGAATTGCCCCAAATGGCAAGCGAAACAAAGCCTCTGGCAGTCAAGCTCCAACTCCAGCCTTCTCATGGTGGGAGTGTTTCCACAAATAGTGGTGGTGCGAAAGGCGAATCTCTGGCGCCTGAAAACCAGACAGCTCTGGGCAGATGAAGCTCATTACGAGATGGAAAACTCCGAAATAAAACCACAAGGATCTATAGGACCCTGACACATTGTAACCATCAATGGTGGTAGACACCAGCCAATATAGACTAAACACAAAAAAAGAGTGTATGTCATGCACTACCAGGGCAGACTGGTGTCATACACTGCTGTGCAACTCAGCATGGGGTTCAATGTCAGCTAAACCGTGGGTTTAGTATCCCAAATACGATCTAATGAACCCCTCAGATGTTAGATAGCCACACCTGAACCGACAGGATGTGCCAGCGCGGGAGAGCCGAGCCAAGGATAGCGGGGGTTTTACATGTAGTTATCCAGATGGTGTACAGATCGCATGGGATTTAAATGGCATTGGATGAACGATCGGGCTCGGTGTAGGGCAAACGCATGAACCTTGCTGTATCCCATCCATCAAAGTGCACGAAGGCAAGGTGGTAAAAGGATAAACCCTCGACCTTGCCATTGCTAGTCACAAATTATGGATACTCGAGCAAAATCAAAACCACAAACAAACTGGAGGAAATGTTGCCTCTGTCAGAAGGACAAAGAGGAAAAGTTAATGTCACCATGAACAAACAGCGACAGTTCAGAGGGCATTCTTTGAGAAAGTCAAACAGCTCACATTGGTAACGGAGGAAATAGGTAGTCCCTTTGAAGAGGAGTCAGGATATCTTACGCTCGACACCAAGGACATCGCGGATCCTTCCGCTGCTCAGCTAATTGCAACGCATCACGAGAGAGGGAAAGAAAAGATCAATTCCTTCATGGCTTATCTACAATGTGAGAATGACTGCTCCTTCTACCAGCCTATCAAAAAGAACAGGATAACCTTCTTCAAAAATGAGCCAAAGTCTGCAAGCAAATCCGAGACAAAGTTACTGAACGAAGACTGCCATTTGTTTTCCCGCCTCTTCATCTCTTGCCAAAACAGTCGGTGTGACCTGCAAGCGTTCTTCAAACACGAAAACCAGTCTTTTCCGACCTCACTCAGTAACAAGGGGAAACTACACACATGTGCGAAATCGGATTTTGTGGATGTACAATAAGCCAAAGTGACGCTTCCAGAGACAAAGCCAGAATATAACGTACTCATTGTAGATGGAGCTGCGCTGGTACATATCGTAGCACCACGAACACCAAAGACATTTGAAGAGTATGCCAGAAAGGATATTCTTCCTAAAGTCGAGTACTACAGCACGAAATGCAAGAGAACCAACATCATCTTTGATGTGTATCATCAGTCCAGCCTGAAGTCAGAGGCAAGGCCGTCAGAAGGAGAGTAACAGCGACAAGTAAAACTCCCTTGAATTGGAAGAGCTTCCTCAGAGATAGCACCAACAAAACAGAGCTATTCCATTACCTTGCCGATGAAGTGTCTGAAATGACAACGGGCAATCCATTTATCATGACGAAAGGAGAAAATGCCATCACCACCACCACTGACACCAGCGTTAACCAAGAGGAAGTGGCCCCATGCACCCATGAAGAAGCAGACACACAAATATTCTGACATGTTCGGCATGCAGCCGCCGAGGGATACAAGTCTCTGATGATTGAAACTAATGACACGGACGTTGTAGTTATTGCCATATCCCTTATGCCTTCTCTTGCCACAACAGGTCTTAAAAAAAATGTGGGTTGCATTTGGCAAAGGGGAGCACAGGAGATGGATCCCTATCCACAAAATTATGTCTGCCATAGGACCAGAGAAAACGAGTGGGACGCTTTTCTTCCATGCCTTCACCGGTTGTGATGTTGTATCAGCTTTCAATGGCAAAGGGAAAAAGACAGCATGGCACACATGGAATGTATGTGATGAAGCGTCAGTAATCTTCACGAAACTCAGTCAGTGCCCATCAAAGATTGAGGAATCTGATCTAGAAATCCTGGAGAAATATGTGGTCCTGATGTATGATTTGTTAGGGTTAGTTCAGTTTGATCCACCATATTCATCAAGTTCAGTTGCGTCAGTGAATGAGGCACGGATTGCTCTCTTTGCACGAAAGCAGAGGTCATATGATTTAATTCCACCAACACAAGGAGCACTCACGGAACATGCCAAGCGAGCTGCATATCAAGCAGGACACATTTGGAGCCAGGCAATAGTCCACCAGCCAGAAGCTCAGTGTCTGTCCGAGTGGGGTTGGTTCAAAGAAGATGACTCGTGGAAGTTCTTCTGGACGGCCCTTGCTCCCATAGCTAAAAGCTGCCAGGAGTTCACGAAATGTGGATGCAAGACACAATGTAGTGGAAGGTGCAAATGCTATCGTTACGGACTAAGTTGTACCCCACTATGCAGTTGCTCTTGTCAGACCTAATCAGAACAATAAACATTGCAGGGCAGAAAAACATCGTGGCCATCTTGGAAAATGGCCACCATATTGAATTTTAAGTGGGTTGCAGTTGTATCTCATAAAGTGACCTAAAATAAATATTTATGCCAAATTTCATGCTTGTATCATTCTTTGAACGATTGTTATCTGTTTTTATTTTGGGTGGTCGTCTGGTGGCCATCTTGCAAAATGGCGGCCATGTTGGAATTTCAAGTGGCAAGCACTTTTTCTCATAAAGTGACATAAAATAAATATTCCTGCCAAGTTTCATGCTTGCATCATCATTTGATCGATTGATCTTGTTTTCTGCTCCACCATACCGTAGTGCCCCCAGAATCCGAACGCCCCATTGTTTGAACAAATTGGAATCCGAACAATTTTTTCGAGAAAATTTTGTCCTAAAAAAACGAACACATTTTCGAAAACTGAACACAACGTGGCGTTCATGTTTGTTCACGTGCGTCTCTCCCCCGCCTGTTCGACCCGCATCTTCGCGCTTTGTTCATTCAGTTCGTCGGTGGAAGTATTCGTGAAAGCATCTCTCGTGTCGATCGCTACTTTACCTCGTGTTTTCACCTTGATTTGTGCATTTTTTTTTTCCAATTATCACCCTTGTGCATTCACCATGGCACCCAGGAAGAGCAGTGAAGCAAATAGGAACTAGAACTGCCACTTTATAACTGCTGGCAGTGATGACCGGGTACCCAGACGTGTCGGCCTTTGATACAACATGGGACTTTCTGCAGATGACAGTCGCAAAGTTTCGCATTGAAAGGATAAGCGGTGCCAGAGAAAAACATTATTTAATAGTGATACAAACAGAGGCCTGCTTCGAGAGGGCGCGGAACAGACGAGTTCTGAACCGGGCAGCACAAAGCGTTCAATTTCGTTATTACTGGCTTCTAGATTCAAATAATTAAATAATTCTGGCTCCCAAACCGCGTGACCGATCAGGTTGAAATTTTAAACTTTTGTTTCGCATGTCACCTGAATTATAAATGTGAAGTTTCGCATATACAGAGGAAGCGGTTCCAGAGTAAACATTAATTAATATTTATCCTTCAATCCAAGATGGCGGCCAAACCATGTGACTTCTGATGTCATAATTTTCACCACATGTGCAAACACAATTGTAGACGATAAGTGCAAATTTTCGCCGCTAGGGTTAAGCAGTTCCAGAGAAAACATTATTTAATATTTTTCTTAAAACCAACATGGCTGCCAAACCCTGCGCCCGATCCCGTTGAAATTTCAAACCCTCATTCCGCATGACTGTTGCACCATAAAGGTGATGCTTCACATTTATTGATGCAGTAGTACCAGAGTAAACATTAATTAATATTTTTCCTTCAATCCAATATGGCTGCCAAACGTTGCGTCGTACCTCAAAAGGGGGTTGGAACTTTTTATTCGTCAAGGCGAGAGGCGGTCATAGTGGTCGAGTTTCGCCTGGATCTGTTCAGCCGTTTCAGAGAAAAAGACGTTTGAAGATATTGTTTTTCAATCCAAGATGGCTGACGAACCATGTGACCTATGACATCAGAAATTTATATTCTGCTTCCAACTGGGTATTGGAACACGGTTGTGAAGTTTCGTGTTAATCGGTTAAGGTGCGTTTTTCTATCCAAGATGGCCGCCAAACCATGTGACGTGTGACGTCATAATTTTTATCATGCGTGCATAATGCCCTCTCGATGATAATTACAAATTTTCGATTCGTTTGGTTGCGGTTCCAGAGAAAACATTATTTAATATTTTTCTTAAATCCAAGATGGCGGCCAAACCATGTGACTTATCAATTCAGAAATTAACAAACTTATATCGCCTTACTCTCCCGAATATAGTTCTGAAATCTCCTTCAGTGGACCAGCGCTTCTGGAGAAGAAGATGTTTGAAGGTTTTAGGGTTTTTTCAAGATGGCCGCCAAACCATGTGACCGATCAAGAAGAAATTAACAAACTTGAGAAAGGATCTCATGGGGAATATATCTGTGAAGTTTCGTCTTAATCTGTCTTGCCCTTCTGGAGAAGAAGATTTTTAAAATTTATTCATTTTCAATCCAAGATGGCTGCCGAACCTTGTGACCTATGATATCATAAATTTAAATTCTGCTTTCCATCGTCGACCCGAACAAGTGTGTGAAGTTTCGTGAAAATCGGATAAGGTCTATTTTTCTATCCAAGATGGCCGCCAAACCATGTGACTTCTGAGGTAAAAATTTTTTACCATGTATGCAGACTTGAGGGAGGAAGGCAATTGCAAATTTTCGCTTCGATGGCTTATGAAATACCAGAGAAAACATTATTTAATATTTTTCTTAAATCCAACATGGCGGCCAAACCATGTGACCTATCACTTTGAAATTAACAAACTTGCATCGCATACATGTCCCGAATATAGTTGTGAAATCTCGCCTTCATGGGACCAGCGCTTCTGGAGAAGAAGATGTTTGAAGGTTTTAGGGTTTTTTCAAGATGGCCGCCAAACCATGTGACGTATCAACAACAAATTAACAAACTTGAAAAGAGGACATCAGGGGGAATGTACCTGTAAAGTTTCGCCTTAATCTGTCCAGCCCTTCTGGAGAAGAAGATTTTTTTTAAAAAACACTAAAAAACAAGATGGCGGCCGAATTACGTCATCGATGACGTCAAGAAAAACATTTTCCGCAGCAATTTTAGGGCGTAGATGATGCTCAGAATTTTTCAGATTTTTCCTATATGGCGTTCTACTTGACGAATTTTCACTGGAATATCGCTTCACCTATGACGTCACGAAAATCACACGTGTTCCCCATAGGGAGCTTAGTAAAATGTATCAAGCGAAAAATTTTCCATTGCACGGTTTCCGAGATACAGATGTCCAAAGTTTATCGCTTTTTCAAGATGGCGACCGTACCACGTGACCAATGACGTCATAATTATAACGTGATTGTGCTATCAAAAAAGATACATACTGTGGTGAAAATTTTGTGTCGATCGGACTTAGTATCCCAGAGAAAATGGTTTTTAAAGCGAAAAAGGGTGCAAAATGCCGGCGGAAAAAGAAAAATAATAATAACTAGAACTGCCACTTTATAACTGCTGGCAGTGATGACCGGGTACCCAGACGTGTCGACCTTTGATACAACATGGGACTTTCTGCAGATGACAGTCGCAAAGTTTCGCATTGAAAGGATAAGCGGTGCCAGAGAAAAACATTATTTAATAGTGATACAAACAGAGGCCTGCTTCGAGAGGGCGCGGAACAGACGAGTTCTGAACCGGGCAGCACAAAGCGTTCAATTTCGTTATTACTGGCTTCTAGATTCAAATAATTAAATAATTCTGGCTCCCAAACCGCGTGACCGATCAGGTTGAAATTTTAAACTTTTGTTTCGCATGTCACCTGAATTATAAATGTGAAGTTTCGCATGTACAGAGGAAGCGGTTCCAGAGTAAACATTAATTAATATTTATCCTTCAATCCAAGATGGCGGCCAAACCATGTGACTTCTGATGTCATAATTTTCACCACATGTGCAAACACAATTGTAGACGATAAGTGCAAATTTTCGCTTCGCTAGGTTAAGCAGTTCCAGAGAAAACATTATTTAATCATTTTCTTAAAACCAACATGGCTGCCAAACCCTGCGCCCGATCCCGTTGAAATTTCAAACCCTCATTCCGCATGACTGTTGCACCATAAAGGTGATGCTTCACATTTATTGATGCAGTAGTACCAGAGTAAACATTAATTAATATTTTTCCTTCAATCCAATATGGCTGCCAAACGTTGCGTCGTACCTCAAAAGGGGTTGGAACTTTTTATTCGTCAAGGAGAGGCGGTCATAGTGGTCGAGTTTCGCCTGGATCTGTTCAGCCGTTTCAGAGAAAAGACGTTTGAAGATATTGTTTTTCAATCCAAGATGGCTGACGAACCATGTGACCTATGACATCAGAAATTTATATTCTGCTTCCAACTGGGTATTGGAACACGGTTGTGAAGTTTCGTGTTAATCGGTTAAGGTGCGTTTTCTATCCAAGATGGCCGCTTAAACCATGTGACGTGTGACGTCATAATTTTTATCATGCGTGCATAATGCCCTCTCGATGATAATTACAAATTTTCGATTCGTTTGGTTAAGCGGTTCCAGAGAAAACATTATTTAATATTTTTCTTAAATCCAAGATGGCGGCCAAACCATGTGACTTATCAATTCGAAATTAACAAACTTATATCGCCTTACTCTCCCGAATATAGTTCTGAAATCTCCCCTTCAGTGGACCAGCTTCTGGAGAAGAAGATGTTTGAAGGTTTTAGGGTTTTTTCAAGATGGCCGCCAAACCATGTGACCGATCAAGAAGAAATTAACAAACTTGAGAAAGGATCTCATGGGGAATATATCTGTGAAGTTTCGTCTTAATCTGTCTTGCCCTTCTGGAGAAGAAGATTTTTAAAATTTATTCATTTTCAATCCAAGATGGCTGCCGAACCTTGTGACCTATGATATCATAAATTTAAATTCTGCTTTCCATCGTCGACCCGAACAAGTGTGTGAAGTTTCGTGAAAATCGGATAAGGTCTATTTTTCTATCCAAGATGGCCGCCAAACCATGTGACTTCTGAGGTAAAAATTTTTTACCATGTATGCAGACTTGAGGGAGGAAGGCAATTGCAAATTTTCGCTTCGATGGCTTTATGAAATACCAGAGAAAACATTATTTAATATTTTTCTTAAATCCAACATGGCGGCCAAACCATGTGACCTATCACTTTGAAATTAACAAACTTGCATCGCATACATGTCCCGAATATAGTTGTGAAATCTCGCCTTCATGGGACCAGCGCTTCTGGAGAAGAAGATGTTTGAAGGTTTTAGGGTTTTTCAAGATGGCCGCCAAACCATGTGACGTATCAACAACAAATTAACAAACTTGAAAGAGGACATCAGGGGGAATGTACCTGTAAAGTTTCGCCTTAATCTGTCCAGCCCTTCTGGAGAAGAAGATTTTTTTTTTAAAAACACTAAAAAACAAGATGGCGGCCGAATTACGTCATCGATGACGTCAAGAAAAACATTTTCCGCAGCAATTTTAGGCGTAGATGATGCTCAGAATTTTCAGATTTTTCCTATATGGCGTTCTACTTGACGAATTTTCACTGGAATATCGCTTCACCTATGACGTCACGAAAAATCACACGTGTTCCCCATAGGGAGCTTAGTAAAATGTATCAAGCGAAAAATTTTCCATTGCACGGTTTCCGAGATACAGATGTCCAAAGTTTATCGCTTTTTTCAAGATGGCGACCGTACCACGTGACCAATGACGTCATAATTATAACGTGATTGTGCTATCAAAAAAGATACATACTGTGGTGAAAATTTTGTGTCGATCGGACTTAGTATCCCAGAGAAAATGGTTTTTAAAGCGAAAAAGGGTGCAAAATGCCGGCGGAAAAAGAAAAATAATAATAATAATAATAAACAGAAGAAAAACAATAGGGTACCCTGTACTCACAGGGTACCCTAATAATAATAAACAGAAGAAAAACAATAGGGTACCCTGTACTCACAGGGTACCCTAATAAGAGGAAGTCCGTGAGAACGACAATTGAGTTGAAGAAAGAACTTATCGTTAAGCATGAGAGCGGTACACGTGTGTCTGATCTCGCTGCCATGTTCGAGCTGCCGAAATAGACCATGTGTAGGATTCTGAAAAATAAAGAAGCGATAAAAGCGCAAAAACCCATCGTGAAGCGAACTTATTCAATGAACCCTCTAACGAATCGGCTTGAACGAACCCAACGTTATTTTTCGCGAGCATGGTAGTGACGTCATGCTGCGTCACCCAATCGCTTCACCTCCTGATTCTCTCGCGTGGAACCGTGCGGTGAAAACGGCACGTTTGTGTCTCCACAGAGTGTACTGGGATATAAAACACCATTTGGTGCTTCATGGTTAATTAATACCTCCACCAGGCTGAACAGTTTCAGTTTTGGATCCCAATGGCCACTGATAGGTCGGAGCTGCATCCAGACTGATTGAAGAAGCGACAACGCTCCTGCTTATCCCCCAGGCTTGGAAAAAGATTCATGACCCAGAAAAGGTCATTTACTCACTTTCAACTGAAATTACCCATGTTTAAGGTAAAATAAGATGTCTTGAAAGTGTGTTTTCTTGGGGTCCAGGAACGGATTAATTCACTTTCCATTATTTATTTTTGGGAAAATAGTTTTGGAATCCGAACTTTTTGGAATCCGAACAGCCTCTTGGAACGGATTAAATTCGGATTCTGGGGGCACCACTGTATATGCTTTTATTCGCCCGAGATGTGCACGATGCTCTCTTCAGGCCTCTCTGTGCACAACCATCACAGGTTCTAAATGTGTTGTCAATATCCAGAGAGACAACAACCTAACTTGACCACTACCCGAGTAAGTATCTGCACAACGAGGCCAAGAAATGCGTGCCATTGAGAAGAGGATGTGAGTATCATTTAAATCACGTTTTTCATTTTTCACTTTGGGATACAAGCATCAAGAGGGAAGTGCTCAAATGGGTTGGTGAAACAGTTTAAGGTTTCATCAAAACGGGAATTTCAAAGACAGTACTGCATTCAATTCCAGGCATCATTTGGGATCGAGGTGTACATGGACATTGGCTGCACATGTGGGCCAGGCTAGTGAATGTGCTCTCGAGATCTGTTCATCGTTCACCCAACAAACCTCATCACCCTTGCTCCCTCCCTAAGAAGTAAATACACAAACTAAAAAACAAGTGGTCCTCCAGCTTTTCGTTCTCATAGCGACGATATGTCATTCCAGAACGAATGAAGGAATGGACTCCAAAACCTCGCCCGGAGTTTGTGAGAGATATCATGGGTTCGAGTGCAGATGCTGGGAGTGGAGAGTTCCATGTTTATCATCACATCCACTGGCGAGAGTATGTGCAACAGGACTATCTGGATCGTCAGGCCGAAATGACAATAAAAGACCAGGAATTCCAAGAGAGTTTGGAAAAGAATCGTGAGAGACCTCCAGCGCACGGCACGTAAACGTGCAAAGCGAGCAAAGTTGAAAGCAAAAAAGGCAGCTGATCACTTGGCGAAAAAGAGTAGGAAGGCTGGAGAGCAATGTGAGGAAAAGGTAGGTGAAGAATTTGGAGAATCTGATGAAGAGGAAGAGACAGTGGCAGACAATGCAGAGGAAGCGAGGTTTGTGATGGGTGGAAGATGATTCACTCAGACTGATGGTAAGAGTCGTGGTGGATTCAACTCAAGATCCATCTCGAGGCCTCGTGGCGCGAACACGAAGCACCCTCATATCAGTTTGAAGTGCTTGTTGCATCTTCAGGAGAACTTTGGGCTGGTCATTTTCACGAGGCCACTTGTTGATGCAAAGTGCTTATGGATGTTTTTTTTTTTTGTGTTTTTTTTTGGAGTGATGTCATGCACCTGCTGATTGTAACTTGACAAATGTACCTGATGATGCATTGTGCAGTTCAGTTTTGAAGAAAACTTTAAAATAGTGTAATAATTATTTTGTTGTTAAATGTTTTCCCTTGCTTTTCAAAGTTACGATTTGATGTCAAGCTGTTCACCACCATCTCAGATTCACCCCCCTCTTCCCCCCCCCCCATCCAAACCCATGCTCTTTCCTCCTCCATTCATCTGCCCTAAGCCCATCTCTCTCCAAGTTTCCAGTTTTCCCTTCCTTAGAGTTTGCGACTGTATTCATCTTCACCACGTGCGCCCTCCGAACCAACCATTCCTCCCCACACCGAAGTCTCTCTCTATTTTGTCCCTCAACCCTGCTGTTAGACTCTCCTCTTTTTACTGTTCCTTTTATTCTGTTTGGTCATGACCTGTTATATATTCCAGCTCTTTCACGAGCCTCGACTTTGTTCACAAAAAAAATAGAAAAATTAAAAAGGCACTCATTGATCTATCACTCTTCATGTAAAGCACCCGGATGATCGTTAATATTGTTACGGCTGTGGAAATTCGCAAACCACCATTCAGGTCCCGTAGGTGAGGTCTCTTAAGTACATGTGTAGTTAGCCCGAAACCCGTTGTTTAGAGGGAATTAATGTGATTCATTCGGGCTGCGACGCTTTGAGTCAGTCGTTTTTCTTTTTCTATCTTTTATTTCAAACAAAAACCAACAAGGACGCTCGGTGGGCTTTTCCCGCCTGTTTTCGCACCATTCTTCTCCGCGCTTGGTGTGAGGGAGGAGAAGCGGGGTGGGGCAGCTGGCGCCCGATTGGTGGATGCGCGGTGTGACGCGGCCAGGAAGGAGGAACGCTCCTCTTCGAGACCTTTCTCAAAGCCCCTTGAAGGGGGGTGGAGCAAAGAACGGGGCAGAGCAACAGGGCGGAGCTCCGGGATATAAAAAGTCGGACACGGGAGAAGGGGTTTTGTGGTTGCTCTTGCCCTCTTCCTGTCTTCCGGCTCGCTCGTCCTCTTCTCCTCCTGGTGACCGCTGGCCTGGTCTGCTGTGGTGCGGTTCCAAGACCCCGCTGGCGGGAAGGAGCGTCCACCATTCCCCCCTCCCGACCTCGGGCATCCACGTTCCCCCCCCCCCCTTCTATCCGCGCTGGGATAGCGCCGAAACTCCGTCCGCGGCGTCGAGTGGCCAACACGTGCCGGCGCGAGGTACGCCGGAGAGGCCTCGCCTACCACGCTAGGGCACGGAGTCGCGGCCAGGCAGGACCACGTCGACGGACGTCGGAGAGGGACTCGACGGCCCAAAACGGAAGTCACCTTTTTCTTTTCGGGGTTTTTGTATGGATCTTGTGGCGCCGTGTCTTGTGAAGTAAAACTGTACAAGTGTTGCTGTGTGTTCGCGTATTCGGTCGTAGCTCTGCATTGTTGTTTTTGTTTTAAATTGATATATGTGTATTCTGACTGTATGGCTGTATATGTGTGCTCTCCGTGTGTCATGTAAATAAAGTGCATTATGTTGAATTGTTCCCCGTTTCGCTGCGTCCTTTCCTTCGTTTGAATCTCCATCTTGCTTCATGTAAAGGGTTCGTAGTGGGCTTAATACACCCGATAATTAATCGGAACCGTCGAGGCCGACGATAACACCGCTCGGTTATCACTGAAGCACGGAACGGACCGCTTCAGCAGTTCGTGTCCGGAGTCGACCTGCAGCGAGGTACGATCGCCCGGTTTACCATCCGCGTGGGTACTTAGGTAGGTCGAGTTTGGCGAACAACCCTATCCTACGCGGGTGGCCAATTGGCACGATCGTGGTGAGGTCGAAAGGCCCACCCATGACTGGCTCCGGGCGATAGTTCCCGGAGGGTCACGACAGAATTGTCCGTCCGGTGGGCGAGGCGGCCGCCATTCGAGTCGAGCGGCCGATCGCACGTCGGCAGGCGCGAATTCGCCACAATATCTTGGTCCAGATTCCAATCCAGGCTAGACAGGTCAGAGGACAGTGCGAGCACGTTGAGGTACTCCAACCCCACAACCCCTTATCTATGGCACAGATAACAATAAATGAGTAAAATGTGATCGAGATGCGATGGCGTGAGGTTTAATCCTTCTCTCGAAAAGGAATATCATTTTACATGTTTGTGCGTTTCACGTCATGACATCCTGAAGGGATATTTTTTCCATTACTTACGTGGAATGTCTGGCAGCACCACGTATCCACATCGTTTTAAATCTTCTGTATTTTTTCCTAAGGAGAAAAGGATTGAAAAGTCAATTTGTTACACACTTTGTGAGGAAGATGCATCCAAAAAAACGAGTTTCAATGTAACGTATTTACTTGAGACAATTCCATAGGGAGATTTTCATTGACAGAGTCGATGGTCTTGGTTCCTTCACAGTAACATCTGGAGAATCTTGAGACCGATTCATCTTTGCATTCCTGAAAAAGAACAAAACTCTTCAATCCATAACCGAGTACAAATGTGCTAAACCAGATATCACACACATTCTCCATGAAAACAAATCTTTCCTTCAACTCATTTGCACTCCAATGGATCATTCCTTCACTCAACACGACATAAAACAAGAAAACACGAGAGCGAGGTTGATGGCACGCCATCGTAAATCCCCACGCTTCCCACCGAAAGCAAGGTTGAAAGATGGGAAAACATTCCACCAAGATTGATGTCAAATTTTCCGTTTAACCCTTTGAAACCAAGGATCCGTTTTACCAGCCGTGATTCAAACCACCATACAACCGAATGGCGGGTTTATCGGCCACTATTCAAACCTCCATAAAGCCGAGCAGCGGGTTTACCAGCCACGCCTTCAAACCTCCGTAGACCCGAGCGGTGGGTTTACCGGCCACTCTTCAAACGTCCATGCACCCGATTGGCTGGATTTTTCGACAGGGAGCCCAGGATAGGGAAGCTGAAAATCCAAGGAGCTCAGGGTTCAAAGGGTTAAAATATTTCTGTTTTGACTCCTGTGACCACAAGTCCCTACCCCTGGGGCATGAACCAGGGGTCAAATCCAAAAATCGTTGCATATTTCCTGAGTCCCAAATGTTGATTGCATGTCCAACATGACATGACAAAGACGTTTCGAAATGTGCCCGTCGTTGCATTTTTTATTTCACCTTTTGACCCCACCCCAGGGGCTCAGGGGCCAAAAATGATCGTGCTCTTGCAAATTCTTGCCATGTGGTGATCATAACTATCAAGTTTGGTGGAGTGATGCACAACTGTTTATGAGGAGAGAAAAGTCCTTCATACTCAGTCTGTCCTTTATACCATCTCGACCCCTTTTCAGACTCCTAGAACCTTGAGACCTTTATACCCCTTAAGTCCCTTGACTCCCTATAGACCTCTTTGACCTTATCACCCACTCTTCAATCCCTTTAGACATGCTAGACAGCCTTAAACCCCTTTTAGACTGATTGGACCCTTGACCATTTGGCACTTTTGACCCTTGAGACCACTTCGACCTTTTTGGACACTTCAGACCCCTTTGACATTAACATCCTTTTGAGATTTTATCCTTTGGAGTTTTGACCGAAACTACTATTGGAACGTACCCTTGAGACCATACAGAACCTTTTAGACACACATCATACAAACGTCTACAGTCTTTTTGCAAAACACAGACAATAGTTTTTTGAGCAAGTCATGTGCAAACTCGACCCACACAGAGGGTGGGTACACTGCCAATAATTATTATACTCGCAAATACCATCCATCGCTTCACCGAGGGAAATACTAATGGTGGGGAAGGGAGAGAGAGAGAGCGAGAGGGAGAATAATAGAGAGGGGAAATAATAGAGGGAAAATAATAGAGAGGGAAAATAATAGAGAGGGAAAAACAAAGAGGGGAAAAAGAGAGGGGAAAATAGAGAGGGAAAAAAACAGCAAGGAAAAGAGAAAGGAAAAGAAAAAAAAAAGGCGAGAGCTGCAATGTAACGGGAGGGGGAGGGAGGTGTGGGAGGAGAGCGCTGCCCTGTAACGGGAGGGGAGGGAGGTGTGGGAGGAGAGTTCGACACTTTAACGGGAGGGGAGGAAGGTGTGGGAGGATAGTTCTACACTGTAACGGGAGGGGAGGGAGGTGTGGGAGGAGAGTTCTACACTGGGAGGGAAGGGAGGTGTGGAAGGAGAGTGCTGCACTGTAACGGGAGAGGGAGGGAGGTGTGGGAGGAGAGTTCGACACTGTAACGGGAGGGGAGGGAGGTGTGGGAGAAGAGTTCTACACTGTAACGCGAGGAGAGGGAGGTGTGGGCGGAGAGTTCTACACTGTAACGGGAGGGGAGGGAGGTGTGGGAGGAGAGTTATACACTGTAACGGGACTGCAGGGTGGTGTGGGAGGAGAGTTCTGCACTGTAACGGGAGAGGGAGGGAGGTGTGGAAGGAGAGTCTACACTGTAACGGGAGGGGAGGGAGGTGTGGGAGGAGAGTTCTACACTGCAACGGGAGGGGAGGGAGGTGTGGGAGGAGAGTGCTGCACTGTAACGGGAGAGGGAGGGAGGTGTGGGAGGAGAGTGCTGCACTGTAACGGGAGAGGGAGGGAGGTGTGGGAGGAGAGTTCTACACTGTAACGGGAGGGGAGGGAGGTGTGGGAGGAGAGTGCTGCACTGTAACGGGAGAGGGAGGGAGGTGTGGAAGGAGAGTCTACACTGTAACGGGAGGGGAGGGAGGTGTGGGAGGAGAGTTCTACACTGCAACGGGAGGGGAGGGAGGTGTGGGAGGAGAGTGCTGCACTGTAACGGGAGAGGGAGGGAGGTGTGGGAGGAGAGTGCTGCACTGTAACGGGAGAGGGAGGGAGGTGTGGGAGGAGAGTTCTACACTGTAACGGGAGGGGAGGGAGGTGTGGGAGGAGAGTGCTGCACTGTAACGGGAGAGGGAGGGAGGTGTGGGAGGAGAGTTCTACACTGTTACGGGAGGGGAGGGAGGTGTGGGAGGAGAGTTCTACACTGTAACAGGAGGGGAGGAGAGTTCTACACTAACGGGAAGGGAGGGTGGTGTGGGAGGAGAGTGCTGCACTGTAACGGGAGGGGAGGGATGTGTGGGAGGAGAGTTCTACACTGCAACGGGAGGGGAGGGAGGTGTGGGAGGAGAGTTCTACACTGCAACGGGAGGGGAGGGAGGTGTGGGAGGAGAGTGCTGCACTGTAACGGGAGAGGGAGGGAGGTGTGGGAGGAGAGTGCTGCACTGTAACGGGAGAGGGAGGGAGGTGTGGGAGGAGAGTGCTGCACTGTAACGGGAGAGGGAGGGAGGTGTGGGAGGAGAGTTCGACACTGTAACGGGAGGGGAGGGAGGGATGGGAGGATAGTTCTACACTGTAACGAGAGGGGAGGGAGGGGTGGGAGGAGAGTTCTACACTGGGAGGGGAGGGAGGTGTGGGAGGAGAGTGCTGCACTGTAACGGGAGGGGAGGGAGGTGTGGGAGGAGAGTTCTACACTGTAACAGGAGAGGGAGGGAGGCAGGTGTGGGAGGAGAGTGCTGCACTGTAACGGGAGAGGGAGGGAGGTGTGGTTGGAGAGTGGTGGACTGTAACGGGAGAGGGAGGGAGGTGTGGGAGGAGAGTTCTTCACTGTAACGCGAGGGGAGGGATGTGTGGGAGGAGAATTTTACACTGCAACGGGAGGGGAGGGAGGTGTGGGAGGAGAGTTTTGCACTGTAACGGGAGGGGAGGGAGGAGAGTGCTGCACAGTAATTGGAGGTTGCAGAGCAAGGATGAGACAAAAAAAAGAGAGAGCGGGGTGGGGGTCGGGGGAGTGACCAGATCTAGTGGAGGTGTGCGCTCCACCAAGTGCCCTTCTGGTTCTAAATGTGATGGAAGTGGAGAACAGCTGTTCGCACGTGCAGCAAGATCCAAACATTGTTATGAGAGGAAAAGTGACATTGTTCACTGTGTTGTTCGTAAGTAAAAGTTCATTTCCAAGTTTACACAATGAGGTTATCCTCCCGTCATCACGTGGTAACTTCTTCAGGTTAGTCCAGGTGTGTCGCTTTACCAATTCCCGACTTACACACAGGTGGACTCTGATTGAACGATATCTCAACAAAATAAACTCAATGAAACTCCACACTCAGGAATACAGCACAAGCCAGAGATACGGTTGTACAGACATGGGCCGAATAAACAACAAGGTGTCCCTGCCTTGGGCCTGGTTTGAGGCTCTTCGAGCCCCTTGGAGTCGGACAAGACACGGAAACGGATCACCATCTGCAGGCTGCTTGGAATAAAGCAGCAAGTACAATGTTGTTGTTGTTCGGGTGGTGAAAATAAACTGAACTTGCGCCTGCTCCCGGGCCGAGGCCATCCTGCCAGTACACTGAGCCTGCACTCGTGATGAAAAGATAAAATCAATCAACGTTGTGGGAAAACCCGCGGGAAATACCTTTGTCGTCTTTTACTGAACAATCGAAACATCTTGATGGATAAAATAAATCCCTGGTTAATCCTGAAGAGGATAAAGTTCGGAATTCTCAAACGCGCCAATTCCACGGTTTTCCGTTCACAGCGAACTCAGTCAGAACAGGTTGCCAAGACAACGCGTTGTTGTGATATGGCCGCGTCATTGTGACATGACCGCGTCATTGTGACGTCAAACGTGGTCACTCACATGCCCCCGCCCTCTCAATGACAATGACAATGACGAGTTGAAGTGCAGTAACTATCGTTGATTCGAACTCGTGTCGGTGAGGAGAAAACACCAGAACGTTCGATCCGTGATTGTTTCCCTCGGGGCGGGACACACGTGATCGTGATTAAACCCTCTTCATGAAATATTTTATTAAATGTAAAACTTCCATTATCAACGTCCTGATGATGACTCTGTGTGTCTGGTGTGTTCCCTTGGATGATCGAATCTCTCATTTATTTCAAAAATCTTCATATTTCACCGTTAAACCTGACGGTGTGTTCATTGCAGCGTTGTGTTGTATGACGTCATGACGTAACGAGGGTCTGCGCATAATAAACTGGTCCTTCACTGAAACATCGACATGAAGGGGAGGGAGAGGGAAAGGGGAGGGAAGGGGAGGGGAAGGGGAGGGGAAGGGGAGGGAAGGGAAGGGAAAGGGGAGGGAAAGGGGAGGGAAGGGGAGGGGAAGGGGAGGGGAAGGGAAGGGAAAGGGGAGGGAAGGGGAGGGGAAGGGGAGGGGAAGGGGAGGGAAAGGGGAGGGGAAGGGGAGGGAAGGGGAGGGGAAGGGGAGGGAAAGGGGAGGGGAAGGGGAGGGGAAAGGGGAGGGGAAGGGGAGGGAAGGGAAGGGAAAGGGGAGGGAAGGGGAGGGAGAGGGAAAGGGGAGGGGAAGGGGAGGGAGAGGGAAAGAGGAGGGGAAGGGGAGGGAGAGGGAAAGGGGAGGGGAAGGGGAGGGAGAGGGAAAGGGGAGGGGAAGGGGAGGGAGAGGGAAAGGGGAGGGGAGGGAGAGGGAAAGGGGGAGGGGAGGGAGAGGGAAAGGGGAGGGGAAGGGGAGGGAGAGGAAAGGGGAGGGGAGGGAGAGGGAAAGGGGAGGGGAGGGAGAGGGAAAGGGGAGGGGGAGGGAGAGGGAAAGGGGAGGGGAGGGAGAGGGAAAGGGGAGGGAGGGAGAGGGAAAGGGGAGGGGAAGGGGAGGGAGAGGGAAAGGGGAGGGGAAGGGGAGGGAGAGGGGAAGGGGAGGGAAAGGGGAGGGAAGGGGAGGGAAAGGGGAGGGGAGGGAGAGGGAAAGGAGAGGGAAAGGGGAGGGGAGGGAGAGGGAAAGGGGAGGGAAAGGGGAGGGGAGGGAGAGGGAAAGGGGAGGGAGAGGGGAGGGGGAGGGAGAGGGAAAGGGGAGGGAGAGGGAAAGGGGAGGGGAGGGGAGGGAGAGGGAGGGGAGGGAGAGGGAAAGGGGAGGGAGAGGGAAAGGGGAGGGGGAGGGAAAGGGGAGGGAGGGAGAGGGAAAGGGGAGGGGAGGGAGAGGGAGAGGGAAAGGGGAGGGAGAGGGAAAGGGGAGGGGAGGGAGAGGGAAAGGGGAGGGGAAGGGGAGGGAGAGGGGAAGGGGAGGTAGAGGGAAAGGGGAGGGAAGGGGAGGGAGAGGGAAAGGGGAGGGGAAGGGGAGGGAGAGGGAAGGGGAGGGAGAGAGACAGGGGAGGGGAAGGGGAGGGAGAGGGAAAGGGGAGGGGAAGGGGAGGGAAAGGGAGGGGGAGGGAGAGGGAAAGGGGAGGGGGAGGGAGAGGGAAAGGGGAGGGAGAGGGGAAGGGGAGGGAGAGGGGAAGGGGAGGGAGAGGGGAAGGGGAGGGAGAGGGGAAGGGGAGGGGAAGGAGAGGGGAGGGGAAGGGAGGGAGAGGGAAAGGGAGGGGAGGGAGGGAGGGAGAGGGAAAGGCGAGGGAAAGGGGAGGGGAAGGGGAGGGAGAGGGAAAGGGGAGGGAAAGGGGAGGGAGAGGGAAAGAGGAGGGAGAGGGAAAGGGGAGGGGAAGGGGAGGGAGAGGGAAAGGGGAGGGGAAGGGGAGGGAGAGGGAAAGGGGAGGGGAAGGAGAGGGAAAGGGGAGGGAAGGGGAGGGAGAGGGAAAGGGGAGGGGAAGGGGAGGGAGAGGGAAAGGGGAGGGGAGGGAAAGGGGAGGGAAGGGGAGGGGGAGGGAAAGGGGAGGGAAAGGGGAGGGAGTGTGAGGGGAGGGAGAGGGGAGGGAGTGGGGAGGGAGTGGGGAGGGAGTGGGGAGGGAGGGAGGGGGAGGGAGTGAGAGGAGAGGGAGTGAGAGGGAGGGGAGGGAGTGGGGAGGGAGTGAGAGGGGAGGGAGTGGGGAGGGAGTGAGAGGGGAGGGAGGGGGGAGGGAGTGAGAGGGGAGGAAGTGGGGAGGGAGTGTGAGGGGAGGGAAAGGGGAGGGAGTGTGAGGGGAGGGAAAGGGGAGGGAGTGTGAGGGGAGGGAAAGGGGAGGGAGTGTGAGGGGAGGGAAAGGGGAGGGAGTGTGAGGGGAGGGAAAGGGGAGGGAGTGTGAGGGGAGGGAAAGGGGAGGGAGTGTGAGGGGAGGGAAAGGGGAGGGAGTGTGAGGAGAGGGAAAGGGGAGGGAAAGGGGAGGGAGTGTGAGGGGAGGGAAAGAGGATGGAGTGTGAGGGGAGGGAGTGTGAGGGGAGGGAAAGGGGAGGGAGTGTGAGGGGAGGGAGTGTGAGGGGAGGGAAAGGGGATGGAGTGTGAGGAGAGGGGAGGGAGTGTGAGCAGAGGGAAAGAGGAGGGAGAGGGGAGGGAGTGTGAGGGGAGGGAAAGGGGAGGGAGTGTGAGGAGAGGGAAAGGGGAGGGAGTGTGAGGGGAGGGAAAAGGGAGGGAGTGTGAGGGGAGGGAAAATGGAGGGAGTGTGAGGGGAGTGAAAAGGGAGGGAGTGTGAGTGGAGGGAAAGGGGAGGAATTTGTGAGTGTGAGGGGAGGGAACAGGAGACCGAATCCTCATTGTTTCCCTGAAAAAGAACAATACTCTTTAATCCACAACTCAGTGAGTCCAAATGTGCTAAACCAGATACCATACACAATCTCCATTTATACAAATATTCCCTTCAAATCACTTGCATGACAATTGATCCTTCACCCAACACCACATAAAACAACGAAATACAAGAGTGAAGTCGATGTGACACCATCGTAAATCCCAACACTTCCCACCTAAATGAAGGTTGAAATTTGGGAAAACGTTCCACCAAGATTGACCAAATACCAAATTCTGAGTTTACAAATTTTCCGTTTTGACCCCTGTGACTATAAGTCCTTCCTCCATACTTCATACTGTTGTGGTTCCGGGTATTGGTGGAGAGCACGACCGCTCGGGAGAGCAGTGGAGTCGGCTCCACCGAACACACCGGAATTTAGGTCATGATCCTCGGATAAGTCCGAAAGGCACGGGTCCCTTACAGGACCATGAATCACCAATAATAATTCGACCGCGTGGGGCAGGGTTAATTAACAACTTCATTATACCCAAGTACCCACGTGGCAAAGCTTACCGGGGAATTCACACCCTCAGCAAGGCTCGGGTGGAACGAGCCGTGACCGTGCTCGAACCGTGTGTAACCCGGACGGATGGTTTCTGAGGCCTGTCGGTCCATTTGAACAATTTGCCGCTTCACTATTTCCCAACACGCACCATGCTAAGCCAATGAAAGAAACACAGAAACGAGCTGGTACATTCAACAAAAGGGATATTTATTTAAAATAATAATTGGGGAGGGGAACACAGAGCAGAGTTATTGTGAATACAGAAAGGTATCAAATATACAAGAAATTCCTCAAACAATTCCACTTAAAGACAGGGCCCATGGACACAAACACGCACACAAAAATACCCAGAAAGAGATGGACTTTGAGGTCTTTATTGCCCCTTCAGCTCGGAGGGAAGACGAGCTGAGGGAAGAGAACGTGCCGGTTACCTGGCCGCTTTCACACGGCTGGACGACCGCACCTTCCTGGAGCACCAGTCGCCAAAGAAACGGAGCAGGGCAGCCGAACCCAGAGGAGGCGAGACGAGGTGATCTCCCATGATGAGATGGTCGACCGCTTGTTGTAATGCGCCAGACGAGACGCCTCGAATGCGCGGGATCCAGGCAGCCGCAGTTGCAGACAGAAGCGCCTCGAGCAGACGGGACGCACTCCTCAATTCTCTTTCGTCGTCCTTTTGGGGCGCAGTCCGCTGCCCCTCGCCTGCTCCCCTTGGGTGGACGTGTCGCAGCTCCGCCTTCTTGAGAAGGACCGCCCCGGCTTTGGTCCGTGCGTCGCCCATTGGGCAGAAAACGACGCATGCCCTTATTTGGAGCCAAACCAGAACGAAACGCTTCTTGACCATATTTGGTGCGAAATCCACACTGCTTGGGATATGGAATTCTGCCCACACACACGCCCACATGCCGGCAAACGCACGAAGAATGCCGCGAGCAGAGTTTTGTTGTTGTTGTTGTTGTTGGGGTAAACATCCTATCCATAAAATAACTGCGCAGTGCACGTACACTTAATCACCCATTAAACATAGGACGGGACCCTACCTTGAAACACATACTTACCGATATAACTGATCTATATGACCTGGCTGTTGTGCGCAGTAAGGTTCCAAATTCGGAACAATACCTCCTCCAATGTTGATCACAAGGACAAAATTTCATGAAGAAATGTTTAAAATGTTCCCGTAATTGAATGTTTTGGTGTTTGACCTTCTCACCTCATCAGGGTAGTGCTAAGAATGAGACTGCACTCACAGCTTCTTGCCAAGTGATGATCATAACTACCAAGTTTGGTGAATTTCTTTCTAACCGTTTAGGAGAAAGAGTGACGGATGGACAGACACAGACACAGACACAGACAGACAAACAGAGCCGATTACGAAAAAGCGTGTGGATAATCAGTAAATAAATTGATTAATTTAATTAATGAGGCTCCCAGCGTTGGCCAATGATTCATCAGCATGACGTCCTTTGATTGGACGGCCCTTAAATTGATCTATCACCCCTTAGGTAAACCAACAGGGTCCAACATGACCATTTACATCACGGTCTAAATTCAAAGGTAACCCCCCAACCCCCCAACCAGGGTGAGGTTTAACCCTCCCACCAAGTGTTTCCACCCAAGGTGAGCGGACGTTGTTTTCACCCCTGTTGTTGTCTGTGAACACAATATCTCAAAAATTTGTGGCCGGATTCAGACGAAACGACATGGATGAGTTGGGTGAGGGAGGAGAACACTCCGATTACATTTTGGTTCAGGTCTGAATCCAGATCCGATTTATCAGTGGAAACAAAACGTGAACTGTTCAGCCTGGCAGAGGTCCGCGCTCCACCGAGTGCCGTCCAAGTTTTTTCTGTTCCCATCGATCTGTTTCGAGTTCAAGAGCGATGACCATCAGGTGAAGTCTACCTGTCCAGTCGGCGCAATGACGTCGAGTATTATAACACACAGTAAATCTCATTTCTACACAAATGACTCGACCAAGTCACGAGTTTGTGACCTCTGGACCGTCCAGTCGTCCGCCCACAACTACTTTTAACACCTCAACGCCAGTCTGGACTGGTTGTTGTGGTGATACGTACATATCGGAGGTGCTCTCGGGTGTCCGGGTGTGGAACCTCCATCTTGACCGAGTGCTGTTCGGTGTGTGCATTTAACCCGATTGGATGTGAGCCTGACTGCAGTATCTTCTGAACAAATATCAGTACTTGTTTGCTCATTGAATCCACATGTTTGCAACTTAAACCAATCAATTGCAACATTATATTCATTCATACTTCACCATCATGTGTGCAAATGGAAATTGATAAATCTTTCAATCATCTATCAGATCTCAATCATGAACAAAAAGGGGCCACAGGTGAACTCTCAGTTGTCTGAGAGAAATGGAGTGGGTATGAGAGGAACAGGAAGAACACTATCAAATGAGACATAAGCAACCATCGTTGATCAAGTCATGAAGAATGGACTGACCATGAGAGAGAAGCTGGGCAGTGGGTGAAACCCAATCTCAGTGTACACCTCTACACTGTCTGTTGTGTCTTGAACTGCAAGGTCAGGTAAGGGAGCATGTGCCGAAGCAGCGCTGCGTCCACTTTCCGCCGGTACTCCAGGGACCTCCGTCTTGCCATCCCCCAGGCAGATGCCTGGCCAATCCCCATCTCCTTGAGATGCCGATCAACCTGCTGCAACCACGTGGTCGTCCCATTGGCCTCCTCCACTCACGAGGCTCCCTTGCTGAGAGAATCTGGTGAGCAGGATCAGCATCAGGAAAACGAGCCACATGACCATACAGCCACAGCTGACCCTCACGGACAATACAGGTAACAAATCTCATTTGAGTCTTTCTCAGCAACCACTCGTTGGACACAAAGTCCGACCAGCGATCGCCTGGAAATGAGTCGAACATGGTGTCACTGCATCTCACAGCATTCTCAGTACCAGAGTATCGTTCAGAC
>NC_140977.1:8770475-8803204 GCF_056783735.1 Eptatretus burgeri | reverse complement strand
ACGCAGGCAAACAATGCACATAATAACATAATACGCAGGCTAACAATCCACATAGCAACACAATATGCAGCCAAACAATGCACATAATAACACAATACGCAGCCAAACAATGTACATAACACAATACAGAGCCAAACAATGCACATCACAACACAAGATGCAGCCAAACAATGCACATCACAACACGATATGCAGCCAAATAATGCACATCACAACATGATATGCAGCCAAACAATGCACATCACAACACAATATGCAGACAAACAATGCAAATAACACAATACGCAGCCAAACAATGCACATCACAACACAATATGCAGCCAAACAATGCACATAACAACACAATATGTAGCCAAACAATGCACATAACAATACAATATGCAGCCAAACAATGCACATAACAACACAATATGCAGCGAAACAATGCACATCACAACACAATATGCAGCCAAACGATGCACATCACAACACAATATGCAGCCAAACAATGCACATAACAACACAATATGTAGCCAAACAATGCACATCACAACATAATATGCAGCCAAACAATGCACATCACAACATAATATGCAGCCCAACAATGCACATCACAACACAATATGTAGCCAAACAATGCACATCACAACACAATATGCAGCCAAACAATGCACATCACAACATAATATGCAGCCAAACAATGCACATCACAACATAATATGCAGCCCAACAATGCACATCACAACACAATATGCAGCCAAACAATGCACATAACAACACAATATGCAGCCAAACAATGCACATAACAACACAATATACAGCCAAACAATGCACATAACAACACAATATGCAGCCAAACAATGCACATAACAACACAAATACAGCCAAAGAATACACATAACAACACAATATGCAGCCAAATAATGCAAATAACACAATATGCAGCCAAACAATGCACATAACACAATATGCAGCCAAACAATGCACATCACAACACAATATTTAGCCAAACAATGCACATAACAACACAATACGCAGCCAAACAATGCACAACACAATATGCAGCCAAACAATGCACATAACAACACAATATGCAGCCAAACGATGCACATAACAACATAATACTTAGTCAAACAATGCACATCACAACACAATATGCAGCCAAACAATGCACATCACAACACAATATGCAACCAAACAATGCACATAACAACACAATATGCAGCCAAGCAATGCACATAACAACATAATACTCAGCCAAACAATGCACATAACAACACAATATTCAGCCAAACAATGCACATAATAACACAATACGTGCCTCACAATGCACATAACAACACAATATTCAGCCAAACAATGCACATAATAACACAATACGTGCCTCACAATGCACATAACAACACAATATTCAGCCAAACAATGCACATAATAACACAATACGTGCCTCACAATGCACATCACAACACAATACGCAGCCAAACGTTTACTCCTAAATAATTTGTGTCACCTTTCTGCAGGCTTCCCTTTTCTCACCACCTGTGTATTATATCGTTCTGGGTAAAGTTTTGATTATGCTGCTTTAAATCTCTTCAGTCTTCAACGTCAGCGAATAATTTACTCCTCTACTTAATTTCCCCCGCCGCTCCGACAAAGTCAGAGATGGGGGACATTAACATGAACTCCGTCCGACCGATCATCCGTCCATGTACTTTTGTGTTTGTGATATTTCAAAAACCATTGAACATTTCGCTTTCATATTACACAGATCTATTTCTCATACCACCCAAAAGGTAGAGGACCTCGAGTCTCATGTCCTTGTTTGAACTTGCAACAGAGAGCCATGAACTTGTGTCCAATTAGATCGTAAGACCTCATGTGTAATTAAATACTTTTTTTGTTTTCTACATCTATTTTGCACTTATATTTTCACCTCATCTAAACCTGTTCTTGTTCTTCCTGTTGAGAATTGTGTAAAAATCCATAATCTATGTTAATGAAAAATATCCTCCATTTTTACAGCACCAAGTAAGCAGCAGCCAGCAGTCGTGGAACCCATGAGGAAGATGTCACAGCCGTCCATATTGGAAGCACCCACGGGCAGGCAGGCTGCATTTCCTGTTGAGAGGAAACAGGATGCCCTGGCTGCTGGGGCTGCACCGTCTCGCCAACAGCAGAAGGCTGCACCAACTTCCCAGGGGCAGTGCTCTGTACCGGCAGTCCGGAGGAAACAACCTATACCTAGGCTCCAGAGACCATATCAGGCGGCACCAACTCTCCTGAGGAACCAAGTGGCACCGGCTTCCCAGGAGGAACAGATTGTACTGGCTCGCCGGTGGCAACAGTTTACACCTAGCCTGCAGAGAACGAATAAGGCGGCACCAACTTTTCTGAGGAAGCAAGTGGCAGCGGCTTTCCAGGAGGATCAGACTACACGAGCTCCACAGAGGAACGAAGTGGCACCGGCTTCCAAAGAAGATGTGGTACCTCATCGCAGGAGGAAAGTGGTTGGCCAGAAGAGAAAAACGAAGAGGATAAATCGCTGAATATGACGAGGTAACCTTTCCCACTTTAAAATGTTCACAATTTGTTACCCCGCATCGACAAAGCGAATGGCGGGATTAAGTGATTGGTTCATGTCCGTCGATCTTATCAGTTTATGATCGAGGAACAACTTATTTAAATTGAATGTTGTATTTTGAACATGAATAGGAAGACGAGTCTTTCCTTTTACCGTATGTTGGCACTGAATTCGTCCCGATCGCACATGTGCAGAGAAAGGCGATAATTTTTCTACTTTATCTGTCTGTCTGTCTGGGAGTAAAACAAAATTTAAAATCATTCCAGACAGAAAACTTACCGTTTTCACGGATGTCATAATGGACACAAGCAACAGGCACGAAGAACGAATGTAACGTGTTCGATCGGGTGATGTAACACACACTGGGGAAAATGGCGGTGAAACCCGGAATTAATTTATTTAGATCTAAATCTAAATCTTTATTTAAATTGAATTTGATACTTGAAGACTGTGGAACACAAATCGCCTTCAGAATACTTCGAAGAACCATGCTATACAGTATATCGATGTGTAGCATGAGACGGCGTGGCCTGTGGGATGTGCATATCGAGTGAAGAAGTGACCATCAATATGGCGATGTACAGTACGATGCCGATCGATGGTGTGTGTTGTATGGTGATCAATCAAGTCTCCATCTCCTAAACCGCGACTCGGCGTCGTCTTATTACAGTGTATTAGGGTAGTTGGTGTACGACTGCTTCAGTTGTGCTAAATTTCCACACTTTTTTAAAACCAATCTTTGAAATCGTTATTTTATTAAATGTGACGTACGGGAGGGCCTTGCTGTTCGTAGGTTTCCCCTTCGTGGATTCGCTCTATTGCGATGAATTCATTCAGAGGCAAAGTTTGCAGATTGCAGTCAATGCACTCGAATAATTGCGGGTTGGTGAAATAGTTTCCACATTTATTCACCAAATTAATTAACATGGATTGTCTACACAATAACACTCATCATCATCATCATCATCATCATCATCATCATCATCATCATCATCATCATGTCTTTATCATCGCTAGCATCAACATCGCCATGACATCATTGGATCAACTTTATCATCATTATAATAAAAGGTAAGTTTCATGATCTTAATAACGCAAGAAAAAAACTTTATTTTATCTTATTGATTCAGTAAAATAAGCCTGTTGTTGCCTTAACGGTTAAGGTGGCTGCACGAGCTTTAGATCTCAGGGTCTTGAGTTGAAATCCCACTCAGCTATTGAATTAATACTAGGTGGGGTTAACTCGACCTGTCATCCTTCCGAGGCCGGCAAGATGAGTGCCAGCATGCTGTTGTACTGTGTCGGAGTGGCGACCCCGTCCAGGATTGTGCCCAATATCCAAGAAGACTGCTGAGGCAGTCAGTACCAATGCTCTGCATAGAGTGTGGTCCCAATGGATGGATGGATGGATGGTCTTGAGTTTGTGCCCCTGTTGTGCTTTTGACATAACACCATGAGCTCCGTACAAAGTTATAAAAACTCAAGAAAACAAATAAGTTGAAGTCCCGAACCATATTTTCCCCATTACCCCCAAGTTTGCAGATTTTCGGCTCACAGGGATTTTAAAGAATGTCACCCCTGCGAATGGGAAGGCCGTGCTGCATGTACCTGAACATTGTGTGGGGTATCGTGTTCTCTGAACCCTCTTGTTATCTCCGCCGTGGAAGGTGAAGGAGGTTATGTTTTCACCCCTTTCTGTCTGTTTGTTTTTATCTGTAACAGGATATCTCAAAAAGTTAGGGACGGATCCGGATGAAATTTTGTGGACAGGTTCAGTGTGTGACAAAGACGAACTGATTAGGTTTTGGTGAAGATCCAGATCCGGATCCGACAACGAGAATTTTTAAAGTGATTCTTCACCATTGAGAGATAGGGTGAAACCGAGAGATAGCACGATATCTCAAAAAGTTGTGGATGGATTCGGAGAGGTGTCCACCAGTTTTGCACAGTGACATGGTGAAATCTTTACCCATTCTTCACTTGAAAATTGCTCTCGTTCTGCCAAGTTTGATGGAAATCATCGATGGACTGCAGTCTTCAAGTCTCATCATAAATGTTTTATTGGGTTCAAGACTCCACCCTCTGCCATTCCATCTCTCATCCCTCAGATCAGAAGCAGCAGCTTCTTCACTCTCTGCAAATCTTCATAAAATCACAAACTGGTCCAACACTGGAACATGTCTTTCAGTCCTGTCAAATCTCACACTCTCACAATGTCTCTCCAAAAGGACCATTTAGAACCCCTCCCTACCCCCCCCCCCATCTACGTTCTCAACAATCCTCTGGAAGAAGTCCTTTCATTCAAGCTTTTGGCTGTCACTATCTGCCATGATCTTTCCTGGGAAAAGCCACATCTCCAAGCTGGCCTCCAAAACCAATAGCCGACTGGGCTTCCTACATTGTGTAAAGTCCTTCCTCGGCCCACCTGAGCTCCTGACCACATAACAAGCTTTCATCTGCAGCCTGATGGAGTAATGCTCTCCACTCTGAGCTGGTGCTCTCGCCTCTCATCTCTTCACGCTGTGGAAGCCAAGGCATTAAGGATCATTGGTATCTCCGGCGATGAGTCTGAGTCTTTGTGTTTGTCACTTTCTCACCGCAGGTAGTTCTGTGGTCTTTCTGTCTTCCACCATCTTCTCTCCGGTTTCGAATCCCTCCCCTCCCCGCTCTGTCTGCGATCTGTCCCGCCCATATTTCTGCAAGGTGCTCAAGGTCTATCAGCATCCCCCTTCTGGTAAAACTACCAACATCAAGAATAACTGCTCACCTTCACGATTTCATTCCTCTTTTTTCACCACCTTTGGAGCAAACTCCCACACTCCATTCTGACTCTTCCCTCCAGGTCTTCAAAATAGTTATTCACCACCACCTATCTTCCCATATCCAAAACCTCGATTTGTTCTTCCCCAGTAATCCACCCCAAATTCCCTGCTTTCCTTCCTGAAAGTCCCTGTCGTGTCCATCTTGTTTGCCCCGTGTACCCCGCCCCACCCCTCTCCCTTCCACAGGTCTCCTCATATGTCTGTTCCCCACTGTTTTGTGCTTCCCTCTCCCATCCCTCTTGTCTCCTGCTCCCCTTGTTATATGTTCTGTGTGTTAGCTCTTATACGAGCCTTGACGTCTTGGTAAAAGAAGTCAGGACTTCACTGGGCCACTCAAGAACATTTATTTTCTTCTTATTCAGCCACTCCATTGTGGCGTTAGCTTTGTGCTTCAGGTCAATGTCCTGCTGAAACGTGAATCTCCGACCCAGTTTCAGATTCATGGCTGACCCAAGCAGGTCTTCATCAAGGATTCTCCTGTACTTTGCACCGTCCATTGTCCCTTCTATCCTGACAAGCTTGCCAGTCCGTGCCGATGAAAACAGCCCCATGACATGATGCTGCCACCTCCATGCTTGACAGTGGGGATGGTGTTGACTTGCTGACATGTTGTGTCCTGAATCAACACTTCTCCAAAGTATTGACTCAGGGGGTTGAATACTTATGTAAATGAGATATTTCTGCATTTCTCTTTTGATTAATTTGTAAATATATTCTAAAAATATGTTTTCTCTTTGTCATTATGGGGTATTTTGTGTCGATTGGTGACAAAATAATTAAATTTGATCCATTTTAAATTCAGGCTGGAATTCAACAAAATGTGACAAAAGTCAAGGGCTGTGAATACTTTCTGAAGGCACTGTGTATGTGTGTGCAAGCGTGTGAACATGTGAAAGTTGCTGTTGTTGGCTGCAATCTGGTGGAACGGAAACCTCCCTGATCTCGTGTGTGTCGTCGGTTGTTATCTCCATTTTCCGGTTTCAGGGGATGGACCGAAGTCCTCCCAGGACTCAAAGTATCCATCTTCGCTTCGGTGAGGGATAACGGTTCACGGAGCAAGCTGTTCATCTTTGCTCTCAAAGTTTTGGCCCGAGGGCTCTTTTCAGGATCGTCACCGAACCCCGGACAGCCTCCAATTGTCGTTAGTTTGTGGTAATATTCCCGGGGATGTTTTTTTTAAATCTCACTGAGGTTCTTCTTCATTATTCCTCTTGCTCCAATTATCACTGGTGACGCTCTTCAGCTTCCAAGCTCTTTTGATCTCATTTTGAGGTCTTGGTGTTTGGTCGTGTCCATGCGTGCGCTCGCGTACACGTGCGATCTATTGTTTTTATTTTATTCCCATGCAGACCACAAAAAATGCACTGGATGTGGAAACTCCATCAAGGTAAGTCAATGTTAATGTACCTTTTCATTTCCTCGTTCTATTTGCCATTCATAATGAGGGGGCAGATTTAATCGAACTTACAAACACATTGAACAGAACACCACACATCAATGTTTTATTCGCTTCAGGTAAATTATCCTTCCTGGTTTTGATAATTTATAAGTTTATCTCTGACTATGTTAAGCACAATGGAAACAAAGAACCATTTCCTCTGGGTTAATCCATTGGTGTTCCCATCTGAACCCCGAATTTATGTTGCGAAGGAAGACGGGTTCCTTCACAACATGTGTACAAATCCCACATTCAACGCCATTGTTCATTGTCTCCTTCAACCGTGCTGGCACTCAACATAAATGGTCATGAATTGATCAAATAATCATTGCAATTGTTGGATGCCTCAGCCTCATCGTCCAGGTATGCAAGTGATATAAGCTCACAGGGTATGGCTACCAATCTCGTTGGAGAACCATTCCAGAGTTTATTTTGGTTGAAAATGTCCAAGTGATAAAATACAGTCCCGAACAGAGTTCTATCTCGGATTGAACAAGTGATGCATCACAGCAGGAGGCCATTTACTCAAGGATTCATTGATTCTTGGTGGAGGAGTACACCACGGGGTTGTGCTTTTGCTAAGTCAACCTTGAGAAATGTCAGTTTTGAAGTGAATAAAGATATCCTGAAACGAGGTTCTCTCTTTATGTGTCATGTTTGCTGCTCTTTGTGTTACAGACCATAAATGGCTGCAGTCAACAACAATGCAACATTTGCTGTCAGTGAAAGCTTCCGGTTAAGATCGGGTACATTACACGGAAGTAGACAAATAATAAAATTAATTTCAGTTAACTTAAGGAGTTGTAACTCCATCTGAAAATGATTTTGTTTACTCCTTCACAGACTGCACGGCCAAAAACTCCACGAAGAACAGAAGCACCGGGAGACGGGATGGTGGGATCCCGGAAGTGGATGCTCTTGTGTCGATCATCGAATCGCAACAGCATCAGACATCACAATCACCAGCTCAGCAGAATCAGATGGTCATGCTGTTGAGTGGTGATGTTTTATCCACAATGACGCAGGATGTTTTCAGATCGATCATCGGGGACCAGATCAAAGACCAGAGAGAATGTGCCTCTTTAAAAGTTTTCAACAATCCTTAATTTGATGTCTTGTTGGTTCACAAGAAACAATCAGCAAGTCAACATCATGGTTCCTGCAATTCATAGGTACATTTGGGCACCTGAACCCAAACCTTGTTCTTTCCCATAACCCAAACCTGAACCCAAACCTCGTTCCATAACTGCCCCACAACAGTCCCCTTCTTCATGTAAAACTTCCTCCAGTGTGTGTGGTTTTCTTTTCAGGTGGAGAAATGTCTCACAATCTTTTCTTATTTTCCAGGTAGTTCCAATAATTGACTCGAATCTGCTGATGCTGAACTGTAATCATCAAAACTTCTTCCTCTCCTGTCTGTTCTTTTCCAGATAGTTATTTGTGGGCTTCCATGATGCAAGCTGGCAGCTTTCAGACAAATAACTCCTCACTGTGACCTCCCATTTCCCCTACCAAATGTTTGACAATATAGCCCTTCTGTCTAGGTGACTCCAACAAATTTCTCCACAGCTGCTGACCCAGAACTCTAATCATCAAAACATCTTACTTTCCTGTCTGTTCTTTTCCAGATAGTTATTTGCAGGGCATCATGATGCAAGCTGGCAGCCTTCAGACAAGTATCTCCTCACTGTGACCTCCCCTTTCCCCTCACAAATGTCTGACAATCTTGCCCTACTCTCGAGGTGACTCCAACAAATTTCTCCACCACAGCTGACCCGGAACTCCAATCATCAAAAACTGATCCTCTGCTCCTCCTTTCGAGATATTTTTGAGAGCCTCCCTGATGCAGGCAGGGAGCTGTCTGAAAAAAAATCTCTTCAATGTGACCCCTCCACACCTCCCCTTTCCCCCACCCCACCATTGACTTCACCCTCCCAAGGTTCACCTTCCATCTTCCTCCAATTTTTCTCTTCCAGTCTGTTGTCCTGTGCTCTCCCTCCATGTCTTCAAGTTTCCTGTCAACCACCACCCTCACATTTAGTTTGGTAAACACTTTGGGTTCAGTGTTTCAGATTTTCCCACCCTCTTGTACCTGAGATTTTACAGTCATTGTGTTGTAGTTCTGTTGGCCTTCCTCCCATTCTGTTCTGGTCTTGGGTCAAGCCGATGAAGTCTTTGTGCCTCCTGTGTGAAGTGGGGCCATCGCCGTGATATATAAAACACACAGGAAATGGCACATTGTTCTGAGGCGCGGCGGTGGTGGTCATGCAGTTAACCCTCGACCAGGCAAAGATCCCCAGGGGGTTAACCCTAAATAAGTAACCTGGGGTTTGGAGGACTCCAAGGAAAACTGGGTTTTTTCTTTAAAAAAAAAAAAATTCAGAATTTTTCCCTGAAGAATATATCCATGCAAATAAGTGTACATGCGTGCGTGCACCTGTGTGTCATTGATTGGTATCTACATATGCGGGTTTCAGAATGTGGAACTTAGTCCTCCCAGGGTGGGCTGAAAGTATCCACCTTCATTTTGGTCAGGGGTCATGATGCATGGACCAAGCTGTAAAGTTTTCTGTTCTCAAAGTTTTGTGCCGAGGGCTCTCTTCAGGATCGTCACTGAGCCCCGGCAGCTTCCACGTGTGGTCCATTTGTGGTAATATTCCCAGGGATGGTTTCTCTTTGCTCACCCCACCCTCCTCCCCTTACCTTTCCCTCTTCCTCCCCACCTCTCTCGCTCTGTCTCTCTCCCTCCCCCTGGTGGCCAGTCGCTCTGTGTGTAAGTGTCATAGCAGCATGTTGGTGCGTCTGTTAACTCTGTGTTGGCCCTTGTGCTCCTTTGTCTGCCTTACCCTGCTGTGCAGCATTTTCTTCCCCACCCCTCCTCTTTTTTCCCCCCATTTCCTGAGTTTTGAGAGAGGGAGAGAAGAGCATTTGCTTCTGTATTCGGTAAGTTCTTTGTGCTTTGGGTGGTGGCCGTGCCGATCTACTGCTGTGCATTATTTGTTTATCGTGTTTATTTATTTATTTACTTATTTTGTATTCATTTTCGTTTTCCTCTCGTTTAAATTATTCTTGTTTTCTCGTGACCCGTCGAAGTTTGAACGGTGTTCACCGATTAATTTTTATCCATCTGGCCATTGAAGAGTCATGGCGGGTGAAAGTTCGCGATATGCTTCCTTTGAAGCGCTAACCAGGAAACATGGCTTTGTTTGTATTCCTCCGTCGGAGATCGACATGGATAAGTTAATTGTTGGTGTCGGTGAGATTATCGGGATTGAGAATGTTAAGGCGGTTTCCCGTATGAACAAAAATATTGCTTTTTTCGTTTCCCAAGTGCCGATGGTTGCTCAAGTCGTCGAGCGCGGACTTTTCTTTGATCCCAATATTTATGTTCCTTTTTCCCCCTTTGGATACTCCCGCAAAAAAAGTTGTGATTTCAAATTTACCACCTTTCGTTAAATGTGATGAGATTGTATCCCAGTTAAAACGATACGGTACGGTTGTATCCCCATGAACAAAGATTCCGTTCCGTAGTCGGAATGATAATTCTAAACACATTATGTTATTTCGTCGGATTGTTTATATGATTTTACCACCAGGTGTTTCAGGGTTTCAGGCAATCCTTCCCTTTAAAATCGAGGGACTTATATGGGATATGCGAACACAGAAACCCTCGTGTGTTATAGTTGTGGTGAATTCGGACATGTTAAAAGATCGTGCCCCAAAGACATGCCGAATCAAACTGTTGATGAAGGCTCCTCATCCCAACAACTCCCCGTCCCAGATAAAAGCAAGGAAGCACTTGATCGCATAAAAACTTCTTGATTGTGATTTCAGCAAGTTTTAAATATAAAAAGAGGATGTAATCCTTTACGGAAAGTCCAAACGATGCAGCTTATTAATAATGTAAAGATGGATCTTCTTCTTTTACAAGAAACTCGGGCAACTGCGAGTTGCAAGGCAGACTGGAGGCTGAAATTGAAAGGCACTTGGTTTTTCAGTAACACGGCCTGTCTGTCTCTCTGTCTGTCTGTCTCTCTCTGTCTCTCTCTCTCTCTCTCTCTGTCTCTCTCTCTCTCTCTCTCTCTCTCTCTCTCTCTCTCTCTCTCTCTCTCTCTCTCTCTCTCTCTCTCTCTCTCTCTCTCTCTCTCTCTCTGTCTCCATCTCTGTGCCAGTATTGCTTTTTATATTTCTCCACGTCTTCCCATCTCCTCCCTTGTTTTTAATGAAATTGTTCCTGGATATGTAGCTGAAATTAGTTTTATATATATATAACCCCCATCGGATATTAATTGTCAATGTTTATGCCCCAAGTGACATCACAGTCAGGACAGCCTTCTTCACTGAATCCTTCACTTTCCTTAATCATCTCACCCCTGATTCCCGATTGTGATTAGGTGGTGATTTTATTTGTACCTTCGACCCTGTCAGAGATTGGAACAGCCCTGAACCTCATCCAGCTAGTGCGAGGCCTTTGTCCACACTTTTGTTACAACATGACCTTGGTGACGTTTGGCGACGACAGCACGGGAACGTTCAACAATTTACTTGGTGTCGTTTCTTGTTAAACAACTTGTCGCTTGCAAGGCTTGACAAATTTTACATTAGTCTCTTTTTAAACCGTGGAAGTTTTACTGACATCACTCCCTCTGGCTTTTCTGATCATTTTTTCATAAAAATGCGTCTTTCTTTTCCTGGTCCTCAGAGGAATTCTTCTCATTAGTCTTTTAACGCCTCTCTTTTAAATGATTCCTTTTTGAAATCGTCTTTTAAACAATTTTGGCTTCGAATTCTAGAATCACGGAACGATTTTACCAATCTTTGTCAATGGTGGGATTATATGAAAGCACAAATCCGAGTCTTCTGTCAGCAATATAGGAATAACTTCATGAATGTGTAAAGCAAGCTCGGTTAAGTATTTTAAAGAAAGAAATCCTCATTTTACAAGATAGCACGATTAATATTGATAAGGATGTACGATGCCAGCGGCTTTTTGTGAAACAAGCCCTATTGAATTGTTTAATTGGAGAAGATGCTCTCGGACTGCGAACCCGACTTCAACTGAAAGATCTATCGACGTCAGAAACTTGCTGCAAAGACTTTTTCAACTTTGAAAAAACTACAAAGTCTAATCGTTCACTGTTAAGCTTATGTTCAAGTGATGGATACATTATTATTGAAGACGATGCTCAGTTGAAGTGTTTTATTCGGGATTTTTACAAGAATGTTTTTACCACAAAGAAAAGTAATGAACGAGCAATGTCTGATTTTACCCAAAATCTACCACAATTGGAAGAATCACAACAACACTCTTTAGAACTAGATTTTACTGTAGATGAACTTTTAATTGCTCTGAATGACCTTCATGATCATAAAGCACCTGGCTTTGATGGTTTACTTGTTGAATTTTATGAAACATTTTGGGATTTGCTTGGACCAACACTTTTAGATGTTTTAAAGTTAATTTACCAGATGGTTTGTCACCTCGAAGTTGTCGCCGTGCAGTCGTGTGCCTGATTCCAAAGAAAGGAGATCTCCAGACTTTACAGAATTGGAGGCCTATTTCTCTGCTTTGTGCGGATTACAAAATCTTTTCCAAGGCCCTTATGAATCGTATAAAGCCTTTTCTTAGCTTTTTTTTGATCAATCTTTTTGTCTTCCAAACCGGTCTATTCATGATAATATTTTTTTTTTAATTTGGGACTTGTGGGATGTCTGTCTGTACTCTTCAAAAGCAGAATGCTGGCTTGTTTTTACTTTCAATTTACCAAGAGAAAGCTTTCAATTCTATTAGCCATGAATATGTATTTTATTCTTTAAAACAGTTTGGTTTTGGGGCAACTTCTATATCCCATGTCTCATTGTTGAAAAATCATGTTTTTAGCATCATCAAAGTTAATAATCGCTTGTGTGCACCATTAATGGTTGGAAGGGGAGTCCGTCAAGGGTGTCCGTTATCGGGAATTCTCTACTCTCTCGACATTGAACCCCTCCAAATTCGCCTTTGTGCCAGTCTTCCAGGTTTTCCTGTGATGCCAACTGAAAGGCCAATTGTTATCTCAACATCTGCTGATGATGTGTGTGTCGTGGTGCATAATAGTGATGATGTCACCATGTTATTAAATGACTTGGAAAAGTTCTCTTCGGCTTGCACAACGAAAATAAATTGGAACAAATGTAAAGCTCTATGGATTGGCCGTACCCCGGCTGTTTGTTTGCCTCATCTTAACAGAAATTTGCAATGGGAGAAGGAAGGCATCCGTGATATCGGTGTGTACATTCGCACCCCGGCTTTGATGGCTTAGAACTGGTTGAATACAGTTACCAAAATTGATAATAAACAAGAGAAATGGAGAGGAATATTACTTACCTTGTCGTACAGAGGTTGTGCCCTCGTGATAACCTGTTGGCTTCCTTGTGGCACAAAATGATCGCCTTGCACCCTCCTGAAGCACTGCTGCTGACAATACAGAAACATCTGCTTGATTTTTTCCTGGGGTGGTAAACATTGGGTCAAGCCTGAAGTCCTTTACCTGCCATTGGCAGATGGTGGCCATTGTATTCTTGACATTGTCAGCCGACTGATGGCGTTTCAAGTCGCCACTGTCCATCGCTTCCTTTTTCTGCGTCATTGCCATATGGCGCCCCACTGCTCACCATTTGCTGAAAATGTCTGGCATGCTCCACTTCAATCAGGAACTTTTTCTCATGGACTTGCAACATGTGGACATCTCTCCATTGCCTTTGTTTTACCAAGACCTGTTACAAGCCTGGCAGCCTCTTGTAGTACATCGAGATATGGCTCACAACAACATCAACAACTTTCTCGACGAGCCTATCTTCGACAATGCACTCTTTCCTCACTTACATCGATCACTTGCTCACATACAATGCTTCGTAAACTCCGATATACGTCTCATACGAGATCTGCGGAACAAGAATAAAACATGGCACTCAGTCGGGCACATTGCGACATCCGCTGGAATGCGCTCTCTCAGAACTGTCTCCCAGCTCCTCCAGGAGACTTTGCGTACCTCCAGAAGTGTGGGACTCAATTTTGATTGCAATACCGCTGTCCCTGAAATCCATGCCTTCTTTCCGCAGTTACATATAACATCACTTGCATTCACAGAAGCTTTGATCCTGTCTTCCTCTCCACTTCCTAGTTTTGCTAAAAAGTGCCTGTACCACCTTTGTGTTACCATACGGCATCCTAATGTGTGCAAAGTTAGTTTTGGATCCCGATGGAAGGGGTTGTTGCCTCCGGGTCCCCCCCCCTGTGCCCACAATGGGCTTCCATGTAAGCCCCACCGATTGTAAAATCGACTGGTGATATCTCGTGGAGAATTGTTCATATGATTTATGTGAATATGTTCATTTACTTACGGATGTTTTATTTCATCATTTTAATGTTTTACATTCCGTTTTGCGTCCCTTTTGTATGGTCTCTAAAGGTTTATATCATGCCAATGTTGACTGTGCAAGACTAACCCCACTTTTTACCTTTTTATCACAATTGTGCTGTTGTATGAACATTGTACTTTCTTTACGTACTTTTATTTTTGGATTGCCGCTAAATTCCAAGTGTCATGTTGAATTTGCTCTCGCCAATTTTATAATAGCTGAAGGGAAATTAGCAATCGAAAAACAAGGAAAGCTAAACTTTTTGCAAACCCTGATGCTGATTACAATGTTTTTTACTCTTTTTAAGGCCCTTACCGTGGCCAGATTACCTGCAGAATTTTATTTTCACCAAAATATTAATAATCTTGAAATGTTGAAGCAGAAACTGTGTCACAGGAATGCTTTGTGTAAAGTAGACCACAATGATCTTATCATTTCATTTTAGCTGTGTGCTTGACCTTTGTTTTTTTGTCTTGTTTTGTATATTTATGTGTAACTGTTTTTTCTAAGCTTGTATAAATAAAGGCATACAAAAGTCTCTGTCTCTGTCTCTCTGTCTCTGTTGGGTCGCCGAAATAGGTGAGCCTTATTGTCAGTAATTCTGTCTGTTTGCTTGGATGTTTGTTCATTTGTCATCAGCATAATTGGTAGTAAATGTGGGCGGATTTTGACTAAACTCGGGTGGTAGGTACATCTTATGACCTAGTGCTTTGGAAATTGTGATGGTTGCTAGGGACGCTTTGGTTCCCTAGCAACAACTGAAAAACCTTCAAAATCGGTACCGTTCACGCGAAATCAATTCCGAAAGCCATTATCCCACGTAGTGTAATGAAATGTGGCACGAATGATCTACAGGTGATGCTCTATCAAATATATTCCGTTTTTTGTGATATATGGAATACTTTACCCGCAGCGCAACCTACAATTAGGGTATGCGCGAAAATTGGCAAAAATTGAAGGCCCCCCTAGGGACCAGGTGAGTGCATCGATACGAATGAAACTTTGCAGATTCATGGCACTCAATGAGTACTACAACTTTGCCTCAGGACATATTGATCGATTTCGCTTAGGTCAGGGGTCAAAGGTCAATTAGTGCAAAAATCGATAATATGCGAGAGCTGGAGGTGCCTTCGCGCCAAATGCTACTCCTCCTTGGGTTATGGTCGGATGGTCATGAAAATTCACACTAATCGTCTGGAATACATTGTGCACAAACGATCGAGCCGGATTTTTGATTTAGATCTTTGTTCACCCACAACACCCCCTCGAACTTTGGGGATTTCCAATTTCAAACCGCATTTTCGGTACTTTTCATTTAAATGGATACCGAGTCGTTATCAGTCGATGGAACTGGATGAGATTTGATATGCATAATCTTAAGGTGATTCCCTATCCACTATATGACATCCATTTTGCTCTATATCTTATAGTTTCCATGCTCGACGACCCATCGCCGCCTACCGGCTTGTCTCTCGGTCTCTGTCTGTCTCTCTGTCTCTGTCTCTGTCTCTCTGTCTGTCTCTCTGTCTCTGTCTCTGTCTCTTTGTCTGTCATCGGTGCTGTTTGTGATATTGCTGACGTGTGTGAGTTTGCATAAAAGCATAGGTTTATTTTTTATAGATCAAGAACATGCCTTCAATAGTATAGATCACAAATATCTATTTGCAGTTTTGAGGGGTTTTGGATTTGGTACAACTTTTATATCGTATATTCAGTTATTGTATCACAATATATGTATGGTTTGGTTAAAATAAACAATGGTTTGATTTCTCCAATTTCTGTATCGAGGGGTATAAGGCAGGGTTGTCCCTTGTCTGGTCTTCTTTATGTACTTGCCATTGAGCCCCTTTTACTTCGGCTGCGGGAGAAACTGTCAGGGTTCTCTGCTTCCCCAAATGAGCCTCCTGTAAAAGTTATAGCATATGCAGATGATGTCTGTGCTGTAATTCAGACCCAAGACGATGTATGCGAGTTACTTCAACCTCTTGAAAATGTTGGTGTTTCTTGTTCAGCAAAGGTGAACTGGTCGAAGAGTTATGCCTCCTTTTTTGGACTACCATCAAGTTTTTCTTTCCCATCACTCCTTGGAAATGTGTCCTGGAAGAATGATGGAGTGTACCATTTGGGCGTGCATCTCGGTGATTCCTGATGTATCCAAAAAAAAACTGGGATGGATTAACCACTAAAGTGTTTTCCAAACTCCAAAAATGGAGAGGGCTGCTTTGTAGACTTTCTTACCATGGTAGAGTATTGGTGGCTAACAATTTGATCACTTCCCCTCTGTGGCACAGGTTTGTGGTACGACAGCCACCTGAGTGGATCATAAAAAACACCCAGAAACAATTGATTGATTTTGTTTGGGGTGTTAAACACAGGCTCCGACCAGGTGTCCTCAACCTTCCTTGTCATGAGAGGGGCCAGGGGCTTGTTGACATCACCAGCAGGCTCATGACTTTCCGTCTTCTCTTCATAAAGAAGCTTCTTTACAGTCACATGCTTTGGGAGAGTTTAATCCTGTGTGTGCTGAAGCAAGTAGGTCGGCTGGGATATGGTCGTGAGCTTTTTTCTAGACCTCCCAAAGATTGATGTGTCATCGCTTCCTCTGTACTTGCAGTGTCATCAATGCCTCGCAAGCTTTGTCACTGCGTCGTGAGACCAGTTCTTTGACCACCTCAATGTTTCTGAAGGAACCAATTTTTTACAACCCCCTCTTTGCAGCCATTCCTTCTTCCAGGACCTTTGTCCAGCACTTTATTGGGTCAGATTTCCTTTCAGTTCATAATTTGTTGGACTTACAAAGAGATAGATGGAAGTCTGGTTGTGGTTAATTTTTTGATCACTGAGGCGAAAATGTCAATTTATAAAACCAGAAAAAAAGAAGGTGGAAAGTGGTGATCTTTCAGCTTGTGATATAATTTTGACTTATAGAACTTTCATTTCTTCTCGAATCCACCTGGAGTACCTACACTATCGCAGGTGTGGGAAAGGGCAAGATTTTATTTATAAATGGTGTGTGAAAAATGTTCTTTGTTGTGTTACAAATGAAACACTTGCTTTTTCCTTCTGATGAATCCATGAATTGCTTATGTTCTGTTTCCTAAAAATGTTTCTTTAACATTTGTTTCTTTTTTCACAAATGGTTTGTAAAATTTATTTTGTACTTTTGTAATAAAAGTCTCTCTCTCTCTCTCTCTCTCTCTCTCTCTCTCTCTCTCTCTCTCTCTCTCTCTCTCTCTCTCTCTCTCTCTCTCTCTCTCTCTCTCTCTCTCTCTCTCTCTCTCTCTCTCTCTCTCTCTCTCTCTCTCTCTCTCTCTCTCTCTCTCTCTCTCTCTCTCTCTCTCTCTCTCTCTCTCTCTCTCTCTCTCTCTCTCTCTCTCTCTCTCTCTCTCTCTCTCTCTCTCTCTCTCTCTCTCTCTCTCTCTCTCTCTCTCTCTCTCTCTCTCTCTCTCTCTCTCTCTTTCTCTCTCTTTCTCTTTCTCTTTCTCTTTCTCTTTCTCTTTCTCTTTCTCTTTCTCTTTCTCTTTCTCTTTCTCTTTCTCTTTCTCTTTCTCTTTCTCTTTCTCTTTCTCTTTCTCTTTCTCTTTCTCTTTCTCTTTCTCTTTCTCTTTCTCTTTCTCTTTCTCTTTCTCTTTCTCTTTCTCTTTCTCTTTCTCTTTCTCTTTCTCTTTCTCTTTCTCTTTCTCTTTCTCTTTCTCTTTCTCTTTCTCTTTCTCTTTCTCTTTCTCTTTCTCTTTCTCTTTCTCTTTCTCTTTCTCTTTCTCTTTCTCTTTCTCTTTCTCTTTCTCTTTCTCTTTCTCTTTCTCTTTCTCTTTCTCTTTCTCTTTCTCTTTCTCTTTCTCTTTCTCTTTCTCTTTCTCTTTCTCTTTCTCTTTCTCTTTCTCTTTCTCTTTCTCTTTCTCTTTCTCTTTCTCTTTCTCTTTCTCTTTCTCTTTCTCTTTCTCTTTCTCTTTCTCTTTCTCTTTCTCTTTCTCTTTCTCTTTCTCTTTCTCTTTCTCTTTCTCTTTCTCTTTCTCTTTCTCTTTCTCTTTCTCTTTCTCTTTCTCTTTCTCTTTCTCTTTCTCTTTCTCTTTCTCTTTCTCTTTCTCTTTCTCTTTCTCTTTCTCTTTCTCTTTCTCTTTCTCTTTCTCTTTCTCTTTCTCTTTCTCTTTCTCTTTCTCTTTCTCTTTCTCTTTCTCTTTCTCTTTCTCTTTCTCTTTCTCTTTCTCTTTCTCTTTCTCTTTCTCTTTCTCTTTCTCTTTCTCTTTCTCTTTCTCTTTCTCTTTCTCTTTCTCTTTCTCTTTCTCTTTCTCTTTCTCTTTCTCTTTCTCTTTCTCTTTCTCTTTCTCTTTCTCTCACACACACACACACCCTTCCTCACACCCATCCCTCCTGCAGTGTAGAGCAACGCTTGGTGAGGCGTCGCTCTCCCCAACTCCCCCTCTTTTGAGCTCCGCTGTCCTGTCTCTCTCCTCCCTCCCCTCTCTCCTCCCTCCCCTCTCTCCTCCCTCCTCTCTCTCCTCCCTCCTCTCTCTCCCTCCCTCTTTCTCCCCCACCCTTAATATACCTGTCAGCGAAGTGATGGGTTGTATTTGCTAGTTTTTTCAAAAAAATGATTAAAAAACAGTCGTTTATCTAGTTTTAGTCTTAAAATATTACAAATGGTTTCAATTTCATATGTACATCATGTTAATGCAATTAAATTATTGGAACCTATCGGATTCCCCGCTCGTCCTGCCCCCTCCCCCAACCCTCAGCCTGCTCCTTGTCCCACCATTCTGAGCATCCCCTCTCAGCTTCCCCACCACACCACCCCCTCCCATCTTCCTCTCGTCCTGCCCGTCCCATCGGCCGCCTTCACCCTGCCCAGCCCTGCCCCCACTCCCATCCCCTCCGACTTTACGCCCTTCCCACCCCTCCCACCATCTTCACCCACGTCCTGCCACATCCCATCTTAACCTCCTGCTTGCACCGTTGTAGCCTCCTCTTGCCCCCCCTCCCCCAATCCATCACCGTCGGAGCCACCCACCTATCCAGGAGTCTGTTTCTTTTGTACTTTAGAAGGTGGAGAAGGTTCTTTTAACCCTCGACTCCGATTCTGGGACTCGACTGGACGGCATCAGCTCACATGTCTTAAAAACCTGCTCTGCGGCTCTTGTACATCCTCTCTCTCCCCTTTCATCCAACCATTTTCCCAAGGTAATCTTCCATCTGCTTAGAAATCCACCAACATCACAGCATTACATAAAAAGGTACAAAAACTGATCCCCTTAACTACAGACCAATTAGCTTACTTCCAATCATCAGCAAGGACATGGAATCTATGATCGATTTTGACATGAAATCATTCCTTTACTCTAACAACGTCATCTCAGATCACCAATTCGGTTTCAGACCAGGTCACTCTACCTTGGACATGCTGCTTCTACTCACCCAACAATGGATGGAGGCCTTCAATGTCAGACATGAGATCAGGGCATTCCCTGTCGACATATCTGGCGCTTTTGATACAGTCTGGCATCCCTCATTACTCTCCAAACTCTCTGCCTACGACATCCAAGACCAACTCTACACATGGCTTCCTGACTTTCTATACTCTCGTAGCCAACGTGTGGCTCTCATCGGGACTCGACTGGACGGCATCCCTTCATCTCCTCTCGTTGTCAAGGCTGGAGTGCCCCAAAGCAGTGTTCTGGGCCCAGTCCTATTCCTGATCTTCATCAATGATCTCTCTGACTCTGGAAAATCCCATTTCTCTCTTGGCTGATGACTCCACCCTCTGCCATGACATTCCTCATCCTTCTGAAACTCCTTGTTTGAGACCCTACTCGGTCTCAAAGTATCCGTGTGTGTGTGTGTCACTGTAAGGGGTGGTGACTCAACCACCTCACGGTTCGTGTGCTCGTTCTCCTAATTCTTGCTCCGTCATTTGATTAAAGTCTTGCAGTCGTTTAAATTTTTTTGGTGTTAGTTTTTCTCAATCGCCCAAACACATTTCCTGAAAATACTCGACGATACCAAAACGGTTAACACACGAATCAAAATGGTCCTGTCGTTTGCAAAACTTCAACAATCCTTTGCAAAATGCAATGATGTCGTCACATCTGAAAATACACGCTAAAATCAACGACTCTCATGAAAATCATCGATTTGTCATCAAACGAAAATCTCACATTATCAACCATTTCACAAAGGTGCAGTAAATTCAAAGTATGAACATCAGAATGTTTACCCTTTTTCATTAATTATTTCTTAATCCCATTTCTGCCTGTTTACTCTTCTTACTCTATTGGGAATTATTGTGTCACGTGACAATACATGTTACCAAAAGTGTGTATCTTCTTTTGTTTTCAGTCGACTTAGCCCCAGATGACACAGACATCACTGAAACCTTGTCCATAAAAATCATACTTTGCTATAATTACAATTGAAACAACTTTTTGAACGAAAAAGAGGGATTGTAGAAGTGTTGCGTGCTCTTGGGGATTACGGTCATACGCTTATTGAGCATCCAGCCTTTGATTTCTGCAAGGCCATATGTTCCCATCAACATCGCACAGAATGTTTCCTGTGGTCAAACATGCTGGAAAAAAAGTTTCTTGCATGGCGAAGCCACTCTTGACTTGCATCTGCAGTGATGTCTTGACGTGCCTCCTCCCTGGCTTGGAGAAGTGTTGCCTGCTCATGGGGATTACGGTCATACGTTTTGCAATATGCTCGGTGGGAAAATAAAAAATGACAACCGGAGGGAGTATGGTGGGAGGAACACCATTGAGGAGTGTGCACAAGCTTCGAACTGCCCTCGGACAAGCAGAGAGTGGTGGAAGCTGACATTGTCCCACGCAACGATAAGGTTTGTTAGCTCTGGCTCTTCCACCACTCTCTTCTCAGGGGATAAGACTTTCATACATTGAATCTCGGAACACCAGCAAGCATGCTGTGCTATTATGGGACCCTGGTGGCATTATGGGAGATCACACCGTTTCTACAAATGGCAGCACACATTATTCTCCTCCATTTCCTCCACGCTGACTCGGGACATCAACTGTGGCTCGATTACCAATATTTTGTCCACATCTTTTTTTGCTCAAATTGAAAGCAGCCTCATCCCACAAATGCATATTCATGTGGAGCAAGACTGACATCAAGCTCCATTGTTGTTTGGAAAAAAACGAGTATCACAGATTATGCAATATAAAGATTACAGTAAACTCCACATTGTTAGTGTAACCAATATCGTAGATACCAGATCTTCTTTACCCTTTCAGTGTTCCTGTCCCTGTGCACTTGCTTTTAAATTGGTTTCTCTCGAGGACATGGTCAGTCATTACCAAACTACAGTGGCATGGATAATACAAGGAAATGGATATCATTGTCCTGAATGATCCTGCTCTGAATGTCTTTTCGATGGATGGCATTGTTTGCAATGACCACGTCCCCGATTGCAGTCACCTGTTGTTCTGTGAAGAGTCGTCTTCTGCCATTAGAAGGAGGGTTTCTTTCAATTCCAAAAATGGATTGAATGTTGACAGATGGGAATACAATCTGCAGTTGAGTGAAAACTAAATGACACCAAAAAAATATATTTTCTCAATTGCTTATAGTCCTCAGCAAACACAGACGAGAGTTTCTGCAGGAGATGCTTGCAGCTTGTTGATCTCTGCAAACCGTTTGATTCAATGAATCCGGAAGCCCTCTGGAGGATTCTCGGTCTTCGTGGGGTGCCACCGAAACTGATCAATCTGATGTCTGAACGATACTCTGGTACTGAGAATGCTGTGAGATGCAGTGACACCATGTTCGACTCATTTCCAGGCGATCGCTGGTCGGACTTTGTGTCCAACGAGTGGTTGCTGAGAAAGACTCAAATGAGATTTGTTACCTGTATTGTCCGTGAGGGTCAGCTGTGGCTGTATGGTCATGTGGCTCGTTTTCCTGATGCTGATCCTGCTCACCAGATTCTCTCAGCAAGGGAGCCTCGTGAGTGGAGGAGGCCAATGGGACGACCACGTGGTTGCAGCAGGTTGATCGGCATCTCCAAGGAGATGGGGATTGGCCAGGCATCTGCCTGGGGGATGGCAAGACGGAGGTCCCTGGAGTACCGGCGGAAAGTGGACGCAGCGCTGCTTCGGCACATGCTCCCTTACCTGACCTTGCAGTTCAAGACACAACAGACAGTGTAGAGGTGTACACTGAGATTGGGTTTCACCCACTGCCCAGCTTCTCTCTCATGGTCAGTCCATTCTTCATGACTTGATCAACGATGGTTGCTTATGTCTCATTTGATAGTGTTCTTCCTGTTCCTCTCATACCCACTCCATTTCTCTCAGACAACTGAGAGTTCACCTGTGGCCCCTTTTTGTTCATGATTGAGATCTGATAGATGATTGAAAGATTTATCAATTTCCATTTGCACACATGATGGTGAAGTATGAATGAATATAATGTTGCAATTGATTGGTTTAAGTTGCAAACATGTGGATTCAATGAGCAAACAAGTACTGATATTTGTTCAGAAGATACTGCAGTCAGGCTCACATCCAATCGGGTTAAATGCACACACCGAACAGCACTCGGTCAAGATGGAGGTTCCACACCCGGACACCCGAGAGCACCTCCGATATGTACGTATCACCACAACAACCAGTCCAGACTGGCGTTGAGGTGTTAAAAGTAGTTGTGGGCGGACGACTGGACGGTCCAGAGGTCACAAACTCGTGACTTGGTCGAGTCATTTGTGTAGAAATGAGATTTACTGTGTGTTATAATACTCGACGTCATTGCGCCGACTGGACAGGTAGACTTCACCTGATGGTCATCGCTCTTGAACTCGAAACAGATCGATGGGAACAGAAAAAACTTGGACGGCACTCGGTGGAGCGCGGACCTCTGCCAGGCTGAACAGTTCACGTTTTGTTTCCACTGATAAATCGGATCTGGATTCAGACCTGAACCAAAATGTAATCGGAGTGTTCTCCTCCCTCACCCAACTCATCCATGTCGTTTCGTCTGAATCCGGCCACAAATTTTGAGATGTTGTGTTCACAGACAACAACAGGGGTGAAAACAACGTCCGCTCACCTTGGGTGGAAACACTTGGTGGGAGGGTTAAACCTCACCCTGGTTGGGGGGTTGGGGGGTTACCTTTGAATTTAGACCGTGATGTAAATGGTCATGTTGGACCCTGTTGGTTTACCTAAGGGGTGATAGATCAATTTAAGGGCCGTCCAATCAAAGGACGTCATGCTGATGAATCATTGGCCAACGCTGGGAGCCTCATTAATTAAATTAATCAATTTATTTACTGATTATCCACACGCTTTTTCGTAATCGGCTCTGTTTGTCTGTCTGTGTCTGTGTCTGTGTCTGTCCATCCGTCACTCTTTCTCCTAAACGGTTAGAAAGAAATTCACCAAACTTGGTAGTTATGATCATCACTTGGCAAGAAGCTGTGAGTGCAGTCTCATTCTTAGCACTACCCTGATGAGGTGAGAAGGTCAAACACCAAAACATTCAATTACGGGAACATTTTAAACATTTCTTCATGAAATTTTGTCCTTGTGATCAACATTGGAGGAGGTATTGTTCCGAATTTGGAACCTTACTGCGCACAACAGCCAGGTCATATAGATCAGTTATATCGGTAAGTATGTGTTTCAAGGTAGGGTCCCGTCCTATGTTTAATGGGTGATTAAGTGTACGTGCACTGCGCAGTTATTTTATGGATAGGATGTTTACCCCAACAACAACAACAACAACAAAACTCTGCTCGCGGCATTCTTCGTGCGTTTGCCGGCATGTGGGCGTGTGTGTGGGCAGAATTCCATATCCCAAGCAGTGTGGATTTCGCACCAAATATGGTCAAGAAGCGTTTCGTTCTGGTTTGGCTCCAAATAAGGGCATGCGTCGTTTTCTGCCCAATGGGCGACGCACGGACCAAAGCCGGGCGGTCCTTCTCAAGAAGGCGGAGCTGCGACACGTCCACCCAAGGGGAGCAGGCGAGGGGCAGCGGACTGCGCCCCAAAAGGACGACGAAGAGAATTGAGGAGTGCGTCCCGTCTGCTCGAGGCGCTTCTGTCTGCAACTGCGGCTGCCTGGATCCCGCGCATTCGAGGCGTCTCGTCTGGCGCATTACAACAAGCGGTCGACCATCTCATCATGGGGAGATCACCTCGTCTCGCCTCCTCTGGGTTCGGCTGCCCTGCTCCGTTTCTTTGGCGACTGGTGCTCCAGGAAGGTGCGGTCGTCCAGCCGTGTGAAAGCGGCCAGGTAACCGGCACGTTCTCTTCCCTCAGCTCGTCTTCCCTCCGAGCTGAAGGGGCAATAAAGACCTCAAAGTCCATCTCTTTCTGGGTATTTTTGTGTGCGTGTTTGTGTCCATGGGCCCTGTCTTTAAGTGGAATTGTTTGAGGAATTTCTTGTATATTTGATACCTTTCTGTATTCACAATAACTCTGCTCTGTGTTCCCCTCCCCAATTATTATTTTAAATAAATATCCCTTTTGTTGAATGTACCAGCTCGTTTCTGTGTTTCTTTCATTGGCTTAGCATGGTGCGTGTTGGGAAATAGTGAAGCGGCAAATTGTTCAAATGGACCGACAGGCCTCAGAAACCATCCGTCCGGGTTACACACGGTTCGAGCACGGTAACGGCTCGTTCCACCCGAGCCTTGCTGAGGCTGTGAATTCCCCGGTAAGCTTTGCCACGTGGGTACTTGGGTATAATGAAGTTGTTAATTAACCCTGCCCCACGCGGTCGAATTATTATTGGTGATTCATGGTCCTGTAAGGGACCCGTGCCTTTCGGACTTATCCGAGGATCATGACCTAAATTCCGGTGTGTTCGGTGGAGCCGACTCCACTGCTCTCCCGGCGGTCGTGCTCTCCACCAATACCCGGAACCACAACAGTATGAAGTATGGAGGAAGGACTTATAGTCACAGGGGTCAAAACGGAAAATTTGTAAACTCAGAATTTGGTATTTGGTCAATCTTGGTGGAACGTTTTCCCAAATTTCAACCTTCATTTAGGTGGGAAGTGTTGGGATTTACGATGGTGTCACATCGACTTCACTCTTGTATTTCGTTGTTTTATGTGGTGTTGGGTGAAGGATCAATTGTCATGCAAGTGATTTGAAGGGAATATTTGTATAAATGGAGATTGTGTATGGTATCTGGTTTAGCACATTTGGACTCACTGAGTTGTGGATTAAAGAGTATTGTTCTTTTTCAGGGAAACAATGAGGATTCGGTCTCCTGTTCCCTCCCCTCACACTCACAAATTCCTCCCCTTTCCCTCCACTCACACTCCCTCCCTTTTCACTCCCCTCACACTCCCTCCATTTTCCCTCCCCTCACACTCCCTCCCTTTTCCCTCCCCTCACACTCCCTCCCCTTTCCCTCTCCTCACACTCCCTCCCCTTTCCTTCCCCTCACACTCCATCCCCTTTTCCTCCCCTCACACTCCCTCCCCTTTCCCTCACCTCACACTCCCTCCCCTCTCCCTCCTCTTTCCCTCTGCTCACACTCCCTCCCCTCTCCTCACACTCCATCCCCTTTCCCTCCCCTCACACTCCCTCCCCTCACACTCCCCTCACACTCCCTCCCCTCACACTCCCTCCCCTTTCCCTCCCCTCACACTCCCTCCCCTCACACTCCATCCTCTTTCCCTCCCCTCACACTCCCTCCCCTTTCCCTCCCCTTTCCCTCTCCTCACACTCCCTCCCCTTTCCCTCCCCTCACACTCCCTCCCCTTTCCCTCCCCTCACACTCCCTCCCCTTTCCCTCCCCTCACACTCCCTCCCCTTTCCCTCCCCTCACACTCCCTCCCCTTTCCCTCCCCTCACACTCCCTCCCCTTTCCCTCCCTCACACTCCCTCCCCTTTCCCTCCCCTCACACTCCCTCCCCTTTCCCTCCCCTCACACTCCCTCCCCTTTCCCTCCCCTCACACTCCCTCCCCACTCCCGCCCCTCTCACTCCCTCCCCACTCCCTCCCCTCTCACTCCCTCCCCTCTTACTCCCTCCCCTCTTACTCCCTCCCCACTCCCTCCCTCTCACTCCCTCCCACTCCCTCCCCTCTCACTCCCTCCCCTCTCACTCCCTCCCCTCTCACTCCCTCCCCACTTCCTCCCCTCTCACTCCCTCCCCACTTCCTCCCCTCTCACTCCCTCCCCACTCCCTCCCCTCTCACTCCCTCCCCACTCCCTCCCCTCTCACTCCCCTCCCCACTCCCTCCCCTCTCACTCCCTCTCCTCTCACTCCCTCCCCACTCCCTCCCTCCCCACTCCCTCCCCACTCCCTCCCCTCTCCCTCCCCTCACACTCCCTCCCCTTTCCCTCCATTTTCCCTCCCCTTTCCCTCCCCTCCCCTTCCCTCCCCTTTCCCTCTCCCTCCCCTTCCCCTCCCCTTTCCCTCTCCCTCCCTTCCCCTCCCCTTTCCCTCTCCTTCCCCTCCTTTCCCTCTCCCTCCCCTTCCCTCCCTTTCCCCTCCTCCTTTCCTCTCCCTCCCTTCCTCCTCCCCTTTCCCTCTCCCTCCTCCTTTCCCTCTCCCTCCCCTTTCCCTCTCCCTCCCCTTCCCCTCCCCTCCTTCACTCTCCTTTCCCTCTCCCTCCCCTCCCCTCCCCTTTCCCTCTCCCTCCCCTTTCCCTCCCCTCTCCTTCCCCTCCCCTTCCCCTCTCCCTCCCCTTCCCCTCTCCCTCCTCCTTCCCCTCTCCCTCCCCTTTCCCTCTCCCTCCCCCTCCCCTTTCCCTCTCCCTTCCCTCCCCTTTCCCTCCCCTTCCCCTCCTCCTTTCCCTCTCCCTCCCTTTCCCTCTCCCTCCCCTTCCCCTCTCCCTCCCCTTCCCCTCCCCTTTCCCTCTCCCTCCCCTTCCCCTCCCCTTTCCCTCTCCCTCCCCTTCCCCTCTCCCTCCCTTCCCCTCCCCTTTCCCTCTCCCTCCCCTCCCCTTTCCCTCTCCTCCCCCTCTCCTTTCCCTCTCCCTCCCCCTCCCCTTTCCCTCTCCCTCCCCTCCCCTTTCCCTCCCCCTCCCCTTTCCCTCCCCCTCCTTTCCCTCTCCCTCCTTTCCCTCTCCCTCCCCCTCCCCTCTCCCTCCCCCTCCCCTTTCCTCTCTTCCCTCCCCTTTCCCTCTCCTCCCCTTTCCCTCTCCCTCCTCCCTCTCCCTCCCCTCCCTCCTCCTTTCCCTCTCCCTCCCCCTCCCCTTTCCCTCTCCCTCCCCTCCCCTTTCCCTCTCCCTCCCCTTTTCCTCTCACCTCCCCCTCCCCTTTTCCCTCCCCTCCTCTCCTCCCCTCCCCTTTCTCCCTCCCCTTCCCCTCCTTTCCCTCCTCCCTCCTCCTTTCCCTCCCCTTTCCCTCTCCCTCCCCTTCCCACTCCCCTTTCCCTCTCTCCCTCTCCCTTCCCCTCCCCTTTTCCCTCCTCCCTCCCCTCTTCCCCTCCCCTTCCCCTCCCCTTTTCCTCTCCCTCCCCTCCCCTTTCCCTCTCCCTCCCCTCCCCCTTTCCTCTCCTCCCTCCCCCTCCCCTTTCCCTCCTTTTCCTCTCCCTCCTCCCCTTTTCCCTCTCCTCCCCCCTCCCTTTCCTCTCCTCCCCCCTCCCCTTTCCCTCTCCCTCCCTCCTTTCCCTCTCCCTCCCCCTTCCCTCCTCCTCTTTTTCCCTCTCCCTCCCCATTCCCCTCCCCTTTCCTCTCCTTCCCTCCCCTTTCCCCTCCCTTTCCCTCTCCCTCCCCTTCCCCTCCCCTTTTCCTCTCCCTCCCCTTCCCCTCCCCTTTCCCTCTCCCTCACTTCCTTCCCCTGTCCCTTTCCCCTCTCCTCCTTCCCCTCCCTTTCCTCCTTCCCCTTTTCTCCCTCCCCTTTCCTCCTCTCCTCTCCCCTTTCCCTCCCCTTTCCCCTCTCCCTCCCCTTCCCCTCCCCGCTTTCCCTCCCTCACCTCCCCTTCCCTCCTCCCCTTTCCCTCTCCCTCCCTTCACCCTCCTCTTTCCCTCTCCCTCCCCTTTCCCCCTCCCCTTTCCCTCTCCCTCCCCTTCCCCTCCCCTTTTCCGCCTCTCCCTCCTTCTTCCCCTCCTTCCTTTCCCTTCCTCCCTCCCCTTCCTCCTTTCCTTTCCCTCCTTCCCTCCCCTTCCCTCCTCCCCTTCCCTCCCTTTCCCTCCCCTTCCCCTCCCCTTTCCCTTTCCTTCCCTCCTCTTTCCCTTCCCCTCCCCTTCCCCTCCTCCTCCTCCCCTTCCCTTCCCTCCTTCCCCTCCTTCCCTCCTCTCTTTCCTCTCCTCCCTTCATGTCGATGTTTCAGTGAAGGACCAGTTTATTATGCGCAGACCCTCGTTACGTCATGACGTCATACAACACAACGCTGCAATGAACACACCGTCAGGTTTAACGGTGAAATATGAAGATTTTGAAATAAATGAGAGATTCGATCATCCAAGGGAACACACCAGACACACAGAGTCATCATCAGGACGTTGATAATGGAAGTTTTACATTTAATAAAATATTTCATGAAGAGGGTTTAATCACGATCACGTGTGTCCCGCCCGAGGGAAACAATCACGGATCGAACGTTCTGGTGTTTTCTCCTCACCGACCACGAGTTCGAATCAACGATAGTTACTGCACTTCAACTCGTCATTGTCATTGTCATTGAGAGGGCGGTGGGGGCATGTGAGTGACCACGTTTGACGTCACAATGACGCGGTCATGTCACAATGACGCTGGCCATATCACAACAACGCGTTGTCTTGGCAACCTGTTCTGACTGAGTTCGCTGTGAACGGAAAACCGTGGAATTGGCGCGTTTGAGAATTCCGAACTTTATCCTCTTCAGGATTAACCAGGGATTTATTTTATCCATCAAGATGTTTCGATTGTTCAGTAAAAGACGACAAAGGTATTTCCCGCGGGTTTTCCCACAACGTTGATTGATTATTATCTTTTCATCACGAGTACAGGCTCAGTGTACTGGCAGGATGGCCTCGGCCCGGGAGCAGGCGCAAGTTCAGTTTATTTTCACCACCACCAGAACAACAACAACATTGTACTTGCTGCTTTATTCCAAGCAGCCTGCAGATGGTGATCCGTTTCCGTGTCTTGTCCGACTCCAAGGGGCTCGAAGAGCCTCAAACCAGGCCCAAGGCAGGGACACCTGTTGTTTATTCGGCCCATGTCTGTACAACCGTATCTCCTGGCTTGTTCTGTATTCCTGAGTGTGGAGTTTCATTGAGTTTATTTTGTTGAGATATCGTTCAATCAAGAGTCCACCTGTGTGTGAAGTCGGGAATTGGTAAAGCGACACACCTGGACTAACCTGAAGAAGTTACCACGTGATGACGGGAGGATAACCTCATTGTGTAAACTTGGAAATGAACTTTTACTTACGAACAACACAGTGAACAATGTCACTTTTCCTCTCATAACAATGTTTGGATCTTGCTGCACGTGCGAACAGCAATGTTCTCCACTTCCATCACATTTAGAACCAGAAGGGCACTTGGTGGGAGCGCACAACCTCCACTAGATCTGGTCACTCCCCCGACCCCCACCCCGCTCTCTCTTTTTTTTGTCTCATCCTTGCTCTGCAACCTCCAATTACTGTGCAGCACTCTCCTCTCCTCCCCTCCCGTTACAGTGCAAAACTCTCCTCCCACACCTCCTCCCTCCCCTCCCGTTGCAGTGTAAAATTCTCCTCCCACACATCCCTCCTCCCCTCCCGTTACAGTGAAGAACTCTCCTCCCACACCTCCCTCCCTCTCCCGTTACAGTGCAGCACTCTCCACCCACACCTCCCCTCCTCTCTCCGTTACAGGTGCAGCACTCTCCTCCCACACCTGCCTCCCTCCCTCTCCTGTTACAGTGTAGAACTCTCCTCCCACACCTCCCTCCCCTCCCGTTACAGTGCAGCACTCTCCTCCCACACCTCCCTCCCCTCCCCAGTGTAGAACTCTCCTCCCACACCTCCCTCCCCCTCTCGTTACAGTGTAGAACTATCCTCCCACCCCTCCCTCCCCTCCCGTTACAGTGTCGAACTCTCCTCCCACACCTCCCTCCCTCTCCCGTTACAGTGCAGCACTCTCCTCCCACACCTCCCCTCCCTCTCCCGTTACAGTGCAGCACTCTCCTCCCACCACCTCCCTCCCTCTCCCGTTACAGTGCAGCACTCTCCTCCCACACCTCCCTCCACTCTCCCGTTACAGTGCAGCACTCTCCTCCCACACCTCCCTCCCCTCCCGTTGCAGTGTAGGAACTACTCCTCCCACACCTCCCCTCCCCTCCCGTTGCCAGTGTTAGAACTCTCCTCCCACACATCCCTCCCTCCCGTTACAGTGCAGCACTCTCCTCCCACACCACCCTCCCTTCCCCGTTAGTGTAGAACTCTCCTCCCCTCCTGTTACAGTGTAGAACTCTCCTCCCACACCTCCCTCCCCTCCCCGTAACAGTGTAGAACTCTCCTCCCACACCTCCCTCCCTCTCCCGTTACAGTGCAGCACTCTCCTCCCCACACCTCCACTCCCCTCCCGTTACAGTGTAGAACTCTCCTCCCACACACTCCCTCCCTCTCCCGTTACAGTGCAGCACTCTCCTCCCACACCTCCCTCCCTCTCCCGTTACCAGTGCAGCACTCTCCTCCCACACCTCCCTCCTCCTCCCGTTGCAGTGTAGAACTCTCCCTCCCACACCTCCCTCCCCTCCCGTTACAGTGTAGACTTCCTCCTTCCCACACCTCCCTCCCTCTCCCGTTACAGTGCAGAACTCTCCTCCCCACACCACCCTGCAGTCCCGTTACAGTTCTTATAACTCTCCTCCCACCTCCCTCCTCCGTTACAGTGTAGAGACTCTCCTCCACACCTCCCTCCTCCCGTTACAGTGTAGAACTCTTCTCCCACACCTCCCTCCCCTCCCGTTACAGTGTCAGAACTCTCCTCCCACACCTCCCTCCCTCTCCCGTTACAGGTGCAGCACTCTCCTTCCTGGACACCTCCCTTCCCTCCCGCAGTGTCGAACTCTCCTCCCACACCTCCCTCCCCTCCCGTTACAGTGTAGAACTATCCTCCCACACCTTCCTCCCCTCCCGTTAAAGTCAGTGAGGAACTCTCCTCCCACACCTCCCTCCCCTCCACGTTACAGGGCCGCGCTCTCCTCCCACACCTCCCTCCCCCCTCACGTTACATTGCAGCTCTCGCCTTTTTTTTTTCTTTTCCTTTCTCTTTTCCTTGCTGTTTTTTTCCCTCTCTATTTTCCCCTCTCTTTTTCCCCTCTTTGTTTTTTCCCTCTCTATTATTTTCCCTCTCTATTATTTTCCCTCTCTATTATTTCCCCTCTCTATTATTCTCCCTCTCGCTCTCTCTCTCTCCCTTCCCCACCATTAGTATTTCCCTCGGTGAAGCGATGGATGGTATTTGCGAAGTATAATAATTATTGGCAGTGTACCCACCCTCTGCTTGTGGGTCGAGTTTTACCACATGACTTGCTCAAAAAACTGTTGTCTGTGTTTTTGCAAAAAGACTGCTAGACGTTTGTATGATGTGTGTCTAAAAGGTTCTGTATGTGGTCTCAAGGGTACGTTCCAATAGTAGTTTCGGTCCAAAACTCCAAAGGATAAAATCTCAAAAGGATGTTAATGTCAAAGGGGTCTGAAGTGTCCAAAAAGGTCGAAGTGGTCTCAAGGGTCAAAAGTGCCAAATGGTCAAGGGTCCAATCCAGTCTAAAAGGGGTTTAGAGGCTGTCTAGCATGTCTAAAGGGATTGAAGAGTGGAGTGATAAGGTCAAGGAGGTCTATAGGGAGTCAAGGGACTTAAGGGGTATAAAGGTCCGTCAAGGTTCTAGGAGTCTGAAAAGGGGTCGAGATGGTATAAAGGACAGACTGAGTATGAAGGACTTTTCTCTCCTCATAAATAGTTGTGCATCACTCCACCAAACTTGATAGTTATAGAGTCACCACATAGCAGAGGTATTTGCAAGAGCACGATCATTTTTGGCCCCTGAGCCCCTAGGGTGGGGTCAAAAGGTGGAAATAAAAAATGCAACGACGGGCACATTTCGAAAACGTCTTTGTCATGTCATGTTGGACATGCAATCAACATTTGGGACTCAGGAAATATGCAACGATTTTGGATTTGTCCCCTGCTTCATGCCCCAGGTAGTGTGGATGGTCACAGGAGTCAAAACAGAAATATTTTAACCCTTTGAACCCTGGAAGCTCCTTGGATTTTCAGCTTCCCTATCCTGGGCTCCCTGTCGAAAAAATCCAGCCAATCAGGTGCATGGACGTTTGAAGAGTGGCCGGTAAACCCACGGCTCGGGTCTCACGGAGGTTTGAAGGCGTGGCTGAAATGTAAACTCCGCTGCTCGGCTTTATGGAGGTTTGAATAGTGGCCGATAAACCCGCCATTCGGTTGTATGGTGGTTTGAATCACGGCCTGGTAAAACGGATCCTTGGTTTCAAAGGGTTAAACGGAAAATTTGACATCAATCTTGGTGGAATGTTTTCCCATCTTTCCAACCTTGCTTTCGGTGGGAAGCGTGGGGATTTACGATGGCGTGCCATCAACCTCGCTC
>NC_140977.1:8711975-8769975 GCF_056783735.1 Eptatretus burgeri | reverse complement strand
GTTTCTTTACCACTGCATACGTGTGTTTCTTTGGTTTTATTGTATTTCTGTGTTTTGCTTTTGGTGTATTGCTGTGTTATACGTGTCTTCCGTGCTGCCATGTGGTGCGGAATAAATGTGCTTGTCCAATTGTTCCCGCTTTGCTTCATCTCCTTTTAATTGACTCTCCATCCTACATCACGTCAGGGATTCATAGTGGGTTTCAACATCCCGGTAATTAATCGGAACCGTCAAGGCCGTCGATAACTCCGCTCGGTTATCCCTGTAATACGGAACGACCTGCTTAAGCGGTTCGTGTCCGGAGTCGGCCTGTGGCGTGGTCCCATCCCTCGGCAGATTACCCGTGCGAGTACCATAGGTATATCGACTTTCGGCGATTTATCCTATCTCGCGCGGGTGGACTGCGGACTGGGTGGTGGTGGGGTTAAACCCCCACCCGTGACTGGTTTCTGGCGGTAGTCCCAGGAGGGTCACGACTGAATTGTCCGTCCGGTGGGCGACGCGGTCGCGATTCGAGTTACGTGGCCGATCACACGCCGGCGGGCGCGACCCGCAACAATATATTATGTACTGGTAAGTATTTAACAAATCCCTGGTCGCAGGTCCACATCAGTAGATTACTCAACATCAACGGACCTACAACCTAAAGTCATATCCAGACTGTCAGTAAACACAGCAATCCAATATCCTTATTCAAACTCATTTAATTATTACTTTTATTTAAACTATTACTGCATATGACTAACTTTCATCATACACCACTTTATATAATAATATATTAAGCGTAAACACTTTACCTTGCAGACATGTCCATTAACACCACACCACCGATTTATTATAGTTTCAAACTGTCATTAATAACCAATTTTAACATGTTACACTGTGTGTCTTAACAACCACCAACAAATTATATTAATGCTTATTGATAACGTATTTTATAAATATTACATATTAATTTAGTTTTTTTATCTGAATACCTCCATTAATTAAAGAATATACCTCACTAAAATAATTAATTTATTGTTGTTATTCTATCAAACGCAATGCAATAGGAACTTGTTCACATGAAAACCAACCGAACTTAACTAAAAGGTGATGATGGAGTTTAAAGACATTCTCACAAGACCTGATCAAACAATCAGCTAAATATCCTCTGTATTTAACATGATGGAAAAAACCTTCTCAGCACGTGCCACAAAATCATCCTTCACTGAACAAGTTCTTGCAAATCGAAGTAGTTGAGATGAAAAGACATTGTAACTCATTTTAATTGGTACATTGTTACCTGGAAAGGTGCACAAGATTCCAGGGAAACTGAAATCATCAACTTTATGATATACACTTGAACTAAAACCATCCTTTCCAACTCTAACCAACACATCCAAATATGCAGCAACTGTACAATCATAACCACTCCTGTAATGGTTGAAATCAGGCCATCCTCATTCCTCACGATAATTCACGTTCTGGTGTTTGTGTGTGTGGGTTTGTTGCGCTACGCCTCCTACAGTTCTGGGCTGATTACATACAGACTTGCTACATAGGATTAGCATGACCCCAATTAGTCTGTCGGGGTGTTTTTATCTTTGCCGGTGGTCTTGTGGGGGTGGGGGTGAGATGCAAATTCTCCATGTAAATGTGTACCGTGTAGCGCCGCCTCCAGGTGGGGGAGGGTATTACAAGTGTTCACCATTTACAGCACAATATTCCTGTCCCCACGTTTTCCAGTACAGTGAGGTGTTTGAGAGCAGTAGGTATGTTTTTGCTTCATGCACACAAGCCGGGTTATTTCTTTGTTTATACAGAAGTAGGGTAAGAATACTGATTCTGGCTCACTTTTCCCCATGTAAATGAATGGGGGATTTTCAGCGATTTATATTTTTTTTCCCTAAAAATAAATCCCCTTTTTATCCCAAGGTATATTTATTTGTCCCCCCTTTTAACTTGGAGGTTGAACCTCATTGAATTGAACACCTGGGGGTTGAACAGCTCACTCATTGAACCTATAAAGATTTGTTCATTCTCAAATTCCTTCAATAGTTTAATTTTCTTTGCACAATAATCCCCATCTAAAATATTGACAAACAAAACATTTGAATCTTTATATTTTTGAAGATACCCCATTTGTGCCATTACGAAATGATAAACTTCTCTTAATGCTCTCATCTGACCACCTCCTGAGCCACATATCATTTTGAGATTATAGTAAATTGTTTTTTCATTGTTCAATTGATAACCATCAAAGTTTTCAGTCCATTCAAGGATATTCATTTTTTCTTTACATCCTCTAACTTACTAGTTTTTAAATTAATTCGCTTATTTGTTTTATTTACCTTTGTTTTAGTTATTTTTTCAATAAGACTTATTTGATATTTTTCACATTCATTATGTTTTCCATTTATATACCAAGACTGAGATTTTCTCCACTCTTTAGTTTGATTAATACTTGGTTTAACCATTTATATATTGTGAAAAAATGCGGCGGTAGCCCTTAAAAACCCTAACCCATCTTCCCATCGTTAAAACATAATCTATTTTATACACTCTATCATACAATATCCATATGGAACACAATCTATTCCATTATCTAAAATAAATCTCTTATCATCAAAGGCTCCTAATGCCTTTTTATTTACTTCTTCACTATATATGTTATGTTTATAACTTCTTATTGTATTCATTTTCCTATATTCTTCTTTCTTATTCATCAAACAATTATAATAATTTCTAAAAGTTATTGATTTCTTTATTACATATTTCTTTATTCCCTTTAACCTCTTATCAATCTGTTCACCATACTTATAAGCATATGCCTTTGCTCTCAATCCAATAAACTCACTCATTACTTTTCCACCCAACTCATCCTTAAACTTACCAATAACCTTTTCATTCTTTTTGGAAAATAACTCACTCTTCTTGCTGAAATTACTTGTATCATATACTCCAATATTTTTCTTCATATCTTCATAAACATCATCAGTTTTTATATCTAGGATAAAACTATCAGTATCCATATACAACAATGAAACATTTTCACCATACTCTTTCTTTAAGTCATTATACAAATAATCATACATCAATATCTTTGATAAATCAAGAACTGCTGTTCCAATATAAATTGGTTTATCCATTACAATACTTTCCTTTTTCATATGAATTGCAGAAAAGTTCTCTGAAAAAACCTCTTCTCTCTCAAAACTTGGTTTATTTATCAATCTCGAAGCTTCTTTCCAAGATGTTGCGAATCTAATGTTTTGCCTGTTTCTAACATTTTCCATAGTCTTTCCAAATACAGCATTATTCATTAATTTATAAAAGTCCCCTTCAAATTTTACTTTTGTATTTGCTCTCATATCTGTATTGAATTGAATATACTTTTTTACCCAAGGACTTTGTTTAAATTTTAAAACTCTATGAATTTTAGCTACTCTCAATCCTTCTCTCAAAAACTGTTTTAAGCTTCTCTGATGCAAAACATATCCCTCTTTATCATAGAATGTTGTTAATAACTTTTCTGTTGATTTACCTTTAATATTAAAACTTTTATGATAATCACTTAACCATTCTTTCTTTGGAGTTTCTTTCTCACATGCAAAAGGAAGATCTTTATGCTTATTATGAAGATCACTCGGGTACCTCAAATCAACTTCAAAATAATAACCTTCTTCTTCGTCATTCAATTCCTCTTGAGAAGAAATAACAATATTCATCAAAGCCTTTTCATAATTCTTTTCTTCCACCCACTCTAATTTACCATAAGGTAGAGATTGAGACATTGCCCATCCATACAAATTATTAGCATCAAAATACATCAAATAATTACTATCTTTTTCACTATCATAATTTGGGAGATATTTATTATTTGCTTTAGCATATCTTTTTGAACATACTTGTGATATTCCACCTCTCTTGGACTTCTCAATCATCAAAAGCATATCCACATCACTGATTAAATCTATATCTTGTTTTGTCATTTTCAACATTGCACTCCAAGCTAAACCAGGAGCTGTGAAATAGTGGGCAGGATCTAACCCATAACAATTTTTATTATGACAGAGTGATCTAAAAGCTTCAAACACATCAGCTAACAATAAAACATCTGTTTTTAGATATAAATCGTGATATTCTCCAAGGTTCTTTATCTTAAATATTTTCCATATTTCTTGTGCGTGTTTATATTCCTTATCACTTATCTCTTCTTCATAAAGGTTATTATAGAAACTTTCTTTTGAAGGAAGTTGTGTTTCTTTAAATCTCATAAATGAATCCATATAATCATAAGGATAAATTCCCTTACTTGTAAGAATTTTCTCTTTACTTTGAATTTCATTCCTTGTTTGAATTTCCTCTCTCGTAAGAATTCCTTCTTTAATCAGAATTTCATCTTTAATCTGAATTTCCTCTTTAGTGAGAATTTCCTCTTTTGGAAAGAATGAATTAAGATTTGGAAAAGAGTCCGTGGAGCTTAGATTTGATGCGAGGTAGGCTAGTGGTGTTCCCATAAACTTGTAAGAATCTAAAAACCTAATACGAGTTATAGGTTTTGTGAATATCATTTTTGAAAATGAAATATACTTTTGACTTGTGTTTGTTATAGCAGAAATATTCCCTGGTGTTTTTGAAAGTTCATTTATAAATAGATGTGTATCATAGTTGGCGCTGTTGTGAAGAAAGACTGGAATAAAAGAAGGTAATTTATAATTAAGATTACAACAGGAATGAGCGGGACCTCTATATTTACCAGTAAGATGACAATGGTCTCTAACTTTAAACTCCTTAATTTTCCCCTCACAAATATGACAGATATTGTTCATTCTAAATTCTAATTTTTCTTCTTTGGTTAATTTCATCGGTTCATTTGTTTCTTTCATTAATTTAGTGAGTCTTATACAATCCTTTTCTAATCGTTTTACAAACTCTTGTGAAGCATTTTTTCCACGATAATGTTCAAGTTTGTTATACTTTTCTCCAACAGATGATTTGATATAATAACAAAAACCGCAAGGAATATGTTTTTGATATTTATTTGTATATGGTTCTTTTGGATTAGGAGAAGCAGTATTTATCTTTTTAAGGATACATTCAAAATCAGCGTATATCACAAATGGGTGCATGATAGATTTATTATAATCTTCAAAATAAATCTTTTCACCAGGTTTAGGCATTGTAATTACAGCTGATTTATGATTACTACAATATTTTGAATGTTGTTCTAATCGTTCTTTTGTATGAAATGAATTAAGACATCGCTTACAAGGATATATTTTGTTTGCTGTTCTGAATACCTGAGAAGAGATTAATCTTGATAAATTATTGATGTATGTGTAATGTGAATTCTTTCCAACACTAAAATATAAAAGGTCAATGTGTGTTTCTTCATTTTTATAGTTGTTTGAAATTTTTAATATTTGAACTTTGTTTGTATCCGTTAATCCATATACATTAATAGAAAGATTATTCTTTTTCTCAAATTTAGGAATATCTGTTAATGGCATTGGGAATTTAAAATCTTTAATGTCCAAGGTATTCTCATATTTCATATATTGTTTTACTCTTTCTGAATTACATTTTGGTGGATGTAAGTGAGCAAGAACAGACCAGAGAAAACATTTATTATCATTGTTCTTAATATTAACAACTGCCTTCTTTAGTTTTATTTCTTTTGGTAATTCAATATAAGAAGAAGCTTTAAGAGGGTTTGATTTTAGAATGTGTATATCTAAAAAGATGATTTTTTTAATATTGAATCCACTTCCTACCACTGTATTATCAACATCCTCCTCTTGTCTTGATAGTTCTTCATAAACCCCACTATTCAAAAAATCTTGAAATGATGTTATAAAATGAAGATCTGTTCTCATATAAGGAGTTTGTTCTTCATCTTGTCTTTTCATATTCATTTTCACTCCCATATAAAACTTTAAAGTTTTTATTTCTTTTAATGTCTTTTTAATAAATTTTTCAACATCGGGTTTCACTATTTCAATTGATTCAGCTATTGATGATGGACCGGGTTCTCCAAATTGAAAAATCCTTATTTTTATATGCCCTTTAAATGCCTCATCAGTGTTTTTAATATAATAGTCTCCCTTTACTTTAAACTCATTTTTCTTGTGTTTTTGTGATTGAAGATGTTGATTATAACTACTCTTCAAAACATCCTTTGAACAGATATCACAATGTTTTCTTTCCAACTCAAGAGGAGATATTTGATGAAATAGATTAAATGTGTGTTTGTTGGTTCGGAGGTGTTTTCTATAATGTTTATATTCGTGATTACAAACATCGCAGTACGTTGTATTCACCATATTTATAGAATAAAACTTTGCTTAAACTAAAATTTTCTTGATGAAAATTTCGTTTAATTTATAGGTGAATCTGTGCTTAAAAACATTTTATCCTCCAACTTTTTCACTTAATAAATACAATGTTTCAAGACACAAAAGACAAGTTTCAATCAATCTCTTCATCTGTTAAAGATACTGAGAAATATGTCAAGGATGTAAAATTGAACAAAGATAAATATAACAACTATTGGATAAAAACTATTATGGTAAATAATATGAGTTCTTCAATTTCCTTCAGTGGAAGGGCTTTTAGTATACCTGGTAGAACATCAATTAAAGTATCTCTAACAAAAGTTTCTCCTCTCCTTCTAGTAATATATTCAAAACTAGAAAAAGCAATGAAACAAGAAAAAGTATCAAAGAACAAAAACCTTATGGATGAAGCTTTAGAAAGAAAAGATAAGACCATCTGTAATATGCAAGGAGAAATTTGTATTTTTTTCAACAACCCTAAAGATGTAAATCTTGATGAAATAAAGGATGTTAATATATCAGGTGAAATGACATTTCGTTCAATAGTAGTTAACGATAATTTTAAAATTACCTTTAATATAAAAAATGTTATCGTTGAATCTGATAATGAAAAAAAGTATATCGATATCGATGGTAATATACAACTGAAAGTATAGATGAATTTCAGTTTAAGTAAAGTTTTACTTTATAAATATGCTAGACTTTCCTGATTCTCCATATGACAAATTTGAGAATTGTCCTGCGTGTGAAAGACAGGGATTAAACACAGAGTCAAAAGCCTATAAACAATGTATATTCTGTGATTATCTTCTAATTAATGATAATAAAAAATATAAAAAGGAAAATAATTCTTTTAGATTTACACCAAAAATGAATTACTTTACAAGATTGATTAGAGAAATGAATGTAAAGTATGAGGATGATAACACACCTTTCCTTACAAGGGAAGAAACTGAACGTATAAGAGAAATGTTCAAAGGATTGTTGTTGTATATTATTCATGGATGTAATTTTCAGGGAAATATCAACACAAGATATTGTATAAATAAAATAATGGATTATCTTGAAATTAAACCTGAACTTAGGATAAAATATAGAGTTTCTAAAAAAGCCAATAATAAATTAAATAACCTGTTTTTCAAATATATAAATGAATGATTTTTTACCTATTTGGGAAAATAAGATAAAATTTAACAACCATAAAAATCTCCCAAATTCATTAAGATGTCTCATAGTTGGTTCAAGTGGATGTGGAAAAACCTGCTTACTTTTAAAAATGCTCCTCACTCCCAACTTTTTAGATTATGATAATTTAATAATTTTCACAAAGTCGAGTTTTCAACCAGAGTATCAACTACTCTCACAAGGTTTTAATGCTGGTCTTCAAAAAGAAGATATAATAGGTTTATTTAAACGTCAAAAAAACCTAAATGATTATAACATTGAAGATATAATTCAACTATTTTGTGATACACAGAGATGTAAAAAGAAATCAAATCTTATAACTTGTATTCTTAGTGATAATACGGATGATATACCGTCTCCCCAAGATTTGGATAAATCAAAAAAGAACCTCGTTATCTTTGATGATTGTGTTAATGAGAGAAACCAAACGGTAATGGACAGCTACTACACAAGAGGGAGACATTCTTCTTGTAATTGTATTTATCTTAGTCAATCGTACTTTCAACTTCCTCGTCGTTCCATCAGAAACAATGCTAATACTTTTATTTTATTCAAGTTAAATTCAATAGATATCAATAATTTTTGGAGAGATAATTGTTCTACATTATGTAGTAAAAAGAAATTTGAGGATTATATGAAGCACACGACTGAAAAATATAAATATATTGTTGTGAAACAAGATGAGATATTAAGGGATATATTTTTTGTTTTATAAACAATTACATATATAAATGACAACTATTATTATAAATCTTGTGGGTAAATCTGCTTCTGGAAAAAACTTTCATAAATCAAGGTTCTTGTGTAGTACAAATGAGAATATTGTAAATTTACTTAAAAACACCCCGTGATACGCATTGTATCAACAACAACTAGAGCAATAAGACCTGGAGAAGTAAAAGGTGAAGATTATCACTATATTTCAGTGGAGGAACATATGCGATTGAGGAATGAAGGACAAATATTTGAGGAGGTTTCTCTTGGTACAACAAAATATTCACATTGTAAGAGTGAGTTAAAGAAACTAAAATCTGGTGGTGTTGGGATATTAGAAACTAATCCAGAAGGAACGAGACAAATTATTAAATATCTGAGCGGAGTGAAGATTTTATCATTCGGTTTTGATGTTGATGAAGAAACTCAACACAAACGTATGAAAAGCAGAGATGCAAGGATTAGTGAAGAAGAAATTACAACTCGCATTAATGTTAATAAAGAATTTGATGAAATATTTAAAGAAAAGGATTTATTTGAACACATCTACTTGAATGATGAAGAAAAGGAAAATTTCCCTGTTGATCTTTACAATTCATTAAATGATATTTTACAATAAATAAATGGATACAAAAGAAAGAGCAAGAAGATTTAAGGAACATCAAGAGTTGGTTTCAAAAGTTGTAAAACAACAGGAAGACATAAAGAAGAAACGCAGACAGAAACTAACGGGCGAAGAAGCATTTGAAAAAACAAGAGAAATTTTTTAAACCACTTTTAAAAACTTCCCAAGAAAAAATGAAAGATGTTTCCACAGTTCCCACAGTAGAATATACTCCTAGAAAGCTTCAAATGTTAAAAGATTTCAGTCAAATGACGGAGGAAGAATTAGAGCATTTAGGAGAATTAGAATATGATGATGAAGGTTTATTTCAACAACTGGAAGAGATTAATCAGCCCCTGATTATATTGTGAATGCTGTTCAAAACAATGAATATTCAGCGGATTCAAAAACCAAAGCAGGACTCATTCCAACAGAACAACCAGCAATATTTCATCTTGTTCAAGAAAAGGTATTGATATTTAATGATGAATTAAGGTTCTTAAGTTCTGCTCAACCCCTGTTAAACTAACTCCGAGATTAATGTTTCTTCTCACAAAAGATGGAAGACAAGGTTCAACTGTGAGGGATGAATCAAAGTATATTGATAAACCATTGGATATGGAAAATAATGATGATAGAGTATATATTGATTTGCTGAACACTCTAAATTATAAGGTTATTCTTTCTGGTAAAAGTAGGAAGAATGAGAAGGAGAAACACATTATTCAGGCTTTAAGTATCCTTGGTTCAGGTATTAGTTTTCTTCCAAATGACCCATCGCAATTAGTTAATAGACTGTTATTGTTGTTCGGCAGTAAGAAGGCTGGAAATAACAATTGTTTTAATGAAGCATCAGCCATTTTAGACCAGTTGATGAACATGAAAATAATTAATAAATCTCAATATAAAGACATTTTATCTCATATTAAATAAGATGAGAAGCACAATCCTGAGTTTTAATTTCACAACAAGCGACCACACATCTTCATTCCCATACCCACTACAACTTGACACAACAAAAGAATATGAGGCATCTTTATTGTCCATGGAGACTTATAATACCTTATTTAATATAACCGAGAAAAATGACAAGTTTAGTTATAATCCGGGAAGTGGATACAAAACGATAACAGTCTCACCCGGAGCATACGAGATTTCTCAAATATCTTCCGAAATTGCTCGTCTTATGAAAGAACAGGGTGATGAACCAAAAAATATTATTATAAACATTCAAAAACATACTTCAAAATCAACGATTAAAGTTAAAAATAACTACAAGGTTGATTTCACAATTGATAATTCATTTAGAGAGTTATTAGGTTTCTCCTCAAAAAAGATTGAAACTAATGGGACGTTTTACAGTGATAATGTCATTCAAATATCCTCAGGAATAAATTCGGTGTTAATTCACTGTGATTTGATTGATGGTGCTTATAATGATGGATTAAAAACAAATACAATATTTTCATTCAGCGCATACTCAACCCCAATTGGTTATAAATTCAATATGGAGCCTAAAAATTTGGTTTATCTACCTGTGTCAGGAAAAACCATACACAGAGTAAATTTTAGGATAACCGACCAAGATAATCGTGTGATCTCTTTTAATGGAGAAGTTATATCCATCAGAATTCACCTACGTGAAGTTTTTCAATAAATAAATACGATGGTTATTGTGAGGAAGCACGAGTTGGGAAAATATAAAATAATTACAGGGGATGGGATGTTCCTTTCCCCGTACTACAAGGGTGAAGGTATGTATCTTGGTAGAGGATACTATAAACCTAAGAGACAAAGGGGTGTTGGACATCAATTTAGAGGAGATGGGATAATTGATACTCTCATGGGTATTGGTTCAACTATTCTTAAACATAAAGACCTAATTGGTTCAACTGCTTCTGCTGTGGGAAATGTAGCAGGTGCTGTAAAGAGTATAAAAGATGCTCAGAAAGAATCTCATAAATTACAAGCAATAAAAGAAATTAAGAAAGGTAAAACTCAGTTGTCCCCCCAAGAACGACAGAAAATAATTCAAATACTTGGATCAGGGTTTCAAAAGTTTTAACATCTTTTTTCCTAAATAAATACAAGTATGGAAGCAATTGATAGTATCTATGATTTGGATGATACTATTATTATCTCAAACTCCACTAAAAAAGAAGATTACTTCAAGGTAAATGCAATAACTGGAACAGACTGGAATACAAATGGTACAAAAAGTTTTGAAATAAATAATCAACAAACCTATTTGAATCTCTCCGAAAGTTTCTTGTTGTGTAAATTTAAATTCACTAAGGCTGGGAATAACACAAACGCTACACTTGTAAATGATTTCTTCTGGAAAATGTTTGATAGTGTGCGATTGTATATTGGAACACAAGAAGTTGAAGCGGTTGATTATGTCTCTGCTGTATCTGAAATGATGAAATTTACACTCTATACATTCAGTGATAGAATGGGAAAGGGGTCTGTCGAAGGTTTTATTCCTGATATGTCAACGGGAACAAACACAGACCCTGGGTATACTCAAAGGAAAGGAATGTATAATGATGATACAAAAGCAGAAAATAGTTTTACTGTGGCAGTTCCTCTTAAAGGTATATTTGGATTTTGTGATTATGATAAAGTTCTGTATGGTCTTAAAATTAGATTTCAACTACAAAGGAATGATAATGAAAATAGATTGCTTTTTGGTGTTGGTAATGCTTTTGGTGATCAGAATAAATTTGTAATTGAGGAGATGAGTTGGTATATCAGTGAATATACTCCTAATCTTAAAACAGAAGAGATGTTGAATCGAAGACTTAACTCAAAAAAACCACTCAGTGTATCATACCTCAAAAGAAGATGTCAACACGTTAAACTCAATCAAACTACTTACACGTGGAATTTGGGTGTTCTGGAAGGAAAGCCACGATATCTGTGGATGATTTTTAAAAAGCCAGATGGTGATACTGCGACTGATAAGAATAATGCATTGAGTGATAATGCTAAGGTGAAACAACTTCGCGTTTCTCTAGATGGAACATTTTATCCACGAGATAGATTGGAAATTAATTGGGAAAAAATGATTTTGCTGAAGCATACAAGTCTTACCAAAAGGTGTGTGAAAGTAATGGAAATAAAGAACCTATTTTGGATATGACAGCATTTAAAAGTTTGTATACAATCTATACGTTTGACCTGAGCGCTCAAAAAGAAACTATAAAGTCTAATCGAGTGGATACTTCCCTATACATTGAAAGAGGAGAGAGTGAAGAAGTTGATACATATTGTTTGCTTTTGGAAGAAACAGAATTGCAGATTAATACAGATAATGGTGTGATGATTAGTCTCACATAATTTTTTTGTTAAATAAATGAGTGGCAAAGTACCAACTGGGGTATATGTTAATCAAATCAATCTTCATAAACTATCATCTTGTGTTCAAAATCAAAAGCCTTGTACGATTAACGTTAATACAATTCAGAGAAAAGGAGCAGTAAGAATTGATGTTTTGCTCACAAGAGAACAGGTTAAAATCTTGAATGACACTGGCTCACTTAAAATTAAAATGACAAAACCAATGTTAAAAAATATTCAATAAGAGAGACGAGTGGAGGATTTCTCCCATTTCTAATTCCTTTATTTGCTGGTTTAAGTGCGGTTGGAGCATTGACGGGTGGTATTTCAACAGCGGTCAAAACTGCCAACGAAAGGAAGGCTCAACTCCAGGCTCAAAAAGAATTGGAAAGACATAACAAAGAGTTGGAGAAACAAATTAGTGGAAGTGGTGTAATTGTAGATTTTGCTGAAAAACTTGAAGGTCTGCCTGATAAAGCGAGATTGTTAGTTGGAGATATGCTTTCTTCTATAGCACAAGCAGGTGTAAAATTAACGAAAAGAGGTAATGGATTATATCTTTCTAATAAATAAATGAGCATTGATGAGTGGTTGAAAGAATTTGGAAAGAATACAACATCAAATTTACAACTTGCCAAATATTGTAAGAAATTAAAAATTCATAATGTGGTTATTTGTATGAGAGATGAATTAACAAATGTGTCGAAACATACAAAGAATATTATTATGAACTTAGAAGATAATGATGGGAACGGTTCTCATTGGGTTTGTATTTTTAATAGTCAAGACAAATATTATTTTGATAGTTTTGGTCTTCCACCACCTGTTGAAGTCATAAAATTCTTACAGAATGGTGTTTATCAAACATTTCAAGTCCAAGAATTAAATTCCAAGTGTTGTGGTCAATTATGTCTATATGTGTTATTTCAACTCAACAAAAATAAAAAATTTTATGATATTATTTTTAATCTAATATAAATGACTTATGTTGGTAAAGATGGTTCTATCTTTGGTGTATCTCAAGAACTGGATATTGATTTATCAAATTATTATACAAAGGCACAGGCTGAACGATATAAATATAATATAAACAAAAATATTAACATGAAAAATGCTTATAAATTAAAAAATTATCCAAGCCCGACTGACGCGAATGACTTGGTGAGATTAAGCGATTTATCACAATATATATACTTAAATAAAACGGCTGTGTATTCTAAAGATACAGAAGTGTTGATATTATCTCCAGGTCATACAGAATTCACAGTTCGAATTAAAATAAATTTTTATAAAGAAGGGCGTATCGTTTGTATGAGAATAGAACAATGGGGGTATGATATGAATGATTTAGGGTATAATTGGTCATTTAAAATTAACCTCGAAGACCTGGAACAATTAAATCAGTCTCGTAAGGAAGAATATTATCCACTTGGTATCGAGAATGAGTTTTGTGGAGCCACGATTAGTAAACAACAAATAAAAGAATTTAATAAGGGTAAATATAATAATGGTTTTGCCCTTGTTTATCTCATGAAAACAGAAAAAACAGGATTATATATAATAAGTAAGGAAATACAAAATGATTTAACTATGGGAAGATGGGGAGGTGTTTCGTGCCATAATATTATTCTAACATATATTTCTAATACATAAATGACAGCAAGAAGGCTTCAAGAAAATTATCATTTCTGTGTTCAAGCATACCTTCAAGAAAAGGGTATTCGGTATTTTAATAAATATGTTCTACAACATAAGAATGAGGTATTTTCAATAAAAGATTGGCATTATGCTGATGTTGATAAACCGACAACTTTAGATTTAATTAGAATGTTAAATAATGAAAAAATTATAAGGTTAAGAAAAGGTAAGGCTCTTTTAGAAATTCAAAAGAAATTTTATTGGTATCCTGTTGTAAAAAATTATTTTGGATACAGGAATAACAAGAAATCCTGATGAATATATGTATAATATTCTATGGGGTGTAAACGATTCAAGTATAGTAAGGGATGAGGAAGGAGTTGAAGAAGAGAGGGAAGAGGAGGAAAAGGAGGAGGAGGAGAGAGAGAAGGAGGAAAGAGAGAAGAGAGAGAGGGAGGAAAGAGAGAGAATGAATAAATATCAAAATATGGAAACCAGTGAGATTCAAAAAAGAATAGAGGTATTAAAGAAATTAACTTATCTCACCAGGGAGGAATACAAAGAATTAAAAAGTCTATTTACAATACTTTCGACAAGACTATCGACATCGAGAAGACATGTATTTTAATTCAAGTTTTTTCTTAAATAAATGGAGGAGAGAGTGAAGGCATTTCTAAGGATTCTTTATGTTTTAAAAATTAAGATTCAAATGTGCATGTTGGAAACTAAAAAGGTTTTTGCACTCTGCAGAAATTTTTCTCATAAATAAATGAGTTATTGTCTCAAATGTAAAAAGAAAACTAATACTAAAAATATTTCATATATTAAAAGTAAAAATAACAGGGTTATACAAAAAGGTATATGTTCGGTGTGTGGTTCAAAAAAATCAATTTATCTCCAAACACAAACTCGGAGGAGATATACAAAAGTTTTTATCAGGAAGTAAATTTACAACTACTGGAATACCAGGGGAATTACATCTTCCAGGGTATTCTTTCTGTGGTCCAGGCACAAACTTGGATAAAAGATTAGATGAGGCAGACAATCCTAAATCCTGGAGTAAACCAATCAATAGAGTTGATGAAGTGTGCATGAGACACGATATTGATTATGGGAATACCACAACGTTGGAAGAAAAGCATGAAGCCGATAGAGAAATGTTATATAATTTGTCTCTGATACAAAATCCAACCTTGAGAGAAAAAGTTGATAGGTTCATCGTGAAGAAGATGATTAGTGCTAAATTGAAACTTGGACTTGGAAATTCAAAAAACTTATAGGCTCTAATGATGCCATTAAGACTGAAGAGCAATTAGCTGATGAATTACATAAACCAATATTCACAAAGTTTCAGAGAAGGAAAGTTTATTCCAAGGAAGTTGATTATATCTGGTCTGCTGATTTGATTGAACTCAATAATGATAAGGGGTACAAGTATGCTTTAACCGTTATTGATTTGAGGAGTAGATATGCGTGGGTTGTCCCTTTAAAAAACAAAACAGGTAATACTCTTATGTTAGCTTTTCAACAGATATTTAATAAAAGTAAGAGAAAACCTAAGAAATTGTGGACTGATGAGGGTAGAGAGTTTTATAACAAGACATTTATGAATTTTTTAAAAAATAACAGTATTACATTATACAGTACCTTTAATGAAGGGAAGGCAGTTGTTGTTGAACGTTTTAATCGTACCTTAAAAGAGAGACTATATAAAAAATTCACACAACTCGGTTCACAACAATGGTTATCTTTTATTCAGGATATTGTGGATAAGTATAATGACACGATTCACACGTCAACGAATATGAAGCCATCAGAAACATTTACAAAATTAAAATATGAAAAAGAGATTAATGTCAGAAAACCTAAGTTCAAAGTTGGTGATATCGTAAGAATATATAGGTGGAAATCTCATTTTGAAAAGGGTTTTACTGAACGATGGACGAAAGAACTTTTTAAAATTGTTGATGTAATAGATACAGTTCCTTGGACTTATAAAATATATGATTTGGAAGGGGAAGAGATTTTAGGTTCATTTTATTCACAGGAATTACAAAAGACAAAACTAAGCATATAATACACCTTTGTGGACACTAGAGGGACAAGTCCGAGGTGTATAACAGTATATAATGTGTGTCAAGGGGGACGTTCTTAGATCTGTGAACCCCAAACACAGAATCCTCAACTGAATAGTCAAGGCTTAACTTTTGTTTGTTGATGTGTATGTGCAATGGGAGCAATAGGTTGGCGCTTCACTCCCTCCTACTATACACCGTTGTGGACACTCGAGGGCCAAGTCCGAGGTGTATAACAGTATATAATGTGTGTCAAGGGGGACGTTCTTAGATCTGTGAACCCCAAACACAGAATCCTCAACTGAATAGTCAAGGCTTAACTTTTGTTTGTTGATGTGTATGTGTGTGTGTCCCAACCCTCACATTCAAAATCTCAACCCCAACCCTCACATTCAAAATCTCAACCCCCACTCAATCCTCGCCCAACACAATGTCTTTTTCAAAATGAGATTTCCACCTATATATATATATTTTTACGTTTTTTTTTTTTCTTCTTCCAATTCTGTCTTTTAAGGCTTTCAGGTTTGATGACGTAGAAAGGGGGAGTAAGCCTGCACTTTCTTCCCAGAACTTTCTTGATCTTGCTCCCATCAAGCACCATCCGACAAAGAACTACATCGATAGGTTTAGATCCCAAAGAGTGATAGCAACTCCAAAAGTCTCCAAAATATAAATAAATAAAATAATAATAATAATAATAAATAAATAAATAAATAAATAAAAGCCCCCAAAAAAGTTTCAAGTGTCCAACATAAACCCAACTTTCCAAGTCTTCAAGGTATAACCACATTCCCGTTGAGTTTCCAAGATATGTATCACATTGTGAGTTATCAATCCAGAACCCACATTTCAAGTATTCAAAGTAAAACCAACTTACAAAGTCTCTTAAGGATAACTCATTTACTGATTTTTTCAAAATTTGTGAGTCTCCAAGGTAGGACCCATATTTAGAACCATCTTGGCAGAACCCTTTTCCTGAGTCTCCAAGGTAGTTATTTAAACCATCAAGGCAGAACTCATTTACTGATTTTTCAAAATTTGTGAGTCTCCAAGGTAGGCCCCATATTTAGAACCATCTTGGCAGAACCCTTTTCCTGAGTCTCCAAGGTAGTTATTTAAACCATCAAGGCAGAACTCATTTACTGATTTTTTCAAAATTTGTGAGTCTCCAAGGTAGGCCCCATATTTAGAACCATCTTGGCAGAACCCTTTTCCTGAGTCTCCAAGGTAGTTATTTAAACCATCAAGGCAGAACTCATTTACTGATTTTTTCAAAATTTGTGAGTCTCCAAGGTAAAACTTGTATTCTGGCTCATCAAGGTATAACTTGTTCAGTGGGTATTGTCTTGATAACTCACAATGAGTACTATTGCTGTAAAACTCTTTTTCAGGATTTTGCTGGTCTCCAAGGTATAACTCTTTGGTTGGGTCATCAAGGACGAACTCGTTCTGTGGGTCTTGGTCGCTCATAAGGTCTTCAACCAAGCCAACAATTTCGCCCCAAGTTGTAGCAAAAGCAGTATTTTCATTTCGTATTTCAGACACAATTTCCTGTGAGAGAAAATAATAATGTATGAATTAAGTTATTTAATTATTAAATGAGTATGCTTCAATCAAAGTTTGAAAATAGGAAAATAAAAAATCTTACCTCAATAGATAAGAGGTTTGAATCCAGTTCATCAACTTGAAGGTTTAGTTCCATAGAAGACAGAGAGTTCCAAGGAACACCAAAGTCATCCCACTCAAGGTCTTCAACCAAGCCAACAATTTCCCCCCAAGTTGTAGCAAAAGCAGTATTTTCATTTCGTATTTCAGACACAATTTCCTGTGAGAGAAAAATAATGTATTAATTAAGTTATTTAATTATTAAATGAGTATGCTTCAATCAAAGTTTGAAAATAGGAAAATAAAAAATCTTACCTCAATAGATAAGAGGTTTGAATCCAGTTCATCAACTTGAAGGTTTAGTTCCATAGAAGACAGAGAGTTTGAGACAAGCACACAGAACACCATTGCCAGCAAGAACAAATGTTTAAAATGGAGCCTGGGTTTGAAGCTTTTATAGAGAAAGACTGGTGGGTGTGGTTTCCTTTGGAAATTCCCTGGGCAAGCCTAGGCAAGCCTTCATTGGGAAATTTTTCAAAACCATAACATCCTGTAATTTTCTAGTGATTTCTTTGTGAGTCAGAGATGAACTGGAAATGATGTAAGAGTGGGCGGGGCTTAGCAAAAGTAGGCGGAGCTTAGGAAAAGTGGGCGTGGCTTAGAAAAAATACCTTATGAAAAGTGGGCGGAGCTTAGCAAAAGTGGGCGTGGCTTAGAAAAAATACCTTATGAAAAGTGGGCGGAGCTTAGCAAAAGTGGGCGTGGCTTAGAAAAAATACCTTAAGAAAAGTGGGCGGAGCTTAGCAAAAGTGGGCGGAGCTTAGGAAAAGTGGGCGTGGCTTAGAAAAAATACCTTATGAAAAGTGGGCGGAGCTTAGCAAAAGTGGGCGGGGCTTAGCAAAAGTGGGCGGGGCTTAAAGAAAAGTGGGCGGGGCTTATTGAATACCTTGTGGAAAGTGGGCGGGGCTTAACAAAAGTGGGCGGGGCTTAAAGAAAAGTGGGCGGGGCTTAACAAAAAATAACCTGTGGCTCAGGAGGTGGTCAAACAAGAGCATTAAGAGAAGTTTATCATTTCGTAATGGCACAAATGGGGTATCTTAAAAAATATAAAGATTCAAATGTTTTGTTTGTCAATATTTTAGATGGGGATTATTGTGCAAAGAAAATTAAACTATTGAAGGAATTTGAGAATGAACAAATCTTTATAGGTTCAATGAGTGAGCTGTTCAACCCCCAGGTGTTCAATTCAATGAGGTTCAACCTCCAAGTTAAAAGGGGAGACAAATAAATATACCTTGGGATAAAAAGGGGATTTATTTTTAGGGAAAAAAAATATAAATCGCTGAAAATCCCCCATTCATTTACATGGGGAAAAGTGAGCCAGAATCAGTATTCTTACCCTACTTACAGAGCTGTTATTTACCTCTTCACCGCCCAAATAAAAGGTATGTGTCAGAAGAACGTGTTGCATGCTTGGAACAAGATCGCCCGAAGGGCGGGTACTCTGCTCATCTGGATAAATCTTGTGAAGCTGCCTTTCAAAATAATTATAATTAATCACACAGTTGATATCATCTGTATAACGACATGTATGAGATAATATTTTCGCTAATTCTATTTTTTCTTTTTCTCCATCAGTTTCTGCATGAATGAAAATTCACAGAAAGTAAGAAAAATATCTGCTCGTTGTGGGCTACAATTCCCACCCATGGGAATACCCTTAACCTTATCCCACAAAAAGACACAAAAATGTAAAATTAAATAAAATTTTCAGCATCCTTAAACTTCTGCTTTTCAAAATCATGAAAACTTGATTATTTTTTGGAAAACAATGCTCCATAAAACCTGACACATAAAATCTTATAAAAGAGTTAAAAACCTGGTTAATCAATTTGAAGAGTGAATTCCCCACGAGTACTAAATCCACATTTGTATATAAAGTTAAAAAATCAAAAACTTCAACTGACTTGATAGTAATGTATGTAATTCTATCTTACAGTTCTAAAGTATAATTTATGCTCCAGAAAGACTTTATACCAGAATTCTTCTCAATTGTTAAACAATATTTCCTGAACTATTACCTCACAACTTGTAAATCTGAGTTAACTGGAATACCGATAACCATTTAGTGGAACAATGCCTGACACCCGCGATAAACCTGTACTTGTCCGGGTTCTTCTGAAGAACAATGACGTATAACCGCCTATCCATGAGGAACAAAATGTTCACATGTGATGTCATGGCTCATGTGGTTTGGAAGCCATATTGGATTTACCCTGAAACCTATAAAAAATCTTCTCCAGAACGGCGAGACAGATCGAGGGGAAACTTCACAGGAATGTTCTCCAAGCCTTGGGTGTACAAGTTTGTTGAGGAATAATTGATAGGTCATGGTTTGGTTTGGCAGCCATATTGCATTGAAGAAAAATATTAAATAATGTTTTCTCTGGAACTGCTTAATCAATCACCATGAAACTTCACAATGATGATTGAGTCATGATGGGGAATATATGTTTTAAATTTCAACCTGATCAGATACATGGTTTGGCAGCCAGAATTATTTATTTTTTTGATCTGGGTACTTTTTGATATATATATATATATATATACATATATATATATATATATATATATATATTTTTTTTTTTGAATAAGACTCACTTGGCAGTGCCTGGATGGGTTTGAGAGTAAAGGAGTCGCAGCTGAAATGTGAATCTTATCCAGGTTCCTCCTGATGATTTATTCTTTGCTTTTTCCTTGTTCAGGTTCCTTTTGATGGCTCCAATGCAGGACTTTACCTATTTGGTCTTCATTTGATTTGAATTGAATCTAATTTTAATCCATTCTACATTCAATTGAATAATAATGAGAAATGTCATGGGGCAGGGTCAGGTGTCCAATCAAAGTGGGGTTGCATCAAAGCGAGACGTCTTGGTCCCCGGTCATCACTGCCAGCAGTTATAAAGTGGCATTTCTAACAAGTTCTAATGATGGTCTGCAATGTCTGATTGCTTTTTCAAGTTCTGAATGTAAATGTGTACGTATACTCGTATCGCACTGCCTGGTGAGATTGGGGTCGTTGAGCATCACTGAAGGCCCCTGTTGTTATTCTCAGGCAGCCTGACCATATCTGTCCATTTTGTAGTGGATTCCCGGTGAGTGCTGTCTTTGTGGTTACCTTGAGGGCCACAGAACAGCACTCTGCAAATTGCAAATGCATCGAGACATCGTTTAAGTTGGGCAATTTACCCGTCCACAAGGTTGGGTTCTTTACCAGTTTATTTAAACCCACGGAGGCTTCATATCCAATTATTGAGGTGATAGGGTTTGTTTTTCGTTTCACAAAAAACTTTTCTATTATACCACAATTTATTTTGTGAATCAAAATGGATTTTATAATTTTATAGTCAAGCCTCGGTCATTACGTCAGTGAATGCGTGTTGGAATATGCATATTATGTTAATGTAATTATTGGATTGTGATGATGGGTGATGATTCTGTCACAAACGCATTTGTTTTTCTTCTTACAGCCAATGTCAAACTACAGAACAGGCTTCAGTGTTGTGAATGATCCTCCACCCAGTGTGAATGAACCCGTGACCTCCCTCCTGACCGGGATGCTTTGCAAAAATCCGATGAAAAGACTCACGATGCAGGTGAGGGTTTGATACCATTATCAATGATTTGATTTTCATGAACAGGCATGTACACACACACACACACACACACACACACACACACACACACACACACACACACACACACACACACACACACACACACACACACACACACACACACACACACTGGGGTTGCTGAAGTCCTGTTGTTGTGGAGCAAAATGCTATTGTTCTCTCGTGGTGGCCTTTCCTTGTCATGTTTATATTTTATTCCAACACACTCATTATTATGTTTTACAGGAGATTTTGTGTCACACTTGGTTCAACAATATTCCAAGATCCCAGATAACCTGCCATGTTGAAGCTGCTGAAGGTAACCAACCAGCCTTCCTTTTGCACTCTTTAATATCGTCCGGTCTTATTGTTTCTCGGCAACATGGAGGCTCAGAAAGTGTAAGAAGAGAGTATGACCTGATAATAAGGCAGCGGAGCAACTATTGGATAAAATAAACTGGAGCGAAGTTGATGGTGCGCCATCGCAAATCCCCACGCTTCCCACCAAAAGCAAAGTTGACAGATGGCAAAGGGTTCCACCAGGAATGATCCAATATCAAATTTCGAATAAAAAAAAAATTCCATTTTGATCCCTATGACCCTCTGGGGCGTGACTCAGGGGTCAAATCCAAAAATAAATTCGTTAAATATTCACGGGTCCCCCAATGACGCTGATTTTTAGCTCACCTGGAACGTAGTTCGGGGAGCTTACGGGATATGGGATGGCATACCGTCTGTCCATTCGTCCACAAGCTCTCGCAACTTCTCTGAAACTCCACACATGATTTCCCTGAAACTTTACACAACCTTCATCACCCTGGATGTATTAAATTTATTCATGGCAGAACAAAAAATGGCACCCCGTGGGTGTCTACGGGCGTTGCCCCCCAAAATAGGAGTTTTCTTTATTCTCAGAAACTACACATGCAAGTCCAATGAAACTTGACCACAACCTTCATCACCCATGATGTATTAAAGTTTGCTCATGGCATTAAAATAAAAATCTATAGGTCAACCACCTCCCCCCCCTCCCCCTGTTGACCCCCTTGAAGAGTGCAGATTTTTACGCAGACGATAACTTTTGGTCCATCATGGGTGATGAAGGTTGTGGTCAACTTTCATCGAAATTGTTTGTGTGGTTTCCAGAGAAGAAAGCAAATACATATTTCAGGAAGCAAACCCCTGCATACCTCCCTCAGACCCTGATCTTTAGTTTTTTTTAATTTAATGTCATGAACAAACTTTAGTACGTCACGGATGATGAAGGTTGTGGTCATGTTTCATCAGAGTTGTGTGTAATTTCTGAGAAGAAAGAAAAAAATTCTCTTTCGTGGGGCAACCCCCCCCCCCCTAAACTCCCTCCGTGGACTCCATCAGATTCCGATTTTTTTTTTTTTTTAATCGTTTCTTTTTTTATGCCGTGAACAAACTTTGGTACATCACAGGTGATGAGGATGTGGTGAAGTTTCATTGAAATCGTGTGTGTAGTTTCAGAGAAGATGTAGCAAGTGTTTGCAGACGGACTGACGGACGGACGACTCGCCATCCCATAAGCTCTCCAGGACTCCATTCCAGATGAGCGAAAGACTTGACAGTTGTATAACCAGTTTTTGCCAGAAACTGCTCGTTACCACAACATGGCTCTTTAAACTAAACAACCAGTAATTTCCCGAGTGCTTTCGATCTTCCTCCAGGTGTAATATCAAATTTCAACGTTGATATGTCACGTTTTTACTCTGCTCTCCACTTTCAGTTCGCACCTGGCAACAAGAAACATTGCATAGCACTAAATACTAAAGAACTTGATACACATTGAATGCACAGAACACAATACGCAGCCAAACAATGCACATAACAACACAATACGCAGCCAAACAATGCACATAACAACACAATACGCAGCCAAACAATGTACATAACAACACAATACGCAGCCAAACAATGTACATAACAACACAATACGCAGCCAAACAATGCACAAAACAACACAATACGCAGCCAAACAATGCACATAACAACACAATACGCAGCCAAACAATGTACATAACACAATACGCAGCCAAACAATGCACAAAACAACACAATACGCAGCCAAACAATGCACATAACAACACAATACGCAGCCAAACAATGCACATAACAACACAATACGCAGCCAAACAATGTACATAACAACACAATACGCAGCCAAACAATGCACAAAACAATACAATACACAGCCAAACAATGTACATAACAACACAATACGCAGCCAAACAATGCACATCATGACACAATACGCAGCCAAACAATGTACATAACAACACAATACGCAGCCAAACAATGCACAAAACAACACAATACGCAGCCAAACGATGCACATAACAACACAATACGCAGCCAAACAATGCACATAACAACACAATACGCAGCCAAACAATGCACATAACAACACAATACGCAGCCAAACAATGTACATAACAACACAATACGCAGCCTTACGATGCACATAACAACACAATACGCAGCCAAACAATGCACATAACAACACAATACGCAGCCAAACAATGTACATAACAACACAATACGCAGCCAAACAATGCACAAAACAACACAATACGCAGCCAAACAATGCACATAACAACACAATACGCAGCCAAACAATGTACATAACAACACAATACGCAGCCAAACAATGCACAAAACAACACAATACGCAGCCAAACAATGTACATAACAACACAATACGCAGCCAAACAATGTACATAACAACACAATACGCAGCCAAACAATGCACATAACAACACAATACGCAGCCAAACAATGTACATAACAACACAATACGCAGCCAAACAATGCACATAACAACACAATACGCAGCCAAACAATGTACATAACAACACAATACGCAGCCAAACAATGCACAAAACAACACAATACGCAGCCAAACAATGTACATAACAACACAATACGCAGCCAAACAATGCACATAACAACACAATACGCAGCCAAACAATGCACATAACAACACAATACGCAGCCAAACAATGTACATAACAACACAATACGCAGCCAAACAATGCACAAAACAACACAATACGCAGCCAAACAATGTACATAACAACACAATACGCAGCCAAACAATGCACATAACAACACAATACGCAGCCAAACAATGTACATAACAACACAATACACAGCCAAACAATGCACATAACAACACAATACGCAGCCAAACAATGTACATAACAACACAATACGCAGCCTTACGATGCACATAACAACACAATACGCAGCCAAACAATGCACATAACAACACAATACGCAGCCAAACAATGTACATAACAACACAATACGCAGCCAAACAATGCACAAAACAACACAATACGCAGCCAAACAATGTACATAACAACACAATACGCAGCCAAACAATGCACATAACAACACAATATGCAGCCAAACAATGTACATAACAACACAATACACAGCCAAACAATGCACATAACAACACAATACGCAGCCAAACAATGTACATAACAACACAATACGCAGCCAAACAATGCACATCACGACACAATACGCAGCCATACGTTTACTCTTAAATAATTTGTGACACCTTTCAGCAGGCTACACTTTAATATAATCACCTGTGTATTATATCATTCTGGGTAAAGTCTTGATTATGCTGCTATAAATCTCTTCAGTCTTCAACATCAGTGAATAATTTACTCCTCTACTTAACTTCCCACGCCCCTCCGACAACGTCGGAGACGGGGGACATTAAAATGATTTCCGTCCGACTGACTGACCGATTATCCGTCCATGTACTTTTGTGTACGTCATATTTCAAAAACCATTGAACATTTAGCTTTCATATTCCACAGATCCATTTCTCATACCATCCAAAAGGTAGGGGACCTGGAGTATCATGTCCTGATTTGAACAGAGAGCCATGAACTTGTGTCCAATTGGATACTAAGTTGGACCTCATGTGTAAATAAATAAACTTTTTTTTCCACCTCTATTTTACATATATGATATTTTCACCTCATCTGAACTTGTTCTTGTTCTTGCTGTTGAGAATTGTGTAAAAATCCAAAATCTATGTAAATGAAAAATTTCCTCCATTTTTACAGCACCCAAGAGGAAGAAGACATCACAGCCGTCTATGTTGGAAGCACTCAAAGGCAGGCAGGCTGCATTTCCTCTTGAGGGGAAACAGGATGCCGTGGCTGCCGGGGCTGCACTGTCTCGCCGACGGCAGAAGGCTGCACCAACTTCCCAGGGGCAGTGCTCTGTACCGGCTCTCCAGAGGCAACAGCCTCCACCTGTGCTCAAGAGAATGTATCGGGCGGCACCAGTTCTCCAGAGAAACCAATTGGCATCGGCTTCCCAGGAGGAACAGATTGCGCCAGCTCCCCGGATGCGACAGCCTCCGCCTGAGCTCCAGAAAACGTCTCAGGCGGCACCAACTCTCCTAAGGAACCAAGTGGCACCGGCTTCCCAGGAGGATCAGACTGCACCAGCTCCCCAGAGGAACCAAGTGGCACCGACTTCCAAAGAGCATGTGGTACCTCATCGCAGGAGGAAAGTGGTTGGCCAGCAGAGAAAAACGAAGAGGAGAAATCGCTGAATATGATGAGGTAACCTTTCCCACTTTAAAATTTTCACAATAAGTTATCCCACGTCCACAAAGCGAACAGCGGGGTTAAGTGATTGTTTCATGTCTGTCCATCCTATCAGTTTATGATCGAGGAACAACTTATTTAAATTGAATGTTGTATTTTGAACATAAATGGGAAGATGAGTCTTTCGTTTTTCCATATATTGGTTCTGAATTCGTCTGATCGCACATGTACAGTTAAGTGAGATAATTTTTCTACTTTGTCTGTCTGTCTGTCTGTCTGCAATAAAAAATTTCAAATCATTCCAGACAGGAAACTTAACTTTTTCACGGATGTCGTAATGGACACAAGCAACAGGCACGAAGAACGAATGTAATGTGTTTGAAGGGGTTGAAGACCCTAACTGTCGAACACGAATCGCCTTCAGAATACTTCCAAGAAACATGCTATACAGTATGTTGATGTATAGCATGAGAAGGCGTGGCCTGTGGGGTGTGCATATCGAGTGAAGAAGTGACCATCAATATGGATGTGTGCAGTACGATACCGATCGATGGTGTGTGTTGTATGGTGATCAATCAAGCCTCCATCTCCTAAACCGCGACTCAGCGTCGTCTCATTACAGTGTTTAAGGGTAGTTGGTGTACGACTGCTTCAGTTGTGCTAAATTTCCACCCTTTTTTAAAACCAATCTTTAAAATCATCATTTTATTAAATGTGAAGTACGGGAGGGCCTTGCTGTTCGTCGGTTTCCCCTTCGTGGATTCGCTCTATTGCGATGAATTCATTGAGAGGCAAAGTTTGCAGATTGCAGTCAATGCGCTCGAATAATTGCGGGTTGCTGAAATATTTTCCACATTTATTCACCTAATTACCTTCGCATTCTGCGAAAGGTTATGTTTTGGTCGCTGTGTATTTATTTATTTGTGAATATGTGTGTTTGTTTGTTATTCGCATAACTCAAAGAAAGTATTCAACTGAATTGCATGAAATTTGGTGGGATGATTCGTGATTATCCAAGGACGATTTGTTTAGATTTTGGGAGTGATCGGGTCAAAGTTCAAGGTCATGAAAAGGTCAAAAACACTCTTTTGAGCATAACTTCCTTCATAATACAGCTATTGACATGCAACCACCGCCATATTGTTCCATGACGAGATACCTTTCGGATATGTAGTGTCGGATTTGATGTAATGTCATCGGAAGTGCGTCTAAATGACGTCACAAGATGACGTAAATTTTCAATCTCATCAGTTTTGATCATACCGTTTTGTAGGACTTGCCTTAAGGACGTCACACACCAAATTTGACTTCGATCGGATTGACCGTTATGACGTCATTGACGTTTGAACATGACGTTTTTAAATTGTGGCTAAAATGTCCTGATATTTTACATTCAAATATCTATATAATTTATAAAGCAAAGTCTCCCAAATCCAGGCATTAGGATCAGTACCAAAATATCTGTTTATTGATGTACAGGTTTTGCCAATTAACTCTGTAGTCAAGGTCAAGGTCACACTCAAGGTCAAAATATATATGTAGGCATAGCTTCAGATTTAATAGAGCTATTGACATGAAACCAACGTTAAAACGTTCAGTGAACTACGAGCTTTCAGGATGGTAGTCCCCGATTGGACGTGACGTCCCCGGAAGTGCGTCAAAATGACGGCAAAAGATGACGTCATTTTTCAACTTTTTAATTTTTCAGTGTTTATCATTCCATTTTGTTGGACTGCCTTCAAGGAGGTTACACACCAAATTTGACGTCAATCAGACTGACGGTTGTGACGTCATGGACGTTTTAAAATGACGTTTTTCAAATGTGCCCGGAAAAAAGTTGCGGCGGCGAAGGTATGCGCTCTACCAAGTGCCCGTTCTAGTTAATTAACATGGATTGTCATCATCATCATAATCATCGTGTCAAGTTTATCATCTGTGGAGAAGATTGTCATGGGGCCCGCAAGGCTAACCCCTGCTTTAGCGGGGAAAATGGCCTTTAAGTGTGTGTGTGTGTGTGTGTGTGTGTGTGTGTGTGTGTGTGTGTGTGTGTGTGTGTGTGTGTGTGTGTGTGTGTGTGTGTGTGTGTGTGTGTGTGTGTGTGTGTGTGTGTGTGTGTGTGTCAAGTTTATCATCATCATCATCGCGTCAAGTTTATCATCATTGTAATTAAAGGTAAGTTTCATGATCTTAATAACATAAGAAAATAAACTTTTTAGGTCATCTCGGTCGAGATGACCTAATAAAGCCGGACCAAATGTCCGTCCGTCCGTCCGTACATCCGTCAACATTTTTTCTTTCCGATCTTGATGAAACTTCGTATGTGGGTAGAGATCGATGAGTGTTGCACAACGATATAACTTTTGTCCAGGTTCAAGGTCAGGGACGAGGTCACAAGGTCACGTAAGTTATAAAAATCTCCATTTTCAAAACCTATCTCGTCTGCCATTCTGCAAGATATTCGGCAACTGTTTATTGATTATGATAGTAAAAAATATTATCTTGTATCTAACCGGACAGATTTTTGAATTTCCTTCCCGTTTGATCGTCACGTGATCTGGAAGATGGCCAAAAACGCCGATGCGATTGGCAAAGAAGGAAGGAAGGAGAAATGAAATATAAATAATATGGAATAGGCAAAGCCTAGAAGCGAACGTAGAATTCTTCTTACTCGCTTCTGACTTTACCTAAAACTTGTTCACAACTGTATACTTGCCAACTATACCATGGTACATGTAAGCACCGCACAGCTGATGATTTTGACGCAATTTCCGGTTACTTCGGCCTGGATTCGGGATCAGCGAACAAATAATGTAAATCGCGATTAAAAAAAAAATTTTTTTTTGATGATGCGGGAGATATCTTTATTAAAATTAACTTTGGGGGAAAAATAATTGAATAAATAAATAAATAAACGATCACTTCTGGTCAAGAATAAAAGAAATTAAAAGTTCTGGAAAGAGTTTCAAAATCACTCCCGGTAATGTTAAATACTAAATAAACACTTCCTGTCTTAAAAAAAAATCACCTTCGGAAATACAAAATTAACTTTGGGAAAAAAAATAATTGAATAAATAAATAAATAAACGATCACTTCTGGTCAAGAATAAAAGAAATTAAAAGTTCTGGAAAGAGTTTCAAAATCACTCCCGGTAATGTTAAATACTAAATAAACACTTCCTGTCTTGAAAAAAATCACCTTCGGAAGTACAAAATTAACTTTGGGAAAAAAATAATTGAACAAATAAATAAACACTTCCGGTCATGATCTCCCGGCATGCATCATTCCCCATGAAAAAAACCGGAAAAAAAAAACCCAGCAACAAAACAAAAAACGGAAGCAAAATGGTCATAGCCAACGACACGGATTCACAATTGCCAAGGTATTGTGTTGTTTTTGTTGTTTCCTATTCTCTCATGTGCACGCGTTAAGTAATATTCACAAGATAGAAATAAAACCCAATCGTGTTTATACACCGCACAGCGTTTAACAACAACCGGAAGCAAAAAGTCACAGCAAACGACACGGATTCGAAATAACCAGGGCTATTGTGTTGTTGTTGTTATTTCCTATTTCCTATTCTCTCACGTGCACGCGTTAAGTATTAAGCTCACTTCGTTGGCTATAAAACACATTTTTAGCCTTTTATATTTATACATTTTCTGCCGAAGGTGCAAAAGTATCAAAACCCGAAATGTAAACGTCGGCATTTATTTTCAAAATATAATTTCGCGCGCGCGCGCCAAAATGCCAAGTCATCTTTAACCAAACTGCGTAGTAGAACTGCGCAGTAGTCCGGTCATGGCGTCTGAGCAGTGGCCAGCGTGGTTCAGATTGACTGTGGTTTCTGGGGCGAAGGTGATTGTTAAGAAGTATGTCGGCGGTATAAATTTGAGTGACTGTATTGGTGATTTAATCACGCAACATCTTGACAACGAATATTCTGGCCGAACGATTGCATCAATTCAGTGCATCAGCAGGGATGATTCGCAGGCTCCTCTCGATCGTGCCGATATCTAACATAATCATAGGGCTGCAGGCTGTGGGGCGAGGCCACGGATCCCGGATGAGGGGATGTGATAAATTATGCTACATGCTTTGGGCTTTCTGATAAATATATCAATGAGTACATTCCATAATTAATGAATCTGGCATACAAAATGTTTTTTCATACCTGACATGTTACTTTGTGCAGTGTCACGAAACTTCTGTGGAATTAATAATTAATGAATTTGCGAGCTCTAACAATTTTTCAAACCTCAATATCTCTATAAATACTTGACCAATTTTCATTCTGAAAGTTGCATTATAATCAGTGAAGAATAATCTACAGGATTATCATAATCTCCGAGAGCTAAGCCTATTTTTTCGTTTTTTTTTTTTTTCTACAACCGGAAGTGAAATGTCCCCAGAGAGTGGACGGACCGGAAAACCACGTATTGCACTTACTGGTGATTCTGATGTGTTAATCCGGGTACGAAATGAACAATACATATTTATTAATTATGTCATTAGTAGTATTATCCTAGTGTATCTCTGTGAACTATTTCAATCTAAACGGTTAGTTTGGACTGTTTCGCGGTTACTGGAACTGAACATTGAGAACCTGTGGTATTATAGAGATGACCATCACCCCCACACGGGGGTAATTTTATTTTATCTTATTGATGCAGTAAAATAAGCCTGATGTTGCCTTAACATTAAGGTAGCTGGCTGAAGATCTTAGGGTCTTGAGTTTGTGCCCCTGTTGTGCTGTTGAAATAACACCATGAACTCCATCCAAAGTTATAATAAACCAAGAAAATTAACTTTATTTTATGGTATTAATCACTTTTATTCATGAAAATAAATAACAAAAACAATGCACAAACATGTTAATTAAGGTGACACTTCAGACAAATTTATAGTTGAAGTCCCTAACCCTATTTTCCCCATTACCCCTAAGTTTGCAGATTTTCGGTTCACAGGGATATTCAAGAATGTAACCCCCGTGAATGGCAAAGCCGTCCTGTATGTACCTGAGCATTGTGTGGGGTATCGTGTTCTATGAACCCTCTTTTTACCTCTGCCATGGAAGGTGAAGGAGGTTTTGTTTTCACCCATTTTTGTCTGTGTTGAGGATATCTCAAAAAGTTAGGAACGGATCCGGATGAAATTTTGTGGACATGTTCAGTGTGTGACAAGAACTAACTGATTAGGTTTTGGTGAAGATCCAGATCCGGATCCGACAACGAGAATTTTTTAAGTGATTCTTCACCATTGAGAGATAAGTCAGTCAGGTATGGGAGCATACGCCAAAGCAGCACGTCTCTGCGTCCACTTTCCGCCGGTACTCCAGGGGACTCCGTCTGGCCATCCTCCAGGCAGATGCCTAGCCCATCCCAATCTCCTTAAGATGCCGATCAACCTGCTGCAACCACGATGCATGTGGTCGGCCCATTGGCCTCCTCCACTCATGAGACTCCCTCGCTGAGAGAATCTGGTGAGCAGGATCAGCATCAGGAAAACGAGCCACATGTCCATACAGCCGGAGCTGACGCTCACGGACTATGCAGGTAACAAATCTCATTTGAGTCTCTCTCAGCAACCACTCGTTGGACACGAAGTGTGACCAGTGATAGCCAAGGATTCTCTGAAGAGACCTGGTACCAAAGGAATTAAGTCTCCATCTCAGATCCTTGGTCAGAGTCCAAGTCTCACATCCATAGAGCAAGACTGGAAGCACCAAGGACCTGAAGACTCGGACTTTCATCCTCCCGCACATGTACCGGCAGCGCCACACCCCATTATCCAGTGAATCCATGACTCCCCAGGCCCGACCCTGACGTCTTTTGACCTCTGACTCACAGCCAGCAGAGACATGAATATCATTGCCAAGGAAAGTGAATCTCTCCACGACCTCAACATCCTCACCACAAACAGACACAGACAGGACAGCAGCATCCAAGATGTCAATGAAAGCCTGGATCTTAGTTTTGACCCAGGAAACCCGTAATCCCAGCGGCTCCGACTCGTCATTCATCACCTCGAGGGCCCCCAAAAGGATATCTAAAGTTTCTGCAAAGATGACTGCATCACCTGCGAAATCAAGGTCAGGGATCTTGACATTCCCAAACGATGCACCGCAGCTTGATCTCTCTGACATCCTCCCAAGAATCCAGTCCATACAAGTGCTGAAAAGTGTGGGGCCAATACACACCCCTGACGAACTCCAGTAACAACTGGAAATAAGTCAGAGATGGTACCACCACATCTCACAGCACTCTCAGTACCAGAGTAGAGTTCAGACATCAGATCGATCAGTTTTGGTGTCACCCCACGAAGACCAAGAATCCTCCAGAGGGCATCCCAATTTACTGAATCGAACGCTTTATAGAGATCAACATTGGCTGCAAGCAGCCCCTGCCGAAACTCTCGTCTGCGTTCGGTGAGGGCCCGAAGAGCAAGGATACGGTCAATCGTTGAACTCTTTCGTGTAAAGCCTGACTGCTCTGGACGCTGGTGCTCAAGCACATGCTGGTGAACCCTCTCAAGAATTATCCGAGCAAAGACCTTGCCCGGCACTGAGAGCAGCGTCACCCCTCGGTAGTTGTTGCAGTCTTGGCGATCACCCTTCCCTTTCCTGAGAGGAACAACAAGGCCCCTCTTCCAATCAGTTGGGATGATGCCTGTGTTCCAGGCAGAGCACAGAACTGCATGCAACGACACGAGTGCAGCATTTCCACCAGCCTTGAGAAGTTCAGCATGGATGCCACAGATCCCTGGATCTTTACCCCCATTTCAACCAGTTCACCGCAGCAGTTTCCACAAGCGAAGGTGGAACAAAGTTGATTGGAGGGTCAGCAACAAGGATTGTAACACCACTGACAGCCAACTCGACAGCAGGTGGATCAGCCTGGTCCAACTGCTCAAAGTAACCGGTCCAGCGGGCTTTCACTTCGGACTCCTCTGTCATGAACCTACCACCCTCTGCTCTAACTGCAGTGCTCCGAGGGAGGGATGGGCTTGGATGAACGCATTGCACGAATTCCCCTGTAAGCAGGACAAGAATCCCTTGACCACAGCTGATGCTCTACCCCCTCACAGATTCCTCGCACATAGGCCTCCTTGTCCACCCTGAGCGCATGTACAGTTTTACGCCTCAGCTCCCTGAACAGCTCAGCTCTGCCATTCAGCCTGGCCCTGCAACTCTGGTCAATGGTGTCCAGTGCCCCTTGAGAGACAAAATTCTTTGTTGCCGTCCGGTGAGTTCCAAGACATCCACTGGCAACATCAAGGACTGTGGTCTTGAAGGCACTCCACAACTCTTCAGGACCTCCCAAAGCACCCAGACTCCTGAAATCTCCACTCAGCTTGTTCGCAAAACTCCTCAGCTACCCTCTTATCCTTGAGCTTGCCACCATTCAGCCTTGGCTGGGATGGTACCATTCTCCTGGATTTAAGGTGGAACTTAAGAGTTGCTACAACAATCTGGTGATCAGTATTGAGGAACTGAGCACTCCAGTAGACCTTGCAATTCTGGATCATCCTCCAGCGACCATCAACGAGGACATGGTCAATTGCCCCACTGCCAGTGTTGGACTACCAAGTCCAGCGATGAGCTTGTGGGCCCTAAAACCATGAACCGGCCACCTTCAGTCCATGACTTCTTGCAAAGTCAAGGAACTTAGTGCTATTCTGGTTCATAGTTCCTGACCCATGGGGATCAACACACGTCTCATAACCATCTATCTCAGTTCTAGTCGATGCATTGAAACCCCTAAGACTCGAAGTGTATCTCATCTGGGGCACTGATCAACTACAGACTCGAGCGTGGCATAGAATGCATCCTTCACGGTGAGATCACTCGCCTCAGTCGGAGCATAAACAGAGACCAGGGAAATGACACCTAAGGAGTGACGAATCCCTCGTCTCATAATACGCTCATTGACCAGTGTTACCTCAATTATCATTGGAGTCAGCTTATTGGACACAGCTACAGCAACTCCTTGGGATTGGTAACCATCAGAGTGACCAGACCAATACTAGGTGTAACCACCTACCATGATCTTGCCGCAATCCGGTCTCCGATTCTCAGAGAGTGCTGCAATACCGATGTCCAAACACTTGAGCTCAGATGATAACAGAGACAGGTGATCATCCTCTCTTCGGGATAGGACATTCCAGGCACCCACCCAAAGGTGTACCGCCTCAGGTTAACCCAGGGAGACCGCCGTCTGGTGGACGAGAGAGAGGGTGAAACTGATATATAGCATGATATCTCAAAAAGTTGTGGATGGATTCAGAGAGGGGTCCACCAGCTTTGCACAGTGACGTGGTGAAATCTTTACCGATTCTTCAATTGACAATTGCTCTCGTTCTGCCAAGTTTGATGGGGATCATCGATGGACTGCAATCTTCAACTCTCATCATAAATGTTCAATTGGGTTCAAGACTCCACCCTCTGCCATACCGTCTGTCATCCCTCAGGTCAGCAAGCAGCATCCTCTTCACTCTCTTCAGATCTTGATAATATCACAAACGGGTCCAACACGTGGAACATGCCTGACAAATCTCACAATATCTCTCCGAAAGGACAATTTGGACCCCTCCCCCCCCATCTACTTTCTCAACAATCCTCTGGAAGAAGTCCTTTCATTCAATCTTTTGGGTGTCACTATCTGCCATGATCTTTCCTGGGAAAAGCCACATCTCCAAGGTGGCCTCCAAAACCAGTCACCGACTGGGCTTCCTACATCGTGTAAAGTCCTTCCTCGGCCCACCTGAGCTCCTGACCATGTACAAAGCTTTCATCTGCAGCCTGATGATGTAATGCTCTCTGCTTTAAGCTGGTGCTATCGCTTCTCATCTCTTCACCTTGTAGAAGCCAAGGCATTTATGATCATTGGTATCTCCCCCCGATGAGGCTGAGTCTTTGTGTTTGTCACTCTCACCGCAGGCAGGTCAATGGTCTTTCTATCTTCTACCGTCTCTGCTCTGGTGTCGACAACCCCCCCCCCCCCCGGCTCTGTCTATTATCTGTCCAGCCCATATTTATGCAGGGTGCTCAAGGTCCACCAGCAACCCCTTTCTGGTAAAACTACCAACATCAAGAATCACTGCTTACCTTCACTATTTCATTCCTCTTTTTTTCCCCGACTTTGGAACAAACTCCCACACTCTCTTCAATCCCACTCTTCCCTCCAGGTCTTCAAAACAGCTGTTCACCACCATCTCTTATCTTCCCCCATCCAAAACCATGATCTTTTCTACCCCCGTTAGTCTACCCCATACCCACCTCCTTCAAATTCCCTGCTTTCCTTCCTGAAAGTCCCTGTCGTGTCCATCTTGTTTACCCCGTGCACCCTGCCCCCCCCCCCTCATATGGCTATTCCTCACCGATTTGTGCTTCCCTCTCCCATCCTTCTTGTCTCCTGCTCCCCTTGTTATACGTTCTGTGCTTTGGCTCTTATTTGAGCCTTTACATCGCCTTGGAAAAAAATCAGTCAGTACTTTACTGGGCCACTCAAGAACATTTATTTTCTTCTTATTCAGCCACTCCATTGTGGCGTTAGCTTTGTGCTTCAGGTCAATGTCCTGCTGAAACGTGAATCTCCGACCCAGTTTCAGATTCATGGCTGACTCAAGCAGGTCTTCATCAAGGATTCTCCTGTACTTTGCACCGTCCATTGTCCCTTCTATCCTGACAAGCTTGCCAGTCCGTGCCGATGAAAACAGCCCCATGACATGATGCTGCCACCTCCATGCTTGACAGTTTGGAAAAGTGTTGATTCAGGGCACAACATGTCAGCAAGTCAACACCATCCCAAGTATTGACTCAGGGGGTTGAATACTTTTGTAAATGAGATATTTCTGCATTTCTTTTTTGATTAATTTGTAAAAAATTTATAAAAACATGTTTTCTCTTTGTCATTATGGGGTATTTTGTGTCGATCGGTGACAAAATAACTAAATTTAATCCATTTTAAATTCAGGCTGGAATTCAACAAAATGTGTCAGTCAAGGGCATTGAATACTTTCTGAAGGCACTGTGTATGTGTGTGCAAGCGTGAGCACATGTGAAAGTTGCTGTTGTTGGCTGCTATCTGGTGGAACGGAGACCTCCCTGATCTCGTGTGTGTCGTCGGTTGTTATCTCCATTTTCCGGTTTCAGGGGATGGACCGAAGTCCTCCCAGGACTCAAGGTATCCATCTTCGCTTCAGTGAGGGATCACAGTTCATGGAGCAAGCTGTTCATCATTGCTGTTCTCAAAGTTTTGTCCCGAGGGCTCTTTTCAGGATCGTCACGGAACCCCGGACAGCCTCCAATTGTAGTTCGTTTGTTTCCCGTTTGTTTCCTAGCCTCCAAGAGCCTCGAAGATTCCCGGGGATGTTTTTTTTTTAAATCTCACTGAGGTTCTTCTTTATTATTCCCCTTGTTCCAATTATCACTGGTGTTGCAATTTTGACGCTCTTTAGCTCCCAAGCTCTTTTGATCTCATTTTTGAGGTCTTGGTGTTTGGTAGTGTGCATGTGCGATTTATTGTTTTTATTTTATTCCCATGCAGACCACAAAAAATGCACTGGATGTGGAAACTCCATCAAGGTAAGTCAATGTTAATGTTCCTTTTCATTTCCTCGTTCTATTTGCCATTCATAATGAGAGGGCAGATTTAATCGAACTTGCAACACACATTGAACAGAACACCACACATCAATGTTTTATTCACTTCATGTAAATTATCCTTCCTGATTTTGATAAGTTATGTTTATCTACAATTATGTTAAGCACAATGGAAACAAAGAACCATTTCCTCTGGGTTAATCCATTGGTGTTCCCATCTGAACCCTGAACTTATGTTGTGAAGGAAGACGGGTTCCTTCACAACACGTGTTCAAATCCCACATTTGACGCCATTGTTCATTGTCTCCTTCAACCATGCCGCCACTCAACACAAATGGTGATGAATTGATCAAATAATCATTGCAATTGTTGGATGCCTCAGCCTCATCGTCCAGGTGTGTAAGTGATATAAGCTCACGGGGTATGGCTACCAATCTTGTTCGAAGACCATTCCAGAGTTGATTTTGGTTGAAAAGGTCCAAGTGATAAAATACAGCCCCAAATAGAATTATATATATATATGATTGAACAAGTGATGCTTTTCAGTGGGAGGCCATTTACTCAAGGATTCATTGATTCTTGGTAGAGGAGTACACCACAGGGTTGTGCTTTTGCTAAGTGAACCTTGAGAAATGTCAGTTTTGAAGTGAAAATAATATCCTGAAACAAGGTCCTCTCCATGTGTCGCGTTTGATGCTCTTTGTGTTACAGACCATAAATGGCTGCAGTCAACGACAATGCAACATTTGCTGTAAGTTAAAGCTTCCGGAATTAAGATTGGGGACATTGCACTGAAGTACACAAATAATAAAATTAATTTCATTTTACTGAAGGAGTTGTAACTCCATCTGATAATGATTTTGTTAACTCCTTCACAGACTGCACGGCCAAAAACTCCACGAAGAACAGAAGCACCGGGAGACGGGATGGTGGGATCCCGGCAGTGGATGCTCTTGTGTCGATCATCGAATCGCAACAGCATCAGACATCACAATCACCAGCTCTGCAGAATCAGATGGTCATGCTGTTGAGTGGTGATGTTTTATCCACAACGATGCAGGATGTTTTCCGATCGATCATATGGGACCAGATCAGAGACCAGAGAGAATGTGTCTCTTTAAGAGTTTTGTACAATCCTTAATTTGATGTTTTGTTGGTTCACAAGAAACAATCAACAAGTAAACATCATGGTTCATGCAATTATTAGGTACATTTGTGCACCTGAACCCAAACCTCGTTCCATAACTGCCCCACCACAGTGACCTTCTGAATGCGAAATTCCTTCCAGTGTGTGTGTTGTTTTTTTTCAGCTGGAGAAATATCTCACAATTTTTTGTTATTTTCCAGGTCGTTCCAATAATTGACTCAACTGCTGACGCTGAACTGTAATCATCAAAACTTCTTACTCTCCTGCCTGTTCTTTTCCAGATAATTATTTGCAGGCCACCATGATGCAAGCTGGCAGCCTTCAGACAAATATCTCCTCACTGTGACCTCCCCTTTCCCCTCCCCAAGTGTCTGACAATCTTGCCCTACTGTTGAGGTGACTCCAACAAATTTCTCCACAGCTGCTGACCCAGAACTCTAATCATCAAAACATCTTACTTTCCTGTCTGTTCTTTTCAAGATAGTTATTTGCAGACCACCATGATGCAAGCTGGCAGCCTTCAGACAAATATCTCTTCACTGTGACCTCCCCTTTCCCCTCCCCAAATGTCTGACAATCTTGCCCTACTCTCGAGGTGACTCCAACAAATTTCTCCACTTCAGCTGACCCGAAACTTCATTCATCCAAAACTGATCCTCTCTGCTCCTCTTTTTGAGATATTTTTGAGGGTCTCCCTGATGCAGGCAGGGAGCTGTCTGAAAAAAAAATCTCTTCAATGTGACCCCCTCCACACCTCCCCTCTCCCCCTCCCCCACCATCGACTTCAACCTCCCAAGGTTCACCTTCCATCTTCCTCCAATTTTTCTCTTCCAGTCTGTTGTCCTGTGCTCTCCCCTCCATGTCTTCAAGTTTGCTGTCAACCACCAACCTCACATTTAGTTTGGTAAACACTTTGGGTTTAGTGTTTCAGATTTTCCCACCCTCTTGTACCTGAGATTTTACAGTCATTGTGTTGTAGTTCTGTTGGCCTTCCTCCCATTCTGTTCTGGTCTTGGGTCAAGCCGATGAAGTCTTTGTGCCTCCTGTGTGAAGTGGGGCCATCGCCGTAAAATATAAAACACACAGGAAATGGCACATTAGTAGGGTGAATATACTGGTTCTAGCTCACTTTTCCCCATGTAAATGAATGGGGGATTTTCAGCGATTCCCTTTTTTTTTCCCTAAAAATAAACCCCCTTTTTATCCGTTTTTCCCTGCTGTGCAGGGGTTTGGCTTTTTGTGAGGCAATGTTTTATGGTCGGATGCCCTTCCTGGACGCCTCTTACAACACAGGGATATGGTACACCTATTCTAACCGGGGCATACACCGGGACCAGTATACTGGTACTCATTTCGCCGACCTCGGAAGGATGACAGGCTGAGTCAACCCCCTGGTGTTAATTCAGCAGCTGAGCGGGATTCGAACTCGGGACACTGGGATCCCAAGCCGCCACCCTAACCACTAAGCCAACACCAGGCTTTGTATATATATAACCAGGCTATCCCAAGGTATATTTATTTGTCTCCCCTTTAACCTGGAGGTTGATCAGCTCACTCATTGAACCTATAAAGATTTGTTCATTCTCAAATTCCTTCAATAGTTTAATTTTCTTTGCACAATAATCCCCATCTAAAATATTGACAAACAAAACATTTGAATCTTTATATTTTTGAAGATACCCCTTTTGTGCCATTACGAAATGATAAACTTCTCTTAATGATCTTGTTTGACCACCTCCTGAGCCACATATCATTTTGAGATTATAGTAAATTGTTTTTTCATTGTTCAATTGATAACCATCAAAGTTTTCAGTCCATTCAAGGATATTCATTTTTTTCTTTACATCCTCTAACTTACTACTTTTTAAATTGATTCGCTTATTTGTTTTATTTACCTTTGTTTTAGTTATTTTTTCAATAAGACTTATTTGATATTTTTCACATTCATTATGTTTTCCATTTATATACCAAGACTGAGATTTTCTCCACTCTTTAGTTTGATTAATACTTGGTTTAACCATTTATATATTGTGAAAAAACCAAGTGTAGCCCTTAAAAAACCCTAACCCTTCTTCCCATCGTTAAAACGCAATCTATTTTATACACTCTATCATACAATATCCATATGGAACACAATCTATTCCATTATCTAAAATAAATCTCTTTTCATCAAAGGCTCCTAATGCCTTTTTATTTACTTCTTCACTATATATGTTATGTTTATAACTTCTTATTGTATTCATTTTCCTGTATTCTTCTTTCTTATTCATCAAACAATTATAATAATTTCTAAAAGTTATTGATTTCTTTATTACATATTTCTTTATTCCCTTTAACCTCTTATCAATCTGATCACCATACTTATAAGCATATGCCTTTGCTCTCAATCCAATAAACTCACTCATTACTTTTCCACCCAACTCATCCTTAAACTTACCAATAACCTTTTCATTCTTTTTGGAAAATAACTCGCTCTTCTTGCTGAAATTACTTGTATCATATACTCCAATATTTTTCTTCATATCTTCATAAACATCATCAGTTTTTATATCTAGGATAAAACTATCAGTGTCCATATACAACAATGAAACATTTTCACCATACTCTTTCTTTAAGTCATTATACAAATAATCATACATCAATATCTTTGATAAATCAAGAACTGCTGTTCCAATATAAATTGGTTTATCCATTACAATACTTTCCTTTTTCATATGAATTGCAGAAAAGTTCTCTGAAAAAACCTCTTCTCTCTCAAAACTTGGTTTATTTATCAATCTCGAAGCTTCTTTCCAAGATGTTGCGAATCTAATGTTTTGCCTGTTTCTAACATTTTCCATAGTCTTTCCAAATACAGCATTATTCATTCATTTATAAAAGTCCCCTTCAAATTTTACTTTTGTATTTGCTCTCATATCTGTATTGAATTGAATATACTTTTTCACCCAAGGACTTTGTTTAAATTTTAAAACTCTATGAATTTTAGCTACTCTCAATCCTTCTCTCAAAAACTGTTTTAAGCTTCTCTGATGCAAAACATATCCCTCTTTATCATAGAATGTTGTTAATAACTTTTCTGTTGATTTACCTTTAATATTAAAACTTTTATGATAATCACTTAACCATTCTTTCTTTGGGGTTTCTTTCTCACATGCAAAAGGAAGATCTTTATGCTTATTATGAAGATCACTCGGGTACCTCAAATCAACTTCAAAATAATAACCTTCTTCTTCGTCATTCAATTCCTCTTGAGAAGAAATAACAATATTCATCAAAGCCTTTTCATAATCCTTTTCTTCCACCCACTCTAATTTACCATAAGGCAGAGATTGAGACATTGCCCATCCATACAAATTATTAGCATCAAAATACATCAAATAATTACTATCTTTTTCACTATCATAATTTGGAAGATATTTATTATTTGCTTTAGCATATCTTTTTGAACATACTTGTGATATTCCACCTCTCTTGGACTTCTCAATCATCAAAAGCATATCAACATCACTGATTAAATCTATATCTTGTTTTGTCATTTTCAACATTGCACTCCAAGCTAAACCAGGAGCTGTGAAATAGTGGGCAGGATCTAATCCATCACAATTTTTATTATGACAGAGTGATCTAAAAGCTTCAAACACATCAGCTAACAATAAAACATCTGTTTTTAGATATAAATCGTGATATTCTCCAAGGTTCTTTATCTTAAATAATTTCCATATTTCTTGTGCGTGTTTATATTCCTTATCACTTATCTCTTCTTCATAAAGGTTATTATAGAAACTTTCTTTTGATGGAAGTTGTGTTTCTTTAAATCTCATAAATGAATCCATATAATCATAAGGATAAATTCCCTTACTTGTAAGAATTTTCTCTTTACTTTGAATTTCATTCCTTGTTTGAATTTCCTCTCTCGTAAGAATTCCTTCTTTAATCAGAATTTCATCTTTAATCAGAATTTCCTCTTTAGTTAGAATTTCATTCATTGTTCGAATTTTCTTTATGATTAGAATTTCATCTTCAGTTAGAATTTCTTCATTAATTAGAGTTTCCTCTTTACTTTGAATTCTCTCTTTAATCTGAATTTCCTCTTTAGTGAGAATTTCCTCTTTTGGAAAGAATGAATTAAGATTTGGAAAAGAGTCCGTGGAGCTTAGATTTGATGCGAGGTAGGCTAGTGGTGTTCCCATAAACTTGTAAGAATCAAGAAACCGAATACGAGTTATAGGTTTTGTGAATATCATTTTTGTAAATGAAATATACTTTTGACTTGTGTTTGTTATGGCAGAAATATTCCCTGGTGTTTTTGAAAGTTCATTTATAAATAGATGTGTATCATAGTTGGCGCTGTTGTGAAGAAAGACTGGAATAAAAGAAGGTAATTTATAATTAAGATTACAACAGGAATGAGCGGGACCTCTATATTTACCAGTAAGACGACAATGATCCCTAACTTTTGACTCCTTAATTTCCCCCTCACAAATATGACAGATATTGTTCTTTCTAAATTCTAATTTTTCTTCTTTGGTTAATTTCATCGGTTCATTTGTTTCTTTCATTAATTTCGTGAGTCTTATACAATCCTTTTCTAATCGTTTTACAAACTCTTGTGAAGCTTTTTTCCACGATAATCTTCAAGTTTGTTATACTTTTCTCCAACAGATGATTTGATAAAATAACAGAAACCACAAGGAATATGTTTTTGATATTTATTTGTATATGATTCTTTTGGATTAGGAGAAGCAGTATTAATCTTTTTAAGGATACACTCAAAATCAGCGTATATCACAAATGGGTGCATGATAGATTTATTATAATCTTCAAAAGAAATCTTTTCACCAGGTTTAGGCATTGTAATTACAGCTGATTTATGATTACTACAATATTTTGAATGTTGTTCTAATCGTTCTTTTGTATGAAATGAATTAAGACATCGCTTACAAGGATATATTTTGTTTGCTGTTCTGAATACCTGAGAAGAGATTAATCTTGATAAATTATTGATGTATGTGTAATGTGAATTCTTTCCAACACTAAAATATAAAAGATCAATGTGTGTTTCTTCATTTTTATAGTTGTTTGAAATTTTTAATATTTGAACTTTGTTTGTATCCGTTAATCCATATATATTAATAGAAAGATTATTCTTTTTCTCAAATTTAGGAATATCTGTTAGTGGCATTGGGAATTTAAAATCTTTAATGTCCAAGGTATTCTCATATTTCATATATTGTTTTACTCTTTCTGAATTACATTTTGGTGGATGTAAGTGAGCAAGAACAGACCAGAGAAAACATTTATTATCATTGTTCTTAATATTAACAACTGCCTTCTTTAGTTTTATTTCTTTTGGTAATTCAATATAAGAAGAAGCTTTAAGAGGGTTTGATTTTAGAATGTGTATATCTAAAAAGATGATTTTTTTAATATTGAATCCACTTCCTACCACTGTATTATCAACATCCTCCTCTTGTCTTGATAGTTCTTCATAAACCCCACTATTCAAAAAATCTTGAAATGATGTTATAAAATGAAGATCTGTTCTCATATAAGGAGTTTGTTCTTCATCTTGTCTTTTCATATTCATTTTCACTCCCATATAAAACTTTAAAGTTTTCATTTCTTTTAATGTCTTTTTAATAAATTTTTCAACATCGGGTTTCACAATTTCAATTGATTCAGCTATTGATGATGGACCGGGTTCTCCAAATTGAAAAATCCTTATTTTTATATGCCCTTTAAATGCCCCATCAGTGTTTTCAATATAATAGTCTCCCTTTACTTTAAACTCATTTTTCTTGTGTTTTTGTGATTGAAGATGTTTATTATAACTACTCTTCAAAACATCCTTTGAACAGATATCACAATGTTTTCTTTCCAACTCAAGAGGAGATATTTTATGAAACAGATTAAATGTGTGTTTGTTGGTTCGGAGGTGTTTTCTATAATGTTTATATTCGTGATTACAAACATCGCAGTATGTTGTATTCACCATATTTATATAATAAATCTTTGCTTAAACTAAAATTTTCTTGATGAAAGACACAAAAGACAAGTTTCAATCAATCTCTTCATTTGTTAAAGATACTGAGAAATATGTCAAGGATGTAAAATTGAACAAAGATAAATATAACAACTATTGGATAAAAACTATTATGGTAAATAATATGAGTTCTTCAATTTCCTTCAGTGGAAGGGCTTTTAGTATACCTGGTAGAACATCAATTAAAGTATCTCTAACAAAAGTTTCTCCTCTCCTTCTAGTAATATATTCAAAACTAGAAAAAGCAATGAAACAAGAAAAAGTATCAAAAAACAAAAACCTTATGGATGAAGCTTTAGAAAGAAAAGATAAGACCATCTGTAATATGCAAGGAGAAATTTGTATTTTTTTCAACAACCCTAAAGATGTAAATCCTGATGAAATAAAGGATGTTAATATATCAGGTGAAATGACATTTCGTTCAATAGTAATTAACGATCATTTTAAAATTACCTTTAATATAAAAAATGTTGTCGTTGAATCTGATAATGAAAAAAAGTATATCGATATCGATGGTAATATACAACTGAAAGTATAGATGAATTTCAGTTTAAGTAAAGTTTTACTTTATAAATATGCTAGACTTTCCTGATTCTCCATATGACAAATTTGAGAATTGTCCTGCGTGTGAAAGACGGGGATTAAACACAGAGTCAAAAGCCTATAAACAATGTATATTCTGTGATTATCTTCTAATTAATGATAATAAAAAATATAAAAAGGAAAATAATTCTTTTAGATTTACACCAAAAATGAATTACTTTACAAGATTGATTAGAGAAATGAATGTAAAGTATGAGAGTGATAACACACCTTTCCTTACAAGGGAAGAAACTGAACGTATAAGAGAAATGTTCAAAGGATTGTTGTTGTATATTATTCATGGATGTAATTTTCAGGGAAATATCAACACAAGATATTGTATAAATAAAATAATGGATTATCTTGAAATTAAACCTGAACTTAGGATAAAATATAGAGTTTCTAAAAAAGCCAATAATAAATTAAATAACCTGTTTTTCAAATATATAAATGAATGATTTTTTACCTATTTGGGAAAATAAGATAAAATTTAACAACCATAAAAATCTCCCAAATTCATTAAGATGTCTCATAGTTGGTTCAAGTGGATGTGGAAAAACCTGCTTACTTTTAAAAAATGCTCCTCACTCCCAACTTTTTAGATTATGATAATTTAATAATTTTCACAAAGTCGAGTTTTCAACCAGAGTATCAACTACTCTCACAAGGTTTTAATGCTGGTCTTCAAAAAGAAGATATAATCGGTTTATTTAAACGCCAAAAAAACTAGAATGATTATAACATTGAAGATATAATTCAGCTATTTTGTGATACACAGAGATGTAAAAAGAAATCAAATCCTGTAACTTGTATTCTTAGTGATAATACGGATGATATACCGTCTCCCCAAGATTTGGATAAATCAAAAAGAACCTCGTTATCTTTGATGATTGTGTTAATGAGAGAAACCAAACGGTAATGGACAGCTACTACACAAGAGGGAGACATTCTTCTTGTAATTGTATTTATCTTAGTCAATCGTACTTTCAACTTCCTCGTCGTTCCATCAGAAACAATGCTAATACTTTTATTTTATTCAAGTTAAATTCAATAGATATCAATAATTTTTGGAGAGATAATTGTTCTACATTATGTAGTAAAAATAAATTTGAGGATTACATGAAGCACACGACTGAAAAATATAAATATATTGTTGTGAAACAAGATGAGATATTAAGGGATATATTTTTTGTTTTATAAACAATTACATATATAAATGACAACTATTATTATAAATCTTGTGGGTAAATCTGCTTCTGGAAAAAACTTTCATAAATCAAGGTTCTTGTGTAGTACAAAGGAGAATATTGTAAATTTACTTAAAAAACACCCCGTGATACGCATTGTATCAACAACAACTAGAGCAATAAGACCTGGAGAAGTAAAAGGTGAAGATTATCACTATATTTCAGTGGAGGAACATATGCGATTGAGGAATGAAGGTCAAATGTTTGAGGAGGTTTCTCTTGGTACAACAAAATATTCACATTGTAAGAGTGAGTTAAGGAAACTAAAATCTGGTGGTGTTGGGATATTAGAAACTAATCCAGAAGGAACGAGACAAATTATTAAACATCTGAGTGGAGTGAAGATTTTATCATTCGGTTTTGATGTTGATGAAGAAACTCAACGCAAACGTATGAAAAGCAGAGATGCAAGTATTAGTGAAGAAGAAATTACAACTCGCATTAATGTTAATAAAGAATTTGATGAAATATTTAAAGAAAAGGATTTATTTGAACACATCTACTTGAATGATGAAGAAAAGGAAAATTTCCCTGTTGATCTTTACAATTCATTAAATGATATTTTACAATAAATAAATGGATGTAAAAGAAAGAGCAAGAAGATTTAAGGAACATCAAGAGTTGGTTTCAAAAGTTGTAAAACAACAGGAAGACATAAAGAAGAAACGCAGACAGAAACTAACGGGCGAAGAAGCATTTGAAAGAAAACAAGAGAAATTTTTTAAACCACTTTTAAAAACTTCCCAAGAAAAAATGAAAGATGTTTCCACAGTTCCCACAGTAGAATATACTCCCAGAAAGCTCCAAATGTTAAAAGATTTCAGTCAAATGACGGAGGAAGAATTAGAGCATATTGGAGAATTAGAACATGATGAAGGTTTATTTCAACAACTGGAAGAGATTAATCAACCCCTGATTATATTGTGAATGCTGTTCAAAACAATGAATATTCAGCGGATTCAAAAACCAAAGCAGGACTCATTCCAACAGAACAACCAGCAATATTTCATCTTGTTCAAGAAAAGGTATTGATATTTAATGATGAATTAAGGTTCTTAAGTTCTGCTCAACCCCCTGTTAAACTAACTCCGAGATTAATGTTTCTTCTCACAAAAGATGGAAGACAAGGTTCAACTGTGAAGGATGAATCAAAGTATATTGATAAACCATTGGATATGGAAAATAATGATGATAGAGTATATATTGATTTGCTGAACACTCTAAATTATAAGGTTATTCTTTCTGGTAAAAGTAGGAAGAATGAGAAGGAGAAACACATTATTCAGGCTTTAAGTATCCTTGGTTCAGGTGTTAGTTTTCTTCCAAATGACTCATCACAATTAGTTAATAGACTGTTATTGTTGTTAGGCAGTCAGAAGGCTGGAAATAACAATTGTTTTAATGAAGCATCAGCCATTTTAGACCAGTTGATGAACATGAAAATAATTAATAAATATCAATATAAAGACATTTTATCTCATATTAAATAAGATGAGAAGCACAATCCTTAGTTTCAATTTCACAACAAGCGACCACACATCTTCATTCCCATACCCACTACAACTTGACACAACAAAAGAATATGAGGCATCTTTATTGTCCATGGAAACTTATAATACCTTATTTAATATAACTGATAAAAATGACAAGTTTAGTTATAATCCCGGAAGTGGATACAAAACGATAACAGTCTCACCCGGAGCATATGAGATTTCTCAAATATCTTCCGAAATTGCTCGTCTTATGAAAGAACAGGGTGATGAACCAAAAAATATTGTTATAAACATTCAAAAACATACTTCAATATCAACGATTAAAGTTAAAAATAACTACAAGGTTGATTTCACAATTGATAATTCATTTAGAGAGTTATTGGGTTTCTCCTCAAAAAGATTGAAACTAATGGGACGTTTTACAGTGATAATGTCATTCAAATATCCTCAGGAATAAATTCGGTGTTAATTCACTGTGATTTGATTGATGGTGCTTATAATGATGGAAAAAAACAAATACAATATTTTCATTCAGTGCATACTCAACCCCAATTGGTTATAAATTCAATATGGAACCCAAAAATTTGGTTTATCTACCTGTGTCAGGAAAAACCATACACAGAGTAAATTTTAGGATAACCGACCAAGATAATCGTGTGATTTCTTTTAATGGAGAAGTTATATCTATCAGAATTCACCTACGTGAAGTTTTCCAATAAATAAATACGATGGTTATTGTGAGGAAACACGAGTTGGGAAAATATAAAATAATTACAGGGGATGGGATGTTCCTTTCCCCATACTACAAGGGTGAAGGTATGTATCTTGGTAGAGGATACTATAAACCTAAGAGACAAAGGGGTGTTGGACATCAATTTAGAGGAGATGGGATAATTGATACTCTCATGGGTATTGGTTCAACTATTCTTAAACATAAAGATCTAATTGGTTCAACTGCTTCTGCTGTGGGAAATGTAGCAGGTGCTGTAAAGAGTATAAAAGATGCTCAGAAAGAATCTCATAAATTACAAGCAATAAAAGAAATTAAGAAAGGCAAAACTCAGTTGTCCCCCAAGAACGACAGAAAATAATTCAAATACTTGGATCAGGGTTTCAAAAGTTTTAACATCTTTTTTCCTAAATAAATACAAGTATGGAAGCAATTGATAGTATCTATGATTTGGATGATACTATTATTATCTCAAACTCCACTAAAAAAGAAGATTACTTCAAGGTAAATGCAATAACTGGAACAGACTGGAATACGAATGGTACAAAAAGTTTTGAAATAAATAATCAACAAACCTATTTGAATCTCTCCGAAAGTTTCTTGTTGTGTAAATTTAAATTCACTAAAGCTGGGAATAACACAAACGCTACACTTGTAAATGATTTCTTCTGGAAAATGTTTGATAGTGTGCGTTTGTATATTGGAACACAAGAAGTTGAAGCGGTTGATTATGTCTCTGCTGTATCTGAAATGATAAAATTTACACTCTATACATTCAGTGATAGAATGGGAAAGGGGTCTGTCGAAGGTTTTATTCCTGATATGTCAACGGGAACAAACACAGACCCTGGATATATTCAAAGGAAAGGAGCGTATAATGATGATACAAAAGCAGAAAATAGTTTTACTGTGGCGGTTCCTCTTAAAGGTATATTTGGATTTTGTGATCATGATAAAGTTCTGTATGGTCTTAAAATTAGATTTCAACTACAAAGGAATGATAATGAAAATCGATTGCTTTTTGGTGTTGCTAGTGCTTTTGGTGAACAGAATAAATTTGTAATTGAGGAGATGAGTTGGTATATCAGTGAATATACTCCTAATCTTAAAACAGAAGAGATGTTGAATCGAAGACTTAACTCAAAGAAACCACTCAGTGTATCATACCTCAAAAGAAGATGTCAACACGTTAAACTCAATCAAACTACTTACACGTGGAATTTGGGTGTTCTGGAAGGAAAGCCACGATATCTGTGGATCATTTTTAAAAAGCCAGATGGTGATACTGCGACTGATAAGAATAATGCATTGAGTGATAATGCTAAGGTGAAACAACTTCGCGTTTCTCTAGATGGAACATTTTATCCACGAGATAGATTGGAAATTAATTGGGAAAAAAATGATTTTGCTGAAGCATACAAGTCTTACCAAAAGGTGTGTGAAAGTAATGGAAATAAAGAACCTATTTTGGAAATGACAGCATTTAAAAGTTTGAATACAATCTATGCGTTTGACCTGAGCGCTCAAAAGGAAACTATAAAGTCTAATCGAGTGGATACTTCCCTATACATTGAAAGAGGAGAGAGTGAAGAAGTTGATACATATTGTTTGCTTTTGGAAGAAACAGAATTGCAGATTAATACAGATAATGGTGTGATGAATAGTCTCACATAATTTTTTGTTAAATAAATGAGTGGCAAAGTACCAACTGGGGTATATGTTAATCAAATCAATCTTCATAAACTATCATCTTGTGTTCAAAATCAAAAGCCTTGTACGATTAATGTTAATACAATTCAGAGAAAAGGAGCAGTAAGAATTGATGTTTTGCTCACAAGAGAACAGGTTAAAATCTTGAATGACACTGGCTCACTTAAAATTAAAATGACAAAACCAATGTTGAAAAAATATTCAATAAGAGAGACGAGTGGAGGATTTCTCCCATTTCTAATTCCTTTATTTGCTGGTTTAAGTGCGGTTGGAGCATTGACGGGTGGTATTTCAACAGCGGTGAAAACTGCCAACGAAAGGAAGGCTCAACTCCAGCCTCAAAAAGAATTGGAAAGACATAACAAAGAGTTGGAGAAACAAATTAGTGGAAGTGGTGTAATTGTAGATTTTGCTGAAAAACTTGAAGGTCTGCCTGATAAAGCGAGATTGTTAGTTGGAGATATGCTTTCTTCTATTGCACAAGCAGGTGTAAAATTAACGAAAAGAGGTAATGGATTATATCTTTCTAATAAATAAATGAGCATTGATGAGTGGTTGGAAAAATTTGGAAAGAATACAACATCAAATTTACAACTTGTCAAATATTGTAAGAAATTAAAAATTCATAATGTGGTTATTTGTATGAGAGATGAATTAACAAATGTGCCGAAACATACAAAGAATATTATTATGAACTTAGAAGATAATAATGGGAACGGTTCTCATTGGGTTTGTATTTTTAATAGTCAAGACAAATATTATTTTGATAGTTTTGGCCTTCCACCACCTGTTGAAGTTATAAAATTCTTACAGAATGGTGTTTATCAAACATTTCAAGTCCAAGAATTAAATTCCAAATGTTGTGGTCAATTATGTCTATATGTGTTATTTCAACTCAACAAAAATAAAAAATTTTATGATATTATTTTTAATCTAATATAAATGACATGTTGGTAAAGATGGTTCTATCTTTGGTGTATCTCAAGAACTGGATATTGATTTATCAAATTATTACACAAAGGCACAGGCTGAACGACATAAATATAATATAACCAAAAATATTAACATGAAAAATGCTTTTAAATTAAAAAAATATCCAAGCCCGACTGACGCGAATGACTTGGTGAGATTAAGCGATTTATCACAATATATATCCTTAAATAAAACGGCTGTGTATTCCAAAGATACAGAAGTGTTGATATTATCTCCAGGTCATACAGAATTCACAGTTCGAATTAAAATAAATTTTTATAAAGAAGGGCGTATCGTTTGTATGAGAATAGAACAATGGGGGTATGATATGAATGATTTAGGGTATAATTGGTCATTTAAAATTAACCTCGAAGACCTGGAACAATTAAATCAGTCTCGTAAGGAAGAATATTATCCACTTGGTATCGAGAATGAGTTTTGTGGGGCTACGATTAGTAAACAACAAATAAAAGAATTTAATAAGGGTAAATATAATAATGGTTTTGCCCTTGTTTATCTCATGAAAACAGAAAAAACAGGATTATATATAATAAGTAAGGAAATACAAAATGATTTAACTATGGGAAGATGGGGAGGTGTTTCGTGCCATAATATTATTCTAACATATATTTCTAATACATAAATGACAGCAAGAAGGCTTCAAGAAAATTATCATTTCTGTGTTCAAGCATACCTTCAAGAAAAGGGTATTCGGTATTTTAATAAATATGTTCTACAACATAAGAATGAGGTATTTTCAATAAAAGATTGGCATTATGCTGATGTTGATAAACCGACAACTTTAGATTTAATTAGAATGTTAAATAATGAAAAAATTATAAAGTTAAGAAAAGGTAAGGCTCTTTTAGAAATTCAAAAGAAATTTTATTGGTTTCCTGTTGTAAAAAAATTATTTTCGATGCAGGAGTAACAAGAAATCCTGATGAATATATGTATAATATTCTATGGGGTGTAAACGATTCAAGGATAGTAAGGGATGAGGAAGGAGTTGAAGAAGAGAGGGAAGAGGAGGAAAATGAGAAGAGAGAGAAGGAGGAGAGGGAGAAGAAAGAGAAGGAGGAGAGGGAGAAGAAAGAGAAGGAGGAAAAAGAGAAGAGAGAGAGGGAGGAGAGGGAGGAAAGAGCGAGACAAAATAAATATCAAAATATGGAAACCGGTGAGATTCAAAAAAGATTGGTGGTATTACAGAAAATAACTCAACCCACCGAGGAGGAAAACAAAGAATTGACAAGTCTATTTGCAATATTTTCTTCAAGACTATTGACATCGTCAAGCTATTCATTTTAATTCAAGTTTTTTCTTAAATAAATGGAGGAGAGAGTGAAGGCATTTCTTAGGATTCTTTATGTTTTAAAAATTAAGATTCAAATGTGCATGTTGGAAACTAAAAAGGATTTTGCACTCTGCAGGACTTTTTCACATAAATAAATGAGTTATTGTCTCAAATGTAAAAAGAAAACTAATACTAAAAATATTTCATATATTAAAAGTAAAAATAACAGGGTTATCCAAAAAGGTATATGTTCGGTGTGTGGTTCAAAAAAAATCAATTTATCTCCAAACACAAACTCGGAGGAGATATACAAAAGTTTTTATCAGGAAGTAAATTTACAACTACTGGAATACCAGGGGAATTACATCTTCCAGGGTATTCTTTCTGTGGTCCAGGCACAAACTTGGATAAAAGATTAGTTGAGGCAGACAATCCTAAATCCTGGAGTCAGCCTATCAATAGAGTTGATGAAGTGTGCATGAGACACGATATTGATTATGGGAATACCACAACGTTGGAAGAAAAGCATGAAGCCGATAGAGAAATGTTGTATAATTTGTCTCTGATACAAAATCCAACCTTGAGAGAAAAAGTTGATCGGTTCATTGTGAAGAAGATGATCAGTGCTAAATTGAAACTTGGACTTGGAAATTCAAAAAACTTGTAAGCTCTAATGATTTCATTAAGACTGAAGAGCAATTAGCTGATGAATTACATAAACCAATATTCACAAAGTTTCAGAGAAGGAAAGTTTATTCCAAGGAAGTAGATTATATCTGGTCTGCTGATTTGATTGAACTCAATAATGATAAGGGGTACAAGTATGCTTTAACCGTTATTGATTTGAGGAGTAGATATGTGTGGGTTGTCCCTTTAAAAAACAAAACAGGTAATACTCTTATGTTAGCTTTTCAACAGATATTTAATAAAAGTAAGAGAAAACCTAAAAAATTGTGGACTGATGAGGGTAGAGAGTTTTATAACAAGACATTTATGAATTTTCTAAAAAATAACAGTATTACATTATACAGTACCTTTAATGAAGGGAAGGCAGTTGTTGTTGAACGTTTTAATCGTACCTTAAAAGAGAGACTATATAAAAAATTCACACAACTCGGTTCACAACAATGGTCATCTTTTATTCAGGATATTGTGGATAAGTATAATGACACGATTCACACGGCAACAAATATGAAACCATCAGAAACATTTACAAAATTAAAATATGAAAAAGAGATTAATGTCAGAAAACCTAAGTTCAAAGTTGGTGATATCGTAAGAATATATAGGTGGAAATCTCATTTTGAAAAAGGTTATACGAAAAGATGGACCAACGAGCTTTTTAAAATTGTTGATGTAATAGATACGGTTCCTTGGACTTATAAGATATATGATTTGGAAGGGAAAGAGATTTTAGGTTCATTTTATTCACAGGAATTACAAAAGACAAAGATAAATTGAAAATTTTTGACTCCACCCCTTTTTGACTCCACCCACACAAGCCCCGCCCACACAAACCCCACACAAACCCCACCACACACAAACCCCACCACACACAAACCCCACACAAGCTCCAATAAATTGAAATTTATTGACTCCGCCTCCCTTTTGACTCCACCCACACAAGCCCCACCCACATAAACCCCTCCCACACAAACCCCACACAAGCTCCACACAAGCTCCACACAAGCTCCACACAAGCTCCACACAAGCTCCACACACACAAGCTCCACCCATATTCACATAATTAGTGATTAGTTAATTAGTTCCCCCACACACAACATGTTTATTTAATTAAAAAATTATCCACCCATCCACACAAGCTCCACTCATCCACCCATCCACCCATCTCTCCACCCATCCATTGATCCACACAAACCTCATCCACATTCGCCCCTCCCACATAAGCTCCACCCACATAAACCCCTGCCCACATAAACCCTGCCCACATCAACCCCTCCCACATAAGTCCTGTCTACACAAGCTCCACACAAAAACTCCACACACATAAACCCTGTCCACATAAACCCCTCCCACACAAGCTCCACCCACATAAACCCCGCCCACACACATCCCGACCACACAAGCCCCACCGAAGCCCCGCCCACATAAGCCCCACCCACATAAACCCCTCCCACACAAACCCCACCACACACAAACCCCGCCCACACACACCCCGCCCACACAAGCCCCACCCCCCTCATCCCCCTGTGCGCCCCCACCTTTGACCCACCACCTCCCTCATCCCACCCCCACCCTTCCCCACACACACACATGGGGAGGGGAGGGATGGGATGAGGGGGTGATGGGTCATTGGGGGGCGCACCTACCCTCCCTTCATCTTTTGATCCTCTTCTTGTAATTCAGAATCAAGTAATTGTATACAAAACAAATATAATTTATTAATATTGAAAATATTAAATATTCATTTGCGAGAATGTATAATCTTTCCCAGCAATCTTCTCCAGATGTCTTGTGATTTCGAAACTCAGACACCATATTCTGTTTTGAAACAAAAAGTGGATAATAATTACATGGTAATATGAGTAAGCCTCGTTGACCACTGAATTAACACACCAGGAGGCCGACTCAGCCTGTCATCCTTTCAAGGTCAATAAAATTAATTCCAGTGTACAGACAAAACCGCGTTCAAACTAATAATGCAACCAACATTAGACGACATTCTAAAGAGAGAGTGATATTAATAATAATTCAGAAATATTTACCTCCAGAAAATCATGTGTTGTACAAGATTGCTTCAACAGCTGATGTTGTGCGATAGTGCTGAAAAAAAAAAAAATAAGTCAAGGGTATAGATGAAGAGACAGACAGACAGGGAAAGCAACACACACACACACACACACACACACACACACACACACACACACACACACACACACACACACACATAGACACACATAGACACACGTGTCTCACCATTGGTTTAATTCATTCGAGATCAGAGACCAGTCATTATAAATCATTGATCTCTTCAATAAGAGCAGAGAGAGGTAGGTAGGAAGACAGACACACACACGTGTCTCACCATTGGTTTAATTCCTTCGAGATGATAGGACGTGATAAGACTTCGTGCCACTCATTGAAAATGTCTTTCAATTCTCTTCTAAAATCATTGATCTCTTCAATAAGAGTATTAATTTCATGAACCACGTCGTGATACGTAAACTCAATTTCTTCCAATGCCCTGTCAGGGAAAAAATATTTATATATATATATATATATATATATATATATATATATATATATATATATATATATATATATATATATATATATCAGAATTATCATGATTTAATTAATAATCATTTGCTTCATCGTTCAAAGAGAAAACCAAACAAACTTACCAACTCTGTAGTAAGCTTTTGCCTTCATCGGAAGAGAGATCATCCATGTCTCAGTTGTAAAAATGAAAATCCCGTCTGGCAGAAACTTTGTCTGGTGAATCACTTATAAGGCAACAATGAGGAAATTCCCTAAGCATTGGGTGCGGCCACAGGAAATGACAGCTTGGAAAATAACTGGGCGATTGTATGAATCATTTACAAAACATACTTAAAATGGTTTTGATTCAAATGTTTTCAGTTCGTGTTCTGAGATAAAATATAAACACGAGACCTTGTCTCACAGAATAGTTCCTATTTTTTCACAGCATGACTGTCTAAAACCACACAGCACGACCGTGTCAAAAAACACTTCCTCGTTTTCACGGCATGAACTGAAAACATTTGAAACAAAACTTTTTTTATGGCGTGGTTTATACACAAAAATGATTTGCAACTCGGGCGGTGGTCAAACAAGATCATTAAGAGAAGTTTATCATTTCGTAATGGCACAAAAGGGGTATCTTCAAAAATATAAAGATTCAAATGTTTTGTTTGTCAATATTTTAGATGGGGATTATTGTGCAAAGAAAATTAAACTATTGAAGGAATTTGAGAATGAACAAATCTTTATAGGTTCAATGAGTGAGCTGATCAACCTCCAGGTTAAAGGGGAGACAAATAAATATACCTTGGGATAGCCTGGTTATATATATACAAAGCCTGGTGTTGGCTTAGTGGTTAGGGTGGCGGCTTGGGATCCCAGTGTCCCGAGTTCGAATCCCGCTCAGCTGCTGAATTAACACCAGGGGGTTGACTCAGCCTGTCATCCTTCCGAGGTCGGCGAAATGAGTACCAGTATACTGGTCCCGGTGTATGCCCCGGTTAGAATAGGTGTACCATATCCCTGTGTTGTAAGAGGCGTCCAGGAAGGGCATCCGACCATAAAACATTGCCTCACAAAAAGCCAAACCCCTGCACAGCAGGGAAAAACGGATAAAAAGGGGGTTTATTTTTAGGGAAAAAAAAAGGGAATCGCTGAAAATCCCCCATTCATTTACATGGGGAAAAGTGAGCTAGAACCAGTATATTCACCCTACTCACATTGTTCTGAGGCGCGGCGGTGGTGGTCATGTAGTTAACCCTCGGCCAGGCAAAGATCCCCAGGGGGTTAACCCTAAATAAGTAACCTGGGGTTTGGAGGACTCCAAGGAAAACTGGGTTTTTTTTTCTTTAAAAGAAACATATTTTAAGACTTTTTTTTTTTCCCCCTGAAAAATATATTCATGCTAATAAGTGTGCGTGCATGTGTGTCGTTGACTGGTATCTACATATGCGGGTTTCAGAATGTGGATTGGAGTCCTCCCAGATTGGGCTCAAAGTATCCACCTTCATTTCGGTCAGAGTTCACAATTCATGGACCAAGCTGTAAAGTTTTCTCTTCTCAAAGTTTTGTGCCGAGGGCTCTCTTCAGGATCGTCACTGAGCCCCGGACAGCTTCCACCTGAAGTTTATTTGTGGTAATATTCCCAGGGATGGTTTCTCTTTGTTCACCCCACCCTCATCTCCTTACCTTTCCCTCTTCCTCCCCCCCCCACCCCTCTCTCTCTCATCCCCTGCTGGCTTTTGGTGAGTCGAGTGGAGTGTCATAGCAGCTTTGTGGTCTTGGTGAGCTGTGATCTGCCCTGTTTTTCGCCTTTTATCCCTTTTCACATCGTTTTTCACCTCTTTTTCCGCTTTGTTTCCTTCTATGCATCGTTGTCTGTGTTCCCACCCTCCCCTCTTCGTTCGACCGAGCGCTTCGGTCTTCCCTCTCCTCATCGTCACCCCACCACGCCCATCTGTCCGTGTTATTTCAGGGTTTGCCTTTCGGTTCACCTCTCCCCTCCCCTTCCCTCTCCTTTCCCCTGTTTTCTCTTCACATAATTTTTCCCCTGAGAGAGAGAGAGAAAGAGCCCACAGCTTCTTGTGGATAGTTTTTAGTTGGCGACCCATCCCAGCCCTTCAACTGATTATTTTTCTTCACCGCAGCTGTGTTTATTTCCTTTAGAAACCACTCTTGGCTCATACTTAATTAATGCACGAGAGCAATCACCCCTGCTTCCCCTTACTAAATATGACCTCGTATTCCCATTATGCGGCATTTGAAGCATTAACCCGGAAACATTGCGTCGTCTGCGTTCCGCCCGACGACGTCAGCGTCGAGGATCTTGTTATTGCAACAGGAAACATAATTAGTACTGACAAAGTTCGTCAGTACTAATACTGACTTTGTGAATGAAGAAACGTGTGGTTATCTTCGCATCCGAGACAGAACTGGTTCCTGAAATCGTATCTACCTGACTATCAACAGACGACGAACATTTCGTGCTCGTCTCCCCTCTCGACACACCGGCCGTGAAGGTCATTATCTCGAACGCTGCTCCTTTCCTGAAGAATCAGACGCTGATCTCTCGAACTCTCGTTATGGTACTGTGGTTTCTCAAATCACTATGTTACCTTAACGTAGCCAGGACGATCAGACGAAGCATGTGATGTCTTTTAGGAGACAAGCTTATGTGGTACTTCCTCCCTCTAATGCTGAAAGAACCTTGAACATTGTTTTAAAACTCAAAATTGATAATCATGATTACCAAGTATACGTAACCACTGACACCTTGAAATGTTTTGAATGTGTTAATTTCAGACACTTGAAATGACCTTGCCCAAAGGCTACCTCGTCAAACGATGAAACAAACCTTGTCAACAAGGATCCAACATCTTCTTCTTCCTCGACTGTGAAGGATGCGAATCCCGTGTCCGGTAATAACGCCCAGTCCTCCCAGTCCTATAGTCCAAACAGCAAAACAAATGTTTGGGATCGTTTCACCATCGTTTCATCAAGGAAGAGAAAGACTTCACCTGATGGTCGTTTAACCCAGAAGAAGGGAGCATTTACAAACGAGGAATCTGTCGGTAATATTCCCACAGTTGTGACTGACGTCACTCTACAATGCTCACCCGGAATGGACCCGGTACCTTCGGCCAACAAGTTTAACCTACTTGCCGGTGAGGACATAGACGTCTCCCGAACAGA
>NC_140977.1:8596975-8706975 GCF_056783735.1 Eptatretus burgeri | reverse complement strand
AAGTCAAGGTAAGGTTGAGTAGGCCAAAAAAATATGGTGGCTTCAGACCCCAGCGGGGTAACAGGATGCGCCTTAAGACCCCAAAGACCGAGGTGGGCGAGGATTCACCTGATAAAGGATATAATTACAGAAGGCCGTTAATTGTCTTCAAAAACAGTGTTTTAATTAACCCAAACACCCAATTTTCACTCTTGCTCTTTCTTGTAGTTTTCTTAGTATATATGCAAAGTTTTAGGCTGCTCAGTTTTACGGTTTTGGAGTTATGGAGGAGATACACACACACACACACACACACACACACACACACACACACACACACACACACACACACACACACACACACACACACACACACACACACACACACACACACTGCCATTTATTAGTAAAGATGAAGTCTCACTAAATTTCTCTATACGTGTTCATTTAGTTTTCACTTTTGTAGATTGGTGCCAGAAATGTCATGAAAGGGTCCAAAGCCTGTTGCAGTTGGCAGTGACAAAAGTCTCTGAGGGGAGAGGTGGTCAATGTTTTCCGGGCAGATTTTCAGGGGCTCACAGTACACGGGCTCCTTGAGAATCTGACCACGGCAGAGAAGCTGCACGAGCCTTACACACAGTCGACTGAAACACTTAAACAGCATTAACACTTGAAGCCAATCATCACTGCAGAGCTATTATTAACAAGTAACAAAAAAACATTGAAAAAAAGATATAAAAGGATGTCGGGGTGATCTGCCAAAAGTCCATAAACAAGGTAGAGATGGTCGCAATAAATTTTCATGTGAAATCATCTGTACATCTTTCTTTGAATAAGTGTTGTTCCCTGCCTATCCTTGCATCCATTTGCAATAACTGTGTGTGTGTGTGTGTGTGTGTGTGTGTGTGTGTGTGTGTGTGTGTGTGTGTGTGTGTGTGTGTGTCGATTGTTTCCATACATTCATTTGAAAAGGAGGATTTCAAACAGTTGTCGAAGAAACTCCAGTCTCCGATGTTGAAGAAACCAATGTCCAACTCAGGATCGATGCAACAGAGCTCAAATCTTTAATACATGTCCATGGAAAAAGGGAACAACCCTTCTAATTTGTTTGTCCTCACAGCAGGGTTCTTATCCAGGTTTGAAGAGGAAAGAAGGGAGGAAAAAGGGGAGAAGGTGCATTGTATTTCTTACCCAACTTTGAAGAGGAAAGGGGTAAGAATGGATGCATTGTATTTTAAAAGCAGAGGAAGATAACAACTGAATGGAAGCGAGGGTCACATACTGAATGGAAGATCAGGTTTTTGATGGGAAAGCACAAAGCTCTCTGTCCGGCTCATTTCTTGGAAGATGCTTCTAATGACTAACATATACATTCAATACAGGAATACTAAGGAGTTATATTGTTGTGGGGCCGGGTCTCGTTGGCGAGCACGACCACGAGATGGAGCAGTAGAGTCGGCTCCACCGAACACCTGGAATTTAGGTCGTACCTTTCAGATAAATGCGAAAGGTCGCGGGTCCCTTATCGGACCGAAGATCGCCAATAGGTCTACCACGTGGGATAGGGTTAATTGCCAATTTCAATATACCTAAATACCCGCGTCGTCCAAACTACCGGGGAAATTCACCCTCGGCAGGATCTGCGTGATCTGGCCCATTACCGAGCCGGATCAGAGTCGTAGCCCGAGCGGAGAGTACCAGAATCCTGCCGGGCCGATTGCACGATTACAGCAGCAATGAGACCTCCTAATTCCCGTTCGCAGCGTGGCAAACCAATGATAGAAAGGACAAGGACGAGCTGGGACTTTGAACAAGAGGGGAATTTATTAACAATAGTTGGGGGACGAGGGGAGCACGTAAGGGAAGAGTTATCCGAATAAGCAAGGCAAATAATGTACAACAAAAAGCACTTAATAATTCTACTTATAGACGGGGCCCACGGAAACACACGCACACACAGATACCCAGAAATGGACAACGTCGGGTCTTTATTGAAGGCTTCCAGCTTGAGGAAAAGTGAGTTGGAAACCAGACAAGCTTAGACCTGTGCACCTCGTGTGGTCTTCGACGTTCTGGATTGGCTGGACTCGAACCCGCAACAACGATGCCACTCCAAGTAGCAGGGACGGAGGATGAAGGACGGACGCCAACTCGCGCGAGGGAGGACAGGGCAGCGAGCGCCAGCAGGCGAGGCGATCCGAAACGATCCGGCAGGCTAACCCCAACTCCTGACAGTCGGATCGCGCCGAACAATTATTCACTCCCCGTCCAGGGGGGAGGGGACTTCTTCTCGTAACCCCCCCCCCCCCCTTACTGGACGGTTTTGGCGTGCGATCCACTCGTTCCCCCTGTGATTGGCCAAAAGGGGTGCCAAGTCTGCTGATTGGACCGGGGGATGTGGCGGGCATCACGGCGGACCGCCCCTCAAACAGGAAGATGAGTAATATTGTCCTGCGTTGGCTCCCATTGGCCGAACGATGGCAAACTCGCTCGCATCTCTCTGATTGGTCGAGAGAGACGCCAAGTCCTTCATTGAACTCCGCCCACTGCAAGCGTTATGGCGTCAGGATGGAGTGAGGCGAAGGTGTTGTTGTTGTAGTAGTTGAAAATGTAAAAGAAAACCCTGACTATCAAAATAACTCCGCAGCGCACGGACATTTAATCACCCATTTAACAAAGGGTCGGGACCCTACCTAGAAACACATACTTACCGATATAACTGATCTATAAGGACTCTGGCTGATATGTGCTAATGGCTGCCAGATTCGTAACAATATCATTGTCTTACAGAACTCATTTTATGTTTTCCAAGTAACATAAGAATAAATTTTATCAGAAATAGAGATACTATACATTTACTCTTAATTGGATTCAATAACAAGCAAGAACATGCAGAAGTTCATCAGAAATAGCAGTGCAATGAGTTTCAAAAAAAGGCAGGCACATTAAGTAAATTATATAAACTGAAAGTGTGTAAATGTATAATTGTAAATTACAAATGCAATTTCACTTACACACACACACACACACACACACACACACACACACACACACACACACACACACACACACACACACACACACACACACACACACACACACACACACACACACACACACACACACACACACACACACACACACACACACACACACACACACACACACACACAAGCTCTTTGCACTGAACAAATGAATTGGAAGAATAACTGAAATTAGTGAAGCGGTACTCTGACTACATTCAAATGGAATTTGGCAGAGATAAGTGTGCCAAGTGCACGATGTAGAGGGTGAATCGACAAAACGGACAACATAAAAATCAACCTCGATACAACAATGCAGAAACTAGAAAACAAAACATCACATACAAAGTTGAAAAATGTGACCAAATATGTCACAAACAAACGCGCAAAACAATTACCAAAGAATATCTGCGTAGAACGAGAATGATCCTGAAAACATACCTTTCTCCAAGGAACAAAATCAAAGCCATGCACCAACCTTGTAATATCAGTATTCCAGTACAGCTGCAGAATAATAAAATGGCCACAATCAGAAATCAACAAGTACGTACAAAAGATATAAAATGTCATAGCCCTCGTTATTTTAGTAATTTTGCTGCACGGAGTTAAAGGGCGAGCCCATATGTACGTACAACTAAAGTGGCTGCCAGTCTAGTAGTCGGTCATCTTTGATCAGATCGCAACATAAAGTCAGGTGCAGGTGTATGCCATCATGTACTGTGCTTATGCCACGTTTGAACAAAATCGGAGCATGCATGTCTGAGAAATGGTTGGGGACACATTCAATAATAAAATGGCCACCAGTCGGCTATCTTGGATCTTATCTCGCAACAAAATGGCACACATAAGTAAGCCATCATTCATTAATTATCTGTGTGCCAAGATTGAACAACATCGGTAAATGCATGTCCGAGAAATAGTTGAGGAAGTGTTCAACATCGGATATTTTGCAACCAAAATGGCCGCCGTCTACCAGTTGGCCATCTTTGATCAAATCGCAAAATTAAAATAGGTGTCAGCGTATGCTATCCTGTACTGTGCTCGTGCCAAGTTCGAACAAAATCGGACCATGCATCTATCTGAAATGGTTGGGGACACGGTTAAGTTACAAAATGACCACCACTCGGCCATCTTAGATCTGATCTTGAAACAAGACGACGTACTTATGTAAACCATAATTTCTTATCTGTGTGCCATGTTTGAACAACATCGGTAAATGTATGTCCGAGAAATGGTTGAGGACATGGTCAACATTGAGTTTTTTTTTTTTTACAACTAAAATGTCCGCTAGTCGGCCATCTTGGATCTGATCTCGAAAAAAAACGATGAGCATATGTACGACATCATTCATTATCTGTGTGTCAAGTTTAAATAATGTTGTAGATTTCCGCCCGCCGGCGTTCGGACGACTGCTTCTAGCCAATGGCGGTCGCTCTCGCCCACCGAACGGACAATCTCGTCGCAGCCTTCCGTATCAAACGCCGAAATCCCGCTACGGGTGTGTTTTGAGCACACCACAGCCTCATCAACACTCTACCCACGCGCTACAGGGTCAATCGCCGAATTGTCGATATACCTAATTAATCGCGCGGACAGACTACCGAGAGACTGTACCTCAACGGGGCCCGCTTGAAACGAGCCGCTTAAGCAGCTCGCTTCGTTTGGGATAACTGAGCGGGGTATTATCGTGAGGCCCCGTTGGACCCGATTCTATTATTGGTTATTTAAAAAACCAACTATATTCCGAACGCAGTACGGAAGCTCAATTAAGGGAAGAGGATGCAACGAACGGGTAAACATTCAAACAAGCACATTTATTTACAATGGCACGTATGCAGGCATACACGTAATCAGGCAAGGCAAACAAAAGCAATGCAATGTACAAGCACGTAATGAATGGGGGTAGGGACAAGACGCGAGCAACAAAAAGAACTATACCGACTATACAAAATGCAATGCAAACATTTACAGCACACAAAGCACTTAACAATTCTCTACTTATTAGACGGGCCCACGGACACACGTACGCACACACACACCCAATAAATGGTGGCCGAGGCCTTTAATAATGAGCTTCAGCTCGGAGGACAGGTGAGCTGGAACCCAGGACCTATCTCGAACCTCTCCACCTCGTGTGGTCTTCAAGTTGTTCGGAACCGGGCTCCAGCGAGAGTGAGCTGGACCCAATCGCCGTGAGCCACGATCCTTCCCGAGCTCCAGCGAATCCTCACGCACTTCTCAACACATGTTGGTGAGACGAGGCGCCGATCCTTCCCGTCGACGCGCCACTTCCCGGAGGAACCACCTCCAAGATGAGGCCGATGAGTCGCACCAAGCCGGGAACCAAACGGAGAACAAAGAGCTCCACGAACCAAGAAGAAGAAGATCCCCCACCAGCAGCTCGAGCCGAGCAACCGGTTCAACTCTCTTCCAAACAAAAACAGCTGACTCTTTCGACGAACCAAGCCAGAGAAGCCGATGCTCACTGAACCACCAAAGCAGAAAGCCTTCAAAAAGCCTCCTCCCGAGCCAGGCCGCAGCCAAAGCTCTCCCGAGCCAAGCAGGACCCGACGGCTTGCTGAACAACTACTCCTCACAAGCAAAAAGCTTCCGAAAGCCTCAACCCTAACCCAAGCCAAACAGGACCCGACGGCCTGCTGAACGACCACTTCTCTGGAACAAAGAATGGATCCCCTCTTTATCCTTCTCCGCCCCGTCCCCCATGCCCGGCGTGACTCATCCCCTCGTGCTCCATCCCCCGCTCAACCACGGGTGGGAGGGAGGTGATTCAGGACGGGAGGGCTCTTCTTCTTTTACACCACCTTTTTTACAACTAAAATGGCCACCGAATGGCCATCTTCGATCTGATCTTGGGGAAAAAAATGACGAACAAATGTAAGCCATCATTTTGTTATCTCTGTGACAGGTTTAAACAACATCGGAAAATGCATGTGAAGAAATGTTTGAGGACATGTTCAACATCGGGTTTTTCACAACTAAAATGGCCGCCGAATGGCCATCTTGGATCTGATCTCAAAACAAAATGACTTGCATATGTATGCCATCATCGGTTATCTTAAGTTTAAACAACATAGCCCCTGTTGGACTTAGTCTGAAAAGGGGGCTTATGGATTTGGTCTTGATTTTGGTATCCGTGCATGCGTGCGTCCGCCCCACGTCATGCGATTTTCATCCTTACAGAAGAATTTGTGCATTGCGTTCCTGCTAGCCCATCCCTCGGTGTACTGCAGGTTAGGGCAGTGGGCCCTTGACGTTGGAGTCCAAAGTGAAGGTCCGCTGGGCCGGTTACCTTGTCTGTACCAGGCTGACCCCATCAGCTATTGATTTGAATGTCAGGGGGTGTTATTATTCCTATTGCTGACCCTCCAATCAACTTTGAACCACCTTCGTTTGTGGAAACATGGGCTGCGGTGAATCAGGTAAAGCTCCTATGATCTGTAACATCCATGCTGAACTTCTCAAAGCTGGTGGAAATGCTGCACTCATGTCGTTGCATGCAGTTATGTTCTCTGTCTGAAACACATGCATCATCCCAACTGACTGGAAGAGGGGCCTTCTTGTCCCTCTCTGGAAAGGGAAAGGTGATCGCCAGAACTGCAACAACTACCGAAAGGTGACGCTCTCAGTGCCGGGCAAGGTCTTTGCTGGGCCAATTATTCATAGGGTTCGCCACCATCTGCTTAAGCACGAGCGCCCAGAGCAGTTGGTCTTTACATCAAAGAGATCAACAATTGACCGTATCCTTGCTCTTTGTTCTCACTGAACGCAGATGAGAGTTTCAGCAGGGGCTGCCAGTAGCCTGTGTTGATCTCCACAAAGCTTTCAATTCAGTGAATCGGGATGCCCTCTGGAGGATTCTCAGTATTCGTGGGGTGCCACCAAAACTGATCAATCTGATTTCTGAACTATGGTCTGGTACTGAGAGTGCTGTGAAGTGTGGTGGTTCCATCTCTGACTTTTTTTTTCCAGTTGTGACTGGAGTTCGTCAGGAGTATGTACTGGTCCCCACACTTTTTAGCGCTTGTATCGACTGGATTCTGGGGAGGATGTCACAGATACTAATCTGCGGTGCGTCATTTTGGAATGTCAAGGTCTCTGACCTTGATTTTGCGAATGATCCAGTCTTTGTGGACACACTGGATATCCTTAAAGGGGCCCTCCAGGTGCTGAATGAAAAGTCCGAGTTTCTGGGATTACGGGTTTCTTGGGTCAAAACTAAGATCCAGGCTTTCAATGACATATTGGATGCTGCTATCTTGTCTGCACCTGTTTCTGCTGAGGATATTGAGGTCATGGAGAGATTCTTGGTGATATTCATGTCTCAGCAAGTTGTGAACCAGATGTCAACAGACATTTGAGAATGGCCTGGGGTGTCATGGATTACCCGGAGCCTGGGGTGTGGCACTGTTGGTACCTATGCAGGAAGACGAAAGTCTGAGAGTCTTTAAGTCCTTGGTGCTTCCAGTGTTGCTCTATGGATGTGAGATTTGGACTCTGACCAGGGATCTGAGACGGAGACTTAACTCCTTCATTACCAGGTCTCTTTGGAGAATCCTTGGTTATCGCTGGTCAGACTTTGTGTCCAACGAGCGGTTGCTGAGAGAGACTCAGATGAGATTTGTTTCCTGCATAGTCCGTGAGAGTCAGCTGCGGCTGCATGGACATGTGGCTCGTTTTCCTGGCGCTGATGCTGCTCATCAGATTCTCTCTGCGAGGGACCCTCGTGAGTGGAAGGGCCAATGGGCTGACCACGTGCCTCGTAGTTGCATCAGCTTGATCGGCATCTCAAGGAGATGAGGATAGACCAGGCATCTGCCTGGAGGATGACCAGACTGAGACCCCTGGAGTTCCAGCTGAAAGCAGATGCAGTGACGCATTGTTCTGGTGGATGCTCCCATACCTGACCTGATCTGAATGAAGCCAAATAGCAACTTGTAGGTGGGCACGAGCCACATTCTCCTCGAATTCTTCACTTGTGGGTGGCAGTGAACAAAGCATTGGTACACTCGCCTTGCTCCTGCCAACTTTGAATGACCACGTGTTCTGACGGGCCTCTGTGAATGATGTGCAGTTGACTTGACCACAACAGGATAACATGAATTTACGAGCTTGACCTATAACATCTGAGAAAGGTGCATCTCCATCAATCATACTCAAGAGATCAAGTTTGTATTTTCCAGTCCCCATAATTTTGAGTCCAACACCTTTTCCATTGCCAAAGTATGAAGCAACTGTGTCACACCCGGTAAGAGCATGAGCAGCAAGCAGATCTGGGAGGATCACCTGGTGTTTCTCAACTGTAGCATTGATGTTCAAAACAACTCGACTTTGTTATGGTGAAACCATGTGAACATTGCAGGAGACATGACCTTGGTGGCAGTAATGCAACAGTAGGATGAATATGTCCATGTCATCTGCAGAGAAGTTTTCTACTTTATGCCCCAATGCTGCAGTGGTATATCGCACATGGACTCAAGATCACTGCCTGCAACCACACCATTGGCTATACTCTCCACCACATCTTTGGCTGGTTTGTTGATCAGGTTACTGCCGTGAGGTGCACTGGTGAAATAGATAAATCCAAAGCTATGTTTGCAGATGTCTTCAAACTCCTTGGAAATAGAGCCTACGGCAAAATGATTGAGGTCCTTGAGCGGAAAACCAGGGTCACTCACACCGAGGATGAAAAATCAGTTGATCAAGCTCTACGCAGTGTGTGGTTCGAAGATCTTGAAGAGGTTGGGGCTGCATATGAGATCCAGAGCCGCAAACTCTACATCATCGTTCGGAGGTCACACCAGGCGGGTATTGCTGTTTACCAATGAGCCAAGCTGTGCATCCTGGAGTTATATTATGACTTCTTGGATGGGTATCGCAAGGACGATGAGCTCATCAAAATGGACACTGATAGTCTACACGTTAGGTTGTCCGTCTGCTCACTGGATGACGTTATGCACCCCCAACTTCAGTATAAGTTCATCCAGGACTGCAATAACTGGCTTGCCTGTGACAAATTGAGTGAACGTACTCCCAGGTTCATCAAGCCAGAATTTGTGGGTGAATGCGCGATGGCCCTTTGTTCCAAGTGCTACTGCATGGATGATGATGCCAAGTATAAACACTCAACGAAAGGTATGTCGCAAAGACACAACACCCTCTCCTGGAGTCACTATAAACCTGCTTTGGAGGGAAGCATCGATCGGGCTGAAAACAGAGGCTTCCAAATGTGGGACGACGCAATGACCACCGACAGCCAGGCAAAGCTGGAGCTATCTGCATACTCAGACAAACTGCGGGTGCTACCTGATGGGATTCACACTGAGCAGCTCTAGTTTGGGGTACCCCCTGCAACTTCAAAGCGGAACCGAGTACTCGTGCAATTGGCTGTTCCAGCCCCGAGAAGAATTTAAAGAACAAGAATTTATAGAACGAGTATACAAGAAAGCAGAATTTACCTGAGATGACATGTACTTGTGAGAGATCCATATCATCACAATATCTCACCTATACATCACATATGTTAACATATGGGAAGGGCACACCCCCACAGGTGGGACGATAGTCCTATTGCCTTAGCCCTTTAGCTTTAGCCCTCCAGGGTGCCGCAGAACCAGGTTTTGTGCAACAATTGTGGCAAGTTTGTATTTCGCCCCTATAACAGTGGACAGAGAAAACTTGAGGGGGCTGCGAGCTGCGGTTGGGAGCAAATGGCAGTAAATGGTCACGACATGCATGCTACGAGAGAAAAATCAGGATTGGCGGCTTCCAGAGGGGGGTCCAGATGAAACGGTACATGACCAGAAGAGGTGTACTGTTTTTGGCTCGTACTACTACTACTTACCGGTATCAACTTCCATATTCACCAGGATCTTATCAATTGTTACCTCAACCATAAATGGAGCATCGGAGCTCTTGGTTCCAAAGGAAAATACTTCGTAAGGTTCCTTACCTGTGTCTCGGCAGCAACCTGCGTCCAATGCACTTCCAATTTGTGATCTATTATTCACTGCATCAGGGTCCATGCCAATGTGATGAGCAGAAGACAGGTTCTTCGACTTGGATTGAGGACAACAGCATTACAAATGTCCTCGTTAACTACAGGTGTTACAGGTACAGTTCCTGCATCGACACTGGCAAGCTTGATGATTACCACCGCAATGCCAACGAGTAACACCAGCCTTCTTGACACATCCAGAAGCATCAGCAGGTGAAGGTGAATTTGGTGACTTGCTACGACACTTCCCCTTCATTGTAACCGAGGGTCACCTTGTTCAAAGATGGTTCATGGTGAATAACCTTTGACTTGAGAGAGATGACACGTCCGCTCTCGGTTGTCTCCATTCACTCAGGAGCTGTTTCGATCACTTGATACAGATCGGGGTTCGATTCAAGAAGAAGTTTGTGGATAACTGAGTCATCATCGATCCCAGGGATGAAAAAGTCACGGAAAAGGTCTTCGAGTTTGTCTCCAAACTCACCATGTTGGGCGAGTCGGTGTAAATCAGCCACGAACTCGGATGCTCACTGACCATCCTGACCATGGTGGGAATAATATTGATATTCACCATCCTCCAACATTATTTACTTTATTTTAAAGGTCCACACAATCAGAAACAATAAATAATTAATTTTTTAATGTGATTATTTTGATTTTTAAGTAATAAACAAAGACCTGAACGTGGTTTTTAATTATAATAATATTTTGTGATGTTACAGTTAAAAACCCAAACGCGTCGGGTTCCCCCTCGAAACATTCCACTTAAACCGTCATGACGTCATTTTATAACAAAACGACACTTTTCCCTCTCTTTGTTCATGATGCTCGAGTAATAAGTTTAACGAACTCGGGTGAGTTTACTTTCACAAAATAATGAGTTTACTGAGATATTAAAAAGTATGACGTGTGGTTGGGGGCGTGGCCACGAATCATTGTGATGTCACGGACAATAGACCAACGGAAAGCAGATCGTTGAACCAGCAGCTCATCAGTTCGAGGGTTAGCGATCATCAGAGATGTTGTTCTTCATCTCGATATTACTAGTCCTTGGTAATGGAGCATCCCGACCACCCCAGGAGGTAAGTGGAGATTGTAAATGATGATGTAATCAGGAAAGGTAGACAATGAATATAAGAGTCGTTTTGTTGGGAGATTGTGAAATACCTTTTTGTGGTGGGATGGGAGAGTGAACAGGTGGTGTATTCCAGGTGAAACTTCTCGTTTTGGATTCGACTACAAAGATGTGATGGTGAATGTAACAAGTGTGATTGAAATGTAAAACGTTTTACCAAAACAACTTTCTTGTTCTGAATATAGCATCTGATGGACGTGATACGGTGGTGGTGGTGTGGTGGTCACTGTAGTGTGGTGTGGTGCAGATGAGGGATCGACAGAACGCTGATGAGAGTGGTGTTTGGTTATTGGAGTGATGGTTGTTGTGAGAGTAGTGCTGATAGTGATTGTGGTTGTGTTGATTGGAGCGGTCGTGGTGGTGGTGGTGGTACAGAGAATTTAAATTGTATTTCCTGTCTGATTGATAAGCTCACAGTAATTTCCCTTAATTGTTAAATTTAACTTGATTGTCCTTTCCTGTACTTTGGAGATACCCTGGAAAGAGTTTAATAATTAAAGACACAAGAAGTGATGTAAAATAGTGGGCGTGGTCAAAGTTGAGCATTGATTGTTAGTGATGACAATTAACAATGGGAATTCCAACGAGAACAACGGAAAAGGTGACATAAGTAGGGGGCGTGGTCACTGATCATTGTGACGTCAAACAATGAAAATCAGAGCGTTGAATCACCAGTTGGTGGGTTAGCGTGCACTAGAGATGTGGATTCTCTTTACGGTCTTGCTCGTCCTCAGTAGTAGAATATCTCGACCACCCCAGGAACTAAGTGGAGGTTGTAAGAGATAACTAGCTCAACCAAAGTTCAGATAAAAGGACACAAGTTGGGACTTGTTCAGGTGGTTAAACAGGAATTTATTTTCATGTTCTTCCAGGGTCGGTGTGGGGGCCATTTTGTTTTCACTGATCTGAGTTTGATTCACAATGTAATCAGATTCCACTATAATCTGTCGGGTAGTGCTTCATCATGGAACGGTCAGCTTTTCATCCCATCCTTTCAGAGAACAAATCAAGCTGGCTGTCCTAACGACCAATTCTTGGTGAAAGGAAATATTTCAGGAGCAGCCTTTAAAAAGGAGTAGGCCATTGTGTGTCGGTGCCCAGTTTAAATCCCACATTTCTACTTCCTGGTTTATCCTTTCAGTTGTGTAAACTCTTTGTTGTGAGATTATGTTTGCTTTGATACTGCAGGTGAACTTTCCCCACGACACAAAGTTTGAGTTTCTCTCTAAAGATAAAACTCTCCTTCATGGTCGTGTTCATCTTCAGAATAAACTTCCATGGGACTAGTTCCACACATTACACTCATTGGTCATGGGCTGGAAACAAATACCTAGAAAATGCTTCTCAAAGTTGGGTCTGAACTCCCATTTGTAATTAAAACTTCATTTAAAACTGAACTTTTTCATGAACCTTTTGTGAGAAAAATCAAATCTTATTTTCAACTCGCAAACACAACCCTTCACTTCGCTGTTAGGGATATTAAAGGGGGGGAGAAGGAGGAGGGGAGGGGAACCGAGGAAGGAGGGGGGGAGGAGCAAATGAGGGTGGGGGAGGGATAAAGGGTGGGAGCAGGGAGGGGTGGGTGAAGGGGATGCAAGGAAACGCAGTGTGATCAGAGGGCCCGTCCGGAGATATCCACTGTGCGGAGATGCGCAGAGATGATCCGGCCCTAGCCAGCATCCAAATATGTTCGGAGACTGAGGGAGACAGGCGGGGGGGGAGAGGGGTGATGGGAAGGGTGCGGGGGGGGGGGAGAAGGGAGGGAAGGAGAGGTGGGGAGTGGATTCCTGCAGATGTGACGTACAGTTTAACAGCACACACATTCATGAATCACCCTGCATGTAAAATACCAGGGTGACAGTTTCGAGCTGGATCCGAATTCAAATCCAGGAGAGACAGCTTAGAGCAAGCGTGCATACCTCTCGGTCATCCTGCCGTGATGTTAACGAAACATTTAATTTTTTTATTGGTATTTATCTATGCCGAAGTGACCGCAAAACAATGCAGGGCGAGTGGCCCCTGAATATTGTTCAAGAAATCAATGTATAGTATTTAGTAACAGTGTGAATATTGTAGAACACTTGCCAAGTGGCATAAACACTCCATTGAAACGGTTGATGAGGAACGGCTTGCTTGGGTCACCGATCCGTCATATTAAACATACAACTCCCGGAGGCACCCAAAATATCAAATATGTCCGAATTAGACAAATGAACACTTTTTAGCGTCAGAACTGCTGCTACGTTCGATTCTGGAGCTTAGATTTTGTAATTTGGTTTAGTTTAAGAGATACTCGAGGTTATGGCATGTGCGGAAATTAAATAAAGCCATAAATGCTGGCATCCCCGGACATTTGTAAGCATTGCGAGGTACCTGGTGATTCAGAGCTGTGATGAACAGGCATTTGATAATATGAATGACGAAAGTGAAAAAAAATAAATAAATTAACTTTGTCGCGAAGAAATTGTTGCGGCCTGTTCTAAGTCAGGGTATGGTTAAACAGGCCAAAATAACATGGTGGCTTCAGACCCCAGTGAGGCACCCAGGATGAGCCTTAAGACCCCAGAGAGTGAGGTGGTTGAGGATTCGCCTGATGAAGGATTTAATTAATAAGTCCATTAATTATCTTCAAAGGGGTGTTTTAATTAACCCCAACACCCAATTTTCAGTCGTGCACTTCCTTGGAGTTTTCTTCGTGTGTACAAAGATTCAGGTTTCTAGGTTTATGGTTTTGGAATTACGGAGGACACACACTGACACACACACACACACTCACACACACACACACACACACACACACACACACACACACACACACACACACACACACACACACACACACACACACACACACACACTCACACACATGTATTATTATTGATCACAAAACTGTTTTGATGAATGTTTTTTTGTTGTTTTTTTTCAAATGTAATAAAGACTTCTCCCGTCCCTGCCCTTGTCCATTTCAACAGATTTCCCAGAATGATCCTGGGGATCAGGGAATGATGGACAGTGTTCTTGACATTGTCGTCGTAGCGATGGCGTTGCTATTGTTCGTCGGTGTCATTTCACGTGAACCATCACGTTGGTTCAGAAAGACATGTCACAAAAAGAAGTGCTGCATTCACTGGTGAGGAACACGAGTGACTTTCATCACTATTATAATGTGTTCATCCAAAGGGACAAGATAGCTCAGAGATTAGAAACAAGTTCACATTGAATTCTTACAAATAATCAATCCTGATAAACGAATGTCTGGTCCAGTGAGAGCAGGGGGAACCAGATCATGGGAACCGTTAAACACTCACCATAAGGTTTGAACATTTCAAAGGAGATCAGATTGGGTTTTCTTCTTCTTACATGATTTTAAGTCTTCACAAAGGCATCTCCTTGTTTTTGTTCCTCGGTGTAAGTGTTTGCCACAATTATAAGTGCCAAGACCAAGTTTATGATTAATGGTAAAGAAAACAACGAAAGGGTCGAGTGGTCGGTCATGTGATCGATATGACAGAGGTGTTTGGGGGCAAACTCGATTCAGTGCTCTGTTGGTGAAAGGTAGTGCCACAGTAACTGTAGTAGTGTGAAGGTAGTGCCACAGTAACTGTAGTAGTGTGAAGGGTAGTTTGAATCTGGTTGGTTTAAATACAAGGAATGTTTCAAAGGAACGACACAGGTTGATCACAGTGTAATACAGGAAGATGTGGGATTGGGAGTGGAAATGAAACGATGAAACATTTGTTATTGAGGAGACAAGTTGGACGTCAACGGAAGAGCAGCAATGGCTGGAAGGACGAGGATAAAATTATCTTGAAATAAATGGAGAGAGTGAAGAGGAATCCCAACAAACAAGGACGTGCCAAGGTCAGGAAAGATGGAATTGAGAGAGATGGGAAACATGGCAGGAACGTGTGAACAAGGAGATGAAAAAGAAGATGTGAATGGAGATGTTCCATCAATGGACAAACCTTGTAAAATATGGGAAAAGGAGTTTAAAGGAATCTGATGATAAATATTTACTTGTTTTTATGTTTTGGGTTCATCGTTCCACACCCATCCTTTGAACCTTGTTTAAGTTACATGTGCACGCTCCGGATCACGTGTCCGATGGTATTCCTACTCTCATGTATCATGTGTGTTGATGTTTTATAAAACCATGCATTCAATACTTCACATGTTATGAAGAACTTCATTTTAGCTTGAACTGAGTATGTTTGTTTTTATCTTACAGTTTACAATGTGGTGGAAAAAGAAAACCAAAGGAAGAATTAAAATCCCAACTTCCATTGGTTAAGGAGCTTCAGGATCAGGAAAACGAACACGTTGAGATGGAGGAAGTTCAGCAGATTCAAGGAGAAATGGATATGACGGGAAACCAAGACTTTGGTTACAAAGAACAGGAAGAAGATCGAAAAGATCGAGAGAAGGTTTTACTCACAGAGAAAGAAAAACCGAAGGAAGGAAAGAACAAGTTGCTGAAAAACGAAGAGAAATTAGTGAAGGAAAGACAACAGAAGTTGAAGGAAAAGGACAAGGAACTCAAATTGAAAAAAGATTTATGGAAAAAGAAGGAAGAAGAACGGAAGAAACGACAAGAAGAACTGCAGAAAGATAAACACGAAGTGAAGCATTGTGATAAAAACGAACAGGAGAGGAAAGGAAAAGACCTGTTGGGGATACGGAATTACGAAGGACGCAAACGAGCGAAACGCCAAGCACATTTTCAGGGAGAAAATTCCCAGGTGTTTGTCGGGGGGAATCCTACAAACACTCCAGGTGAGAAAACAAAGCTTCTTGTACGGAAACGTCGCTCAGGAAATGAAAAGGAGAAGCAAAGTAATCAGGTAAAGGAGTGGAAAAGGGAGAAAGTTGAGATCAGTCCTGGAAAAGAAGAACACACGGTCATTGATCAGGTCCTCAACAAACCGTTTAAGGATTTGGACGAACCAACTGTGCCAAATGCTCTTTGGAAATTGAATCCGAAGAAACAGGAAGAAGAGGGACAGCTTCTGAACAAAAAGGAAAAGGTCTTCTTAAAAAAACAACAGAAGCAGCAGAGGCACGCGGTGAACAAGAGGGTGGAAATTGAAGTGACGCCCCTCAGAATGCGTCAGAAACCTCACCGTGAAGGAAGGTTCCAACAGAACCAGAACGTTGTCGATTGGCTGCCACCCAAATTGGAGCCTCGACATCATGACGAACTGCAGCAGCAGAAACGGTACAGTGTTGTCCTCCAGCAGCAACTGAATCCTCACCGTGATGACTCACTGCAACACCAACAACACAAACAACACATTGTTGAGGGGCTGAAGGAAAAGCAGAACCCTCATTGTGAGCACAGGCAGCTGCAACAGCAGAAGCAGCACGATGTTCAGGGACCACAACATACACAGGTACTTCAACAGGTGAGCACTGTTCAATACTTTGGGGCACTTGGGGTGAACCGTAGGCTTAGATTCACCAACTGGACTGTGTGTTCCACATTCAGCACATACAAATCAGATGGCTCCACGACGACTCACTTATAAAAGGAAATTCCATTGTTTCTCCTCCTTCGGTTGGTACAACCGTAGCAAGAGCAGCTTTCCAGCATCTTTCAGGTGCTTGAGATTGGTTTCAGATGTGGAACTGGATTCCAATCTGAGATGGGCCAGGAGTGCCTGGTGGGACTCCGTTACAGATGTATGTTGTAGAATGGCGCGCCACGCAGTGCAATGGTAAATTTTGCCCAGAACGATGATGGCGGTCAAGCTTTCTAATCTGGCCATGATTTAATCTCCAACTGCACCCTCTCGTGGATGAATTGTAACTATATGGGGTGAACACACTGGGTGCAGACACAACCAACACCAAGACATTAAATTTAAACAGATGTTTGGTACTACAGAACTTTAATATGGATACAAACAAACAAACACGATATAATAGTGACCAAAGCTTTTCGTGCTGCACTCTTCAGGGTAAAAAAAAAAAAAAAGTGAAGGCGCGTTCTTTATACGCAGGTCTCAATAAGGTAGACGCTGATTGGTTCAACCGTAATGACGTCACGGTTAATCCGAACGCCAATTGGTCAGCTCATCATCTTCACCTCGAGTTCCCATTGGCTGCAGCAGAGTTCGTCGATGATTGACGTTTGCAACCACATCCTGGAGAGAGGGGGGATGGGTTTCCCCTTAGGTCCATTCACCATTTGTTACCGAACTTCCCTTGATCTTTCCATGCTGAAAGGGACACAGAGATCGTACAAATTCCTTTTGACAACATAATATCGGATCGGTGGTAAGGATGAAGGTTGCTTCCAACATACGTAAATGAAACGAGCTCCGACATCGGCTCAACATCCTGAACATATCTGCATTGTACTGGTCTGCACAGAAAGGGTTGGCAACCAGGTGCTGTGCAACGGCAGATGAAGCAGGTACAGTGGCCGGTGGCTGCTGGATATTTCTGCAAGCTCGCGCTGATCGTGTTCTAACCCTCACAATTTTTCTTCGAATCGCCAAGGGGACGTGTTGTTTGATCCGATCAGCCAATCTTGGTGTTGCGCTGCCCACGTACCGAGCTTCACATCGGCACTTAAACTCATAAATAACATATATATATATATATATATATATATATATATATATATATATATATATATATATATATATATATATATATAACGTCATTATGGTTGAACCAATCAGTGTCTACCTTATTGAGACCTGCGTATAAAGAACGCGCCTTCACTTGCGATTTTTTACCCTGAAGAGTGCAACACAAAAATCTTCGGTCACTATTATATCGTGTTTGTTTGTATCCACATTGTATTTAAATTAATTTTGGCATTTTGCCTTTTGCAGACATTGCTGTTAATTGTCTCACAATAATAATAATAATAATATCCTTAATTGTGGAGATAATTGTAATTATAATTTTGGTGAAAAGGTACCTGATTGGCATGGTCATCTCCACGCAGGATAAATAACAAGAACTTTGTCTCCCTCGATTGGATTAGATCACCTCATTCACCTTTTCATTGATTACCTGTTCCATCAGTGCATTTCCTTCTGTCGTTTCTTGAACAAGTCATCAAACTGATAAATATATTAATATATTTAATCTTTCATATTTTTATTGTTTTTCCAAAGGACCCTCAGAAGAGGCGCTCACTCCCTCCTCCACCTCCTCACATCAAACCATCGAACCGGTTGGAACGTAAGTTGTCAAGATTCTTACCTTACATTACAAATTACTCCAACTTTGTCTGAACTTCACGTCCTTCACCTCCATTGTGTCCTATTTTGTCTGTGTCTCACACGTGTTGATAACAAATGAATATTTTGCTGAACTCGAATCCAGACAAGACCAAACATATCTTCCAATTGGTGGAAGTCTGTTTTGAGTGTTAATGTATCCGTATAAAAGTCAGTGTGTACACCTGGATGATCATTAAAATGAATTGTGTGAAAACCTTTAATGCCAATCCAGTGGGAGTTTGTGATGAAGAAAATGAAGATGTGAAATCGAAGGCAAAAGAAAAGAAAAATTGAACCGAGATGAAGAAAGCTATTGAGAGAATACAGTCCAGTATTTCCAGGATTGTGTTGGAAGATATGATAATGATGGAGATTGTGATGACAATGCCATTGAGTGGTTTTGACTCCCTTTTGTTGATGTGTGCAGAGGAAGAAGTTGTAGTATTGGCCGCCGGATACGAGGATACGATGTTTGGCAGTGGATCGATCATCACTCCATCGTACAAGCTCTCGAAGAATTTAAAACGAAACATCAGGCTGTTACAGATGGCCGATCCAAGATTATTCAAATAAACCCCTGTCTCCAGAACTCCAGGTACTTAAACCTTCCGTAGACCTTATTTAATCACTTGCACCCTTTTTGTGTCCATTTGTCAATCTGTCGCTTCCTTGTTCAAAATATGACGAGAACTTAATAGTTCGGAGTGAATATAATTTAATAATTTGAATGAGTCCATTAAGCAGGTGACCTCTCTCTGCTACCTGTGCTGATTTACACCTTCTAATCGATATGTTGGACTCGAACCTCGATGATAATGAGAGTTGTTTTGAGACCTTTCAAACAATCAAGATCCAGCATCCGAGTTCTACCTTGATGAACCAACATACCAGTTCTACCTTGGAGACTCACAAAATTCGGGAAAATCAGGAAAAGAGATCTGCCTCGATGGATAAAAATGTGAGACCCACCTTGGAGACTCGGGAAATTCAGTTCTTCCTTGGAGACTTGGAAGGTGGGTTATATTTTGGAGACTTGGAAGGTGGGTTATATTTTGGAGACTTGGAAGGTGGGTTATATTTTGGAGACTTGGAAGGTGGGTTATATTTTGGAGACTTGGAAGGTGGGTTCTTCCAAGAAGACTCTCTGGGTTCTAAACGTATCGATGTCGTTCTTTGTTGGATGGTGCTTGATGAAAGGTAAGTTAAGTTGATTAAAAGTTAATTAAATGATATATTAACTAATTCGATATTGGAAAAGTAATGTATTTATTTATTATTTTTCAGCAACATCAAGAATGTGCTGGGAAGACCTGTTCGATATATCTCCGTCCCCATTTCTACTTCTTCACACTTGAAAGGACTGAAACTTCATTCTCAAGACAGAAAAGGAAAAAACTAAAATAAATAAAAACGTTGTTGAGCTGAAACACTTTATTGACCTTGTGTTATTATTGAACTGTTAAAAAAGACAATAAAGCGTAAAAATTATTTATGGTCTTTGGGTTTGAATGTGGGGATTAGGGGTTAAGGGTGGGCTTCATTTTCTTATATGACTGAATTTTGTCTTTTATAACACCTGTGGATAAAATCTCTTCTTTCAAATCATAACCTGTAATTCCAAGGAACGGTGTCTGAAATAATGTGGAAATGGCTCCGAGGGGATAATAAATCTTATAAATAATTACCTCCATCCACCGAAGGTCCGTCCACCTGTTTGTTTGTGAACAAAATATCCCGAGTTGAGGACGGATTCGGACGAAACTTGGTGGGCAGGTTGGGAATGTAATAAGGAAGAATTGATTAGATTTTGGTGAAGATCCGAATACGGAGCGGATCCGAGAATGTTTTCAGCGATTCTTCATCTTGGAGAGATGGGGTTAAAACGACATTTAGCAGGATATTGAAAACATTATGGTCGGATTCGGACGAAACTCGGTGGACATGTTGGGTGTGTGACTATGAATAATTATTCATAGTTAATTGTTCATAGAATAATTAATTATGACTATGAATAATTATGACTATAATAATTATAATTGGTTCAATTTTGGTGAAGATCCAAATCCGGATCTGATAAAAAAAATTTTTTTAAATGATCCTTCACCAATGAGAGATTGGGCTAAACTGATATATATGAGGACATCTCAAAAAGTTGCGGTCAGATTCAGATGAAACTTGGTGGACACATTGGGTGTGTGACCACGACAAATTGATTCGATTACTGGAATTTTTTCAATGATTCTTCACCATTGAGAGATAGGGGCCAAAAACGATATAATTATATTGTTACGGTTCTAGGAACCGTATGCATACAAACATACAGTTGGCCCGAAGTTAGTTATGCCATTTAGTACATGTGTAGATAGAACCCCTCCTTGTGTGTAGTGGGAAAGCAAAAGCGGATGCGTTGCGATGTTTTTTTAGTTAGATTAATAAATCATTATATCCCCTCCATTACGATCCACGGTACAATAGCGCTTGCAGCCCTCGGTTCGCTGGCCACAGCGCACCATTGTCCATCTGCGTCTCCAGAGCCTCGTTTTTCTGAGGCAGAATCTTCACGTCCGCAGTTCCTTTTCGGCTTCCCCAAACGTTCCAATTCAATCTTGGTTGTACCGCCGTCCACCTTCCTCAAACACAGGTGGAGTGGGCCGGCTTTCCCGGCCTGCAGACGGGTCAATATACTGCCTGACCCCCAAAAAAATTGCAAATTTTTGTTTTATGCTTATTTCTAGTAGTTTATGATGTGGAAGGCAACATATTAAAAGTTGGACAATTTTGACGCAAGGGAAAGTCTCTCAGTGACGTCAGAAAACAAGATGGCTGCCGGCAGATAAAACGTCAAAAAATTGACTGAAAATTATCAGACCACTAACAATTTAAAGTTAATTTTGCACCAATATTTGTATTATGATCGTTGCTGGTAGTTTATGCAGTGCTAATCCTGAGACCATTCACAATTTAAAGTAAATATTTGCACAAATATATGTTCTTTGATCGTTTCTGCCAGTCTATGACATGGAAAGTAACATAAAAAATTGGACAATTTTGACACATGTGGAAGTACCATATGCCTTCTAGTCTTAGATTCCAGTTTCATCGTCCCCCTCCTCCTCCTCCTCTATCTCTGGTTCAACACTCATATTGTCACAGTTGCTGTCCTGGCAATGTCCACATGCACTGGTACATTCTAATCCATGCTTCCTACATGATCACCTTAGTGTTTTGCACCCCCCTGAACAGTTGCAGTGAATCATCTGAAGTCGTATGTCTGGAGCAGGGCTTTTGTCTGTCATCACTGGAACAAGTTTTCCTCCTTCTACCTTCCATCCCCACTCCGTTGGCTCCATTCCACAACAAAGGCCCATCCATTCCATTACCTGATAATAGGTCCGCAGAGAATGAAACTTGCAGGCAGCGGATGTCGGGGGCAGTCTTTCAGGAGTGACAAATGCCTTAGCCCTTGCAACCTTTTTGCAGAGAATGTTGTATCTGATCGATGCCAATGAGTCGTTCTGATTTGCTTTAAACAATGCCACCATTGCTCTGCAGTTTCAATAACATCCTGACTCTGCTGTGGTTTACAGAACACCTTTGAGCTGTCTATCAGTTCCTTTTCTTTCTTGATGATTCTTTGAAACCCTGACTTCTTTCCAATCCCAAAGACACGAGACGTTGCGTCACAGCCAGTTAATGCATGAAGGAACAATATATCTCTGCAGGCTGCATTTCCAAGTATCTGCTGAAGGACTTTGATGTTGTAGACATTTGATTTTGCCTTGTCAGAACGGAAATGGAGTTCAATGCAGTTTGTCTCCACCATATAGAAGAGCAGGAGGAGAAGGAGATCTGTATCTTCTCCAATGAGGGTTGTAGATCTGGAAGCCGCACTTGCGATCTCAACATCAGCATCTCCCTCTGCTTGGATCACCTCACAGCCTTCCTTGCCCAACACCTCTATAATCAACAGTATCATTTCCTGCTTGTTTGACTCATTCGACAGAAAGTCCTCCTTTTTCCCAACAAATTTTGTTGACTCCGTAATGTTAACCTTGGTGACATTCTTGTTTCTATTCCGACGTTGATGAGAACAGTCCTTTGTGCTTGGCCCAGCCTCATAACCATCAAACACAACAGTAGCTTTGCCATAGTGTCTGACTGTAAATGAGGCATATTCATCTGCAATGGAACTGTAGGTGAATCCCTCTGTCCACTTTAAGCGGTGAATAAGTGATCCCCCGTCAAGAACATAGTGATCCGTTCCTGGAACTGTCTGGTTGACAGCATTGTCAGATTTGGTTGTCGCATAATTCCTTATTGCCTCCGCCAACTGTGGTTTATCTGGCTGGCGCAGGATGTTTTTTGCCTCAAAAAGAGACATTGGGTATGGGCAGAGTTCATATTTCATCACTTCACCTATCTGGAGATCTCCCGTCTGTGACACGACTAAGAACCTCTGGAATAGTAACGCTGGATCTATTGTGCGGTCCTCAGCAACTTTGACTGCCCTGCTGGATGCAAGTGTCTTGACTTTAGAACTTCTTTTGTGTGAATAGGAGTAAGCTGGGTGATCATCCATCTTCTTGACAATGTCACTACCTACTTTGAATAGGTCATGAATATTGACATCCTCATTTGCAGTAACCCCTGTGATGATATTGCGCAATGACTTGTCATCAGAAAATGGTGTGAAGCTGTCCAGTTTTTCGGCAACTTTGCCACGATCAGCTTCATCTCGACTCACCCTGGATGTTGTCAACTCCTTATGTTGTTCACTTGTTGAGTAGCTACTCGAGGTCAGTTCTTGCATAGCAAGGTTGTAGGAGGACGATATGGTTGAAGACAGAGTCCAAACTGCTCTCTGGTGCTCTGACATCCCACTTCCTCGAGTCAGCCCCCTTGGCTTTTCAGTGAGCGCATTAATGTCTGTTCTATCACAAGATCAGAGCCTAGGCCAGCGCAGTATTGGTCACTGTGCCGGATTACATGATAACCAGATTGGAACTTCTGATGAACCTCAGGGTTGTCATCCTCTAACGCAAGCATCTTCTCGAGATAGAGTCGAGCTGACCTCAGGTAATTGGGATGGCCAGCAGCTCCAAATATCGGCAAGCAAGCGGATATGGCTTGGAGATGCATCTCCCAGGACCCCGTCCGATCAGCTGCCACAAGTGCCCTTGCAATTCCCAACTTACGCTGGTAGTTGATCCAAAGCGCACTGGTTTTCGAGTCCTTTGCAAGTTTATTCCTTTCCTGATTCAATCTATTGTCAATGAGTCACTTTCGACAGTCTCCAGGGAAATGTACAGTCGCTCCAGTTCTGCCACTTGTTCTTGAAACCCAGGGTCAACTTCCACAATCTTGCCAACAACCTGACGTGTAAGACACTAATCCACGAAAAGCACGTTGCACCGCCTTCCCACTCAGCATGTGCACAACAGCATTTTGACCATACACTGTTTCCAGGATCTCTTTCAGTCCACTTTCATCCATCAAACTTCCAATGGCACCCAACAAATTAATTAATGTGTGGAAGCTCCCAAGCAGTAGCACTGCATTATGGATTGGGTTATCAGCAGGAAGAGCATTCACTATCTCAGAGGACTTCCAAAACAGCGGTTGGTCAAATGTGATGATTGCTGGCATGTTGTGTTTTGATGCAAGTTTGCTCAGGTAATCAAGAGTTGACAAGATGCAGGTTTTGTCACCTGGGTTCATATCAATCATTGGGAGAAACTGTATTGAGGCTTTCCCTGGGTGATCACACTCCTCATGCAGAAAGTGCATCATGCCTTGCCAATTTGGTGCACTCTTTTCGAAGCAAAATGACATCTCCCATAATATGTCAATTGTGCGATCACAAATTGATGACAAAGGGAGGGGCTGAAATTTGAGGTTGCGGTTGATGTGCTCTGCATAGCGGTAATCTATTATATTGATCTTCGTCAGTTCGACGAGCTTCCCGTCAGACGTTTTCTTTCTAGATATGATGTGGCTGGATTGCCGCCCTGGTGTAATAGCTGCTATCATGCCCATCCCATGAAAGGTACCCTTTCCATCCAACGTTATGATGTTGTGGTCCACATCGTCTCCAGCAAATAACAAGGATGTATCAAGAATGTCGGTGTCACCTCCAAACACATCCGGAGCAAGAGAAGAGGCTGCATTTACTTCAAACCGTTGCACTTTGGAGTCAGATGAGGAAAAGCCAAAGGTTGGTAGACTATCTATCAAGAAACGAGACCTATACAAGTGATGCATTTGCACTGCAAGACCAAGCTGCAATGGTGCAATTACAGCCCTTGGACGCACTGCTTGGATGACTGCTTGTCCAATACCAGCAACCTCCCTAGATGTATCTTTCCCGACCAAAAGATGCTGCAGCGAGAATCACAGGCTAGCTGGGACATACCCCAATGCAGCAGTAAGGCTTAGGTCTGCAGTAGTTGGGTATGTATCCCCATGTGGTGCAACTGTTGTTTTTATGTCACTTTTTATTAGTTTTGCAGCAGTCTGAAGAATTGCACGTTTTTGTGCTTCTTCATCATCTTCTCGTGGTGCATTGTAGTGGTCACGGAGGATCTGGGACGTTTTTTCTCTGAATGTCACAATGTCTCTTAAGCCTCCACCCTCTGCCATGAATATAGATTCACCATATCGTTTTTTTAAGCTGTTCCTTCATGTATTGGTTCCCATATGCATTGGATTCACCATCGCCCAGGTATTGTTCCATTCTAGCCACGAGGTCTGTAATTGTTAACTGTTCCTCATCATTGTCTTCAAGAAAAGAGCACACCTCATCGAAACCCTCATTCTGGTCACTGTCCTTAGGCCTTCCCATTCTTCGTCTCTTGTTTGACTCAGTCGGCTTGAACCGTTGTGGAATGTCTCGCATTGTGCGAAAATTAATGTTGCAGGACTTGTGGTACACACAGTCAGCTGCATGGAGATCACCCTCAAAATATTCAATGCGGCCTTGAACAGCAATGGCCCATTCATCGCTCCTTGTTTTGCAATGAACTGATATAGTTTTAACAAATGCGTCAGTCTTCACGGAGCCAAAACTGGCTGTTTCTGCATGGCCTCGCTTTGGGTCCTCTTCCTTAACTTCAGTGCCGCAGAAAAGGCAATGTGTTTTACTGTCATATGGTCCCAGGGAAATGCGAGCACTCCTCTTGACTGATGGACCTGATTCCGCATGATCCTTCTTGGTTAAAGCAATGTCCTTTTTGTTTATGTGATTCGCTCGGCATGATTTGTGAACACTGGTACCAGCTAGGATTCTGATGTCAACACCCCTTTCGGCACTTGCACGGTTGATGCCTTCTGCTCCTTTCTCACAAACTAATACTGTTTCCTCACAGTCCAATCCCCTTTGGCATCAAGGGCAGGTCTCTTTACCATATAAAGAGTTCATTTTCTATCTCTGAAAATACAAAAAATGAGATCTTTTAGAAGCATGCAGTCAATTTACATTGGCCATATACATTGAATGCCATCAGAGCATTCTCCGCCCCTGAAACCGAGATATTTATGTAAGATATATATTAGGAGGAAACATACTGTTGCGGATTCGCGCCTGCCGGCGTGCTGACGGCCACGTAACTCGAATCGCGGCACGTCGCCCACCGGACGGACAATCCAGTCGTGACCCTCTCGGACTAACGCCGGGAACCAGTCACGGGTGGACCTTTCGGTCTCACCGCGATCGAGCCAATCAGCCCCCGCGTGGGATAGGGTTGCTCGCCAAATTCGACCTACCTAAGTACCCACGCGGAGGGTAGACCGGGCGATCGCACCTCGCCGCAGGTCGACTTTGGACACGGGCCACTTAAGCGACCCGTTCCGTACTATCGGGATAACCGAGCGGTGTTATTCGTCGACCTCGACGGTTCGATTAATTATCGGGCGTATTCAGCCCACTACCAACCCTTTACGTGAAGCAAGATGAGGATTCAATGAAAGAAATGACGAAGCGAAGCGGGAAACAGTTCAACACAAAGCACATTTATTCGCGATGAACGGAAAGCGCACATATACAATTCCACCAAAAGCACATAGAAAAGGAAAAGAAACACAATGCAAATTTTACACAAAAAGCAAATGCGACAATGCAGATCTAATACCGATTACGCGAGCACACGGCAACACTTATACAATTTTACTTCACAGACGGCGCCGACAACACATACCCAAAACCAAGGAAAAGAGAACCCTCAAAGATGAGGCGGGCCTGAGGCCGAGACCGGGTCGGGCCTACCCGTCTGGTGATGAGACGCGGAGCGGCGATGGTGCCTCAACTCCCCGGGCCTCGCGGGCAGTGTCTGGTAGGGGGTGGGAAAGGGGCCCCCTTGGTCGCACTATCTCAGCGCGGGGGGGAAACAGGAGGGGGTTGCTGATGCTCGGGGTATAGAGGATTCCTACTCTGCCTCGAGTCCCGCGACGAGCGTCTCCACCTCGGCCAGGTCGCGCCGTCGGCCTCCCTGGTGTGCAGCTCCCTGCACGACGCGAGCACCCCCTCGTCTGCCCTTGCCGCCTCTCCACAGCTCCGTCCCCTTTTGCTCCGACTCCAACGCACACGACGACGACCAACTCCTTCTTGCTTCTTCTTCCCAACTCCACCGCCCGCGAAGTCTTAACTCTCATCCACTTGACTGACGAACGCGGTCGCTTATATCAGCCCCGTGGCTTCGCTCTCTCATCTTTGACCCCCTCCCTTCGACCTTTCACCTCGCTCCCCATTGGCCCGAGAAAAAGTGGGCGTGAATGCTTTTTGATCCATAAATTTGCATATATCGATCGCCCTCCAACGCCCTGGGGGCGGGGCCAAATCGCCCCTTGCTCACCGATTGGACGGAACAAAAGTGGGCGTGTGTCGTTTTTGATCCGTTTTTGAAGTGGAAAATCCGTGGTTTTGTACACGCTGTTCGGCGCGCGCCCTGCACGAGTCCAACACCGGTACCCACAAGCGGCGCAAGAACGGTGGCGATGCGACGGTTGCGAGGTGTGACGTGAAGCGGCGCCGCGGTGGGTGGTTGATGGTTGGTGGTGGTAACAATGGCGGTTGGTCCAAATTAAAGATAGTAAAAGAAAAACGGCTATCCTGAAGAGTCGCAGCACGCATAAATGACATGTATTCCCACTAGACAACGGGTTTGGGCCTAACTACACATGTACTTACCGAGATATCTCACCTAAGGGACCTGGATGGTGGTTTGCGAATTTGGTAACCACAACAATACTATGGAATAATCTGCATAGTGGTTCGTGCATGGTTTTGTGACATTTTTATCATGTCAAAAATTTTTACTTTCCCATGGTCCATTTCTGTCCAACTTTTGATATGTTCCTAAGTAAGTCTTAAAATATAAGGAAATGCAATAAAACAAAAATTTGCAATTTTTAGAGTACGGCTGTTCTGGTTGTATATTGACCAGTCTACTGGCTGAAATCCCGCCCAGAAAGGGCGGACCCCATAAAGGCCCTGTCCAATCATGGCAGACGGTGATGTCAGCTTCGCCAAGGCCCCTCCCCGACCTTGGAGATCTATAAATCACGACACCATCCTCAGAGTAGAGTGAGAAAGTCGGATAGTTCGTTGTTGAGTGAGAGAGTTCAGTGGGTTCGTTGGCTGGTTGCAAAGAAGGAAGGAAGGTCGTTAGTTGAGTTGGTCCCTCGGTTGTTGGTTGAAGAAGGAAGGTCGTGATCACGGAGTGCCTGCCCACATCTCGCCTCGGCGGCCCGTCTGTTGTGCTGGTCCGAGTACACCCGACCTTGACCGGGTCTCTCGTTGGGTCCAGTCTGCTGCCCCGTTCTACCTTGGACTCTGCGCTCTCCACCCAGGCTCCTTCGCAGACACGGTCTCCACACGTGCGGCTGTGGGCCGAACTGCACGACCTTTGTCAGGTGCCGCACCACAGAGCATCCCTTCTCTCGGAACGTTCAGGTACCTAAAGAACTGCGACCTCAGCTTCTTCCCTCCCTGGCTGCAAAAGTCCTTTGCTGTTCGTTCAACTGAGTATATTTTGTCTGTGTGGTGCCTGTCCTTTAAGTAGAATTGTACAAGATTTTGATCATTGTAATTCTTGCCTGTATTATTCTCGCGACAAGTCTGCTCCGTGTCCTCTTGTAAGTTGCTGTAAAATTGTCGCACTACATCTCTCTTCTGTCCCCTGCATAACCCACCAATAAACCTGTTCCTGTACCACATGAATTTCCTCGCTTGGTGTAAATAAATTATTGTAGAAATGCTCCCAGTTCGTTTTTGTCTTTTCCTTCATTGGTCCAGCATGGTTCGGATCTAAGTTTAGCCAGGTCTTTATCCCCAATAATCTGTTCATTCTCGCCGGTACGTCCTTGGCAGTTTCACTCGGCTGCATCCGATCTGGAGTTGGTGGTTGGTACTCTAGTCATTGGTAGAGTGATACGGTTTGGGCAAGGCGTACCGAGGGCGTGGTTCCCCAGTTGTCGAAACCTCGTGGTTAATTAGGTAAACTGATTACACCTGGCAAAAGACCCTACGCTACACGGTTGTGGTATTGGCGTCCACGATCGGTTAAGCGACCCGCCGCGTCATGGAATTATCAGTGAGCGACAGCCTACAATTCCGGGAGTCTGGTGGGAGATGACGTAACTTCCCCCACTTAGTGGTCGTTCTCGCCACCGGACCGCGGCCCGCAACAATATCATGATACTTCAAAATGTATTGGGCCCGATATGTTCTTGTGGATCAGGCATTGCGGGGCAGAGGTATGCGCTCCATCAAGTGCTCTTCTCGTTCCAAATAGGCACATAAGCTTTTGGGGGTATTCCCACATATTGTTGTGGGCCAGCTATCGGCCGCGAGCATGATCGCTCGATGGAGCAGCAGTCGGATCCACCGAACACCCGGAATTCAGATAGTCACCTTCGGATAACTCCGAAGGTACGGGTCCCTTACAGGACCGTGAATCGTCAATAAATCAACCGCGTGGGCACAAGGTTATTTGCCAAACTTCAAAATACCTAGAGGCCCACGTGTTGAACTACCGAGTATTCACACCCTCGACGGAGCTCGAACGCGACTAGCCGTAACCGTGCTCGACCCGTGTGTAACCCGAGTGGATGGTTACTGAGGTCCCGTTGGTCAAAATGCACATAACTACGGCAACAATGGCCTTTATAATTTCCCAACATGCACCGTGCAAAGCCAATGAAGGAAAGCACAGAAATGAGCTGAAACGGTCAACAAATGGATATTTATTTACAAGAGGGGGAAGGGAACGAGGGAAGCATGTAAGGGCAGAGTTAAACCGACTAAGCAATGCAGTCAATGTACAAGCAAAAGCACTTATCCAGTTGCTACTTAAAGACGGGCGCGCGGGCGCGCGCGCGCACGCACGCACGCACGCATGCACGCACGCACACACACACACTGCTGGAATTATAAATAGATTATTACATATGAACCACGCCCCCCCCCCCCCCAGTAAGAGTAAAGTGCATTCAAATATGGCCAGGCCATATTGATTGAGATAAATCAGAGGAATGAATCAGGAAAGACAATTCAGCTTCACGCTTGCAAAAAGACAAAATGTGAATTTGGGCAGAAAGTCGAGAGGAGAGTGTTCCTGATGCAGCAGGACGACAAGTTGAGAGAAGGGGCTGAGAAGAGAGTGTGGTCTCATGTTCGGTCAGCTACGGGGTCTGATTGCATGGGACTTCCCATCCTAAGAAGCAGAGTGATTAGAAGAATAGATTGGAAAGAAAGTTCCAAGCACAAGCGACACGGAAGGCGGATTCCAGTGGCTCGAGTACGACACAGAGAACAACAAAATGCTCTGTGACGTATGTCGTAGCTATCCAGCACAAGGACTCGATATCACCATGAGTACGCCAATGCGAAAACACTTGCGATTCGTGTTCGGGCTGTGCACTTATAACCTGGTGATTATCAAGTTCAATCGAAATAAATATATTTTACTATTCTTTAATAAATAAACATTTTTCATCTCACACTATTAAACAAAGGCTGATTGATGCGTTTTGGACTTTTCAATGATCAGGACTTTTTTTGTATACCTTGTTGATGCTCGTATGAGAGCTAACACAAGACACAGCAAAGGGGGGGGGGGGGTATGAGACAAGAGGGGTGGGAGAGTGAAGGACAAAAACAGTGTAGAACAGAGACATTCGGAGATCTGTGGAAGGGAGAGAGATGGGGCAGAGAACACGGGGTATAGAAGATGGACATGGCAGGGACTTTCAGGAAGGAAAGCAGGGAATTTGAAGGAGGTGGGTTTGGGTGCATTAACGGGGGTAGAAAAGATCAAGGATTTGGATGGGGGAAGATAAGAGGTGGTGATGAACAGCTGTTTTGAAGGCCTGGAGGGAAGAATCGGATTGAAGAGAGTGTGGGAGTTTATTCCAAAGGCAGAGAAAAGAGGAATTAAAGGGGCGAAGGTGAGCAGTGATTCTTGATTTTGATAGTTTTAGCAGAAGGGGGTTGCTGGCGGATCTTGAGCACCCTGCGGAAATATGGGGGGGGGGACAAATCTCAGAGCAGGGGGGGGGCGAGACCGGAGAGGAGACGGTAAAAGACAGAAAGACCACCGACCTGCCTGCGGTGAGAGATTGAGAGTGAGAGGCCCAAAGACTCTGCCTCATCGTGGGAGACTTTCAGAAATATCCTTTTTTTTTCAAACTTTAATATCGGGGGGAAAAGAAGTTTTAGTTTTTGATTGTTATTGTTTTTTTGTTTGTTTGTTTGGGGGGTGGGAAGGGTTCGGGCAGCCAAAAAAAACAGACATGACAAAAAAATGGGTGCCCAGCAGAGCACCCTCGAAAGAAAGTTGCTGTGGAGCCCCGTACAAGGTATTTCAAGTAACACATTGACATTGAGAGCATGAGAAAACAGCTTTTTAAACAAACGTATGAGAAAAATACGAGCAAACGAACAAACAAACAGCAGTATCAAAAAAAAAAAATAATGATCCTGTACTTACCAATGAAGGGAAGTGGACTTCGGGTTCAGGGTATGTCTTCGTGCAAGTCGCAGACAGCTAGCCGCTCCTTCCATGTGAATCAAAGTTAAGTTTTCCAAACCAGATCCGTCGTGTCTTTCCGTTTCACTGAATTTTCATCAAAATTTTTTCTGTGATAAATCGTAGCTTGTTGCTGATGTTTGTTGAATTTGTTTTTTTCCGCGCAGCGTTGTCTTCTCGGCTGGCCGAAGCTTAATCGTCTAAAGTGAGGTTTGTTAACAGCAAAATAGGATGGTACCGTGACAAGCCGGATAAAAGCACCAAATTTGGCGTGCAGCTACCTATTATAATTATTACAGAAATTTCTGTCCGAGGAGCCACCGAAAAAAAATTGCCTCTGAAGGTCAAGGTCAAGGTCATGATTCAAGGGTAAGGAATCCGCTATATCTCTGCAGCCGTTGATTTTAGGCCATATAAATGTATTACTAACAGATACGAATGCGCCCCTAATCTATCAGGAAAATACATTTAGAAGCCGCTATGATGACGTATATGGTATTTATGACGTCATCACAGCCAATAATTTAAGCAAATAGTTGAAGAATCTCCTCAGTTTGCTTCAACTATCATAAAACTATAAGAAATTATCGTAAATATAGTTCAAACAGATGGAAACCGTGTCCCAAAAATCCACTTTTGAGCGCTCGCTTACGGATGACGCGAGCCGCTGCTCAATATCTTGCACTCGCCGGTAAGATACGCTCAGGCCCAACTGATTGAGTTCACTGATCAGCACCTTGCTCCTGGTTCGAGAGTGAACATCCAGCCCGATGTAAATGGGAAGAGGAGGCTCGAGATCCGGGTTGTGTCTCAACACATGTTTTCTTGGCATTAAAATCGATTTTAACTGAGTAATTGTCAAGCAGGCCTGGGATTCCTGACCCCGTCTCTCGATGTCTGGGCCGTTAAGTATCAACGAAACCAGTGATAGCAGGCTGGATGGAACTGATTCGCTTTGACAGTCGGAAGGAAGGGTACCAGTGAATTTGAACTGTCGGTGAGCAAATATATCCTTACGAATTATCTTCGTTGCTTTGGCCAGGATGAGGGCGTCATCACTGTAGTCGCGGTCTTTTACAGCGTCTCGCAGGAAGATCCTCAAACATTGATCAAAGATCAAAAGTGTGTTTCGTCCATCGAACTGGGCTGTACACTCAGGGAAATGTTCTAATATCCTCTCCTTCAGCCGAGTTTTGTTCACGGACTTTGAGATACCCAAGCTGGTAAGACGTCCGGTGTTTAAGGCATGAAACTCGGATAACTCCGCGAGAGCTACTGTCGATGTGTTCAACCAGCTCGACGAAAGCGCGACTTTCATTCATTTTCTCATCGCTATCGACGATCATATTCTTATTTCTCAGATGAGAACGATAATGGTTGTTCAGATTGAGGAGGCAGGACGTGTGATATTTCGCTTCAATGACGATCAAATCACCACCGGCCACCTGTGACATCTGTGTTCCGTCTTCCAATTCTGTCACCATCTTCCTCACCTTGTGGTCTGCATCAAAAGTGCAGAAACTATGAAGATTGCCACCGGTGAGGCAAAATATGCACATTTCGGGTCCAACACAATGGCGTTTCGACCTGTCTACGGCCGAAGGAACTGCAATTCACGTTGTCTCGTTCCATGGAAAGTTTCCGTGCCCGTTGTAGTTTTGTGTTGTTGAACTTGAGATAACACGATTTGTACCAGGACGCACTGTTGTCTCAGAAACGGGCGAGATCGTTTTTACCAAATGGAACATTGCAGGGCATGCTTCTGATCTCCCTGAACCGAGTCACATTTTCCAGGAATTTCCGAGACGTCTCCTCAACACTTTCAGCACCTGCAACTGGGCAGTTGGCAGGACATTTCAATGGATCCGACGTCGACATTTGGCATATGACGCATTTACTCCAGTCCAGCTCTGCTTCAACTGCATCCTGCTCCTGGGTCTGAAATTCATAAAAATGCATAGTATCCCCAGAATATTCTGAATAGTGTTCAGTGATGATGGTAAAATATGGCAGATTAGCTTATCCGAATCAGCTAGCACGTTAGGCACTGCCATCACAGTACCTATTGGCATAATGGCACCAGTTTGCGTGGTTTCTTTTTGATTGTTTACAGCATCAATAATTCATGGCCCTCACGTTAATGCTCGGGAACATTGTTCGTTTACTTTTTTTTTTTACGATGGAATGAAGTTGAAAATTTGCTGGAAAAAGGGTCTAATAAACCCGGGCTGCCCGTCAATATAAAAGATTCATATTCTTTACGATGATGTTCGGCTGACTCGGGCCTGTTGGTCTAAGCTCTGTCCAAGATGCACTCTGCTTACATCTGAACAACAGCAAATCTCTGAAAATCAACTTATCCTAGTTTGGGGTTTTACTTGAAGAATCCAGATGCAGGCATACGTATGTTATATTATACCTTGCTCTTCATCAAAAATGATTCAGAAGCTTCATTTAAAAAAAAAATAAAAAATCTATAATGCAGTTTCAATGCGAGAGATCCAAAATATTTACTGTGGAACTTCTGAAGCAGTTTCTCCAAAAGGGAAGTTTTTGAAGGAAATTGGTGCATTTCTACATCAGATCAGTAAGGTTCTAAGCTAGGCATCCTTAATCCTACTCCCATCATAGACATCGATATGCCACGTCACCTGGTCTGGTGCATCTTGGATTGGACAACCAACCACCTATCTACCTACCTGTTAAGATAGCCAAACTATTTATCAAGAAATGCAGATTTGATTCCTTCACCACGCAAACTGGTCCAAAATAGTACAACGAGGTAGGCCTAGTAGCCTTGGTAGGTCTTGTGCACCATGGATTTTTTTTGTCCATGACCACGCATTGTTTTCATCTAGTAAGTGGCCGTACCTGCAAAAAAAAAAAAAAAAAAAACTTTCAAACCGCGGCCAGAAACAACAACCACACAGGCCGTTCCTTCGCTCGCGCGTGCCCGTATGTGCAAACAAAAAGAAGAAGAAAAAAAAACTTTCAAACAACTACGCAGGCCGTTCCTTCGCTCTCGTAAACGACGACTGGATTGGGGCATTGTGTTTATCTATAAATGCGCATAAGAAATCGACAAATTATTAGAATACATTAAGTCATCATGATCCGGAAGTGGTGCTTGTCCGTACGGAATGTTCACATGCATTCCACGAATTATCGCTTGGATTGAAGTAACAACTGCTGTGATACTAACACACACAGAGAGTAAATTAAAATCAAAATTAAAATCAACTTTACCTCCCTGTCTTTGCTTGCCATGGCATTCGCTGCCATTGACCATTGCTACTCCTCCGCCACGGTAACTATGGTGCCCTTTCCCCATCGTAACCGGCATGGCCTGTGACGTCATCGTCGGCCGGCCGCGCACTACGCAACAACGTGTCTTGTCATTGGTTGACAGATAAATGGCCGCAACAACGTGTCTTGTCATTGGTTGGTAAATAAATGGCCGCAACAACGTGTCTTGTCATTGGTTGACAGATAAATGGCCGCAACAACGTGTCTTGTCATTGGTTGACAGATAAATGGCCGCAACAACGTGACTTGTCATTGGTTGGTAAATAAATGGCCGCAACGTGTCTTGTCATTGGTTGACAGATAAATGGCCGCAACAACGTGTCTTGTCATTGGTTGACAGATAAATGGCCGCAACAACGTGTCTTGTCATTGGTTGACAGATAAATGGCCGCAACAACGTGACTTGTCATTGGTTGGTAAATAAATGGCCGCAACAACGTGTCTTGTCATTGGTTGACAGATAAATGGCCATACCTTGGGAAGCACTTGCCCGATGAATATCACACCTTGAAAAGGCACATCCTCAGAGCACCAGCAATATAGCTGGCAAGTTTCAATCAGATCGGACACACACATATTGCTGGAATTATAGATAGATAATCATAATGGAACCGACTTTAAAAACATATTTTTTTATCCCAGTCTATGAGTACATCCCGGGTTTTCCATCATAAACTTTGCCTTCCAGCTTACCCGATCGACGTTGCCTTCCATTATTTCCTTCGATGGGTTTCAGCGGACAAAATTCATCGGACTGCCTTGGAAAATCGCGATCAAAATCACTCTGTGGACGCCATTTTGACGACCATTGTTGGAGGAAACTCCACAGTCCTCCGCCGTGATTGGGAGCATTGGAGGGGCGTGGCCGCAGAAGAACCCTAACGCCACACCCAAATATTATATTGTTGCTAATTAACGAACGAGCGAATTAATTAGATGGCTCCTCGGCCAGAATTCATTACCGCACTACTTGGTTTTGTCGTCCTGTTTCATTAGAATTTTTTTAGCTTCTTCTTCTTCTTCTTCTTTGTGTGGTATAGCCTGCGGGCATGCAGGGCGGGGCATGATGATGGGAGGAGTGGTCGTCGTGAGCATCGTGTCTGCCAGGAATATAAGGAGTGCACGCCGCCTGAGGCGTCGTAGTGATGCCGTAATCACCCGGCTTGTGAGTGTGCTGAGTACGTAATAAAGGAGAGCTGCGGGCCAAGTACGCCCGCGCTCGCGCTTGTGAACACAGCCCGGCTCGACTGTTCCCCCGCTCGTGTCTGCCTGCTAAGCATCTCTATCACGACACTACAGTTGGCTGACGAGGATCTTCGGATCGGCGTGTGCAGGGTGGTGGCTGGGTTCGGAGTGGCAGCGAGTAACTCAGCGCACCTTGCGCGGTTCGAGGTTCCAGAGGAGTACGCATCGCGAAGAGCGTGTCGCAGGTTCGCTCGCGCGCGCACAGGCTCCGGAGCCAGGAGGCTCGCCGGCACGGCCGCGCTCAGTGTTCGTTTTATTGAGGCACGACAAATCGGGGGAATGATTTCTGCAAAGCCACGGCTAAAGAACGAGGACACGCGGTTCGGCTCGAACGCGGCGTTGGACGTTGCGCAAGCTCTGAAGAATGTCCGGGGTCTCGATGGTCGGTGCGCAGCAGATGGTCCGGAGGTCAGCGCGATGTGCCAGGCACGCACGGCCACGCGCACGGTCTGCGGCGCGGGTCGTGGGCGAGCGTTGCAATGCAATCACTCGGACGGCGGTCTGAGCACTCGAGGATGTCTACGGTGTGAGGGCCGAGGGTCATCGCCCATCGTTACAGTCATAGATGGCGGTGTGCGAAGCGGTCCTTCCGTCCCGGGTCAAGACCTACTGCAGGCATGGTGTTCGGTGCATGGCGTGCACGGTAACACCCCGGGTCGAGTTTGGCAGCCTGGGCGCGGAGATTCCAGCAACCCGGAGCGGGAGATGCTGCCGGTGTTAGACCTGCTTCCAATTGAACCGGAGATGACAAGATCAGTGGCAGGGGAGGTTGAGGTGACCGGGGCACTGATGCTGCCCATGTTGAGCCCGGTTTCAGTTGGTCCTACGGTGACAGGACCGATGCTAGTGAATGTCGAAGTGATCGGGGCACTGATCGGGTGTCGAATTGAGTCCACTCGTGCTGCCCTCGCATCGCGCACGTACACCGGCGAAGCGATTGCGCCGCTTGCGGCGCCCGACGTCTCGGTGCTCTACCGGGGGCGAAGCGCCCTACTCACGGTGTTCGTGGTGCGAGGGGAGGGGCCCGCCCTTTTGGGTCGGGACTGGCTGGCGCACCTCGGGCTGGATCTCCAGTTCGTACCTCCAGGTGTGCCGGTGCTCTCTTCGATGCTTTCGTCGAGACCCGAGGGCGAGGTTCTGGCGGCGGGAGCCGCATCGATGCAACGGGAGCGGCCGTTCGTTGCTGCCTGCAACGGTGGTGTGCGGTGCGGAAGCAGCGGGAGCCGTGCCAGCTCTCGCGCGTCGGCTGCGTTCATGGTGCGGGGTGCGCCTGTGTTGTTCGGGCAGCTTCAACGGGTTGCGGTGAGCCCGTGGCGTTAAAGGAAGTCGCGAGTCGCAACATCGAGTCGACAACCAAGAGACGGACTCGTGATGTGGGTTATGGGTTGCTGTTCATTGCATATTTGTTTTTCATTGTTCGAGTGATGCGGTTTAACGTTGTTGAAATAAATGCCAACAGTTCCTGTGTGAGAGTGAGTTTGGCGGAGATCAATCGATGGGTTTTGCAGTATGGTCAATGTGATGTGGTGGCTTTGGGAGCGGTGGTGGCGAATAAAAAGGTTTGGTTGGCCTTCCATTGCCCCGGGCCGCGGGTAGTTGCTTTGTCATGTGCAGGGATTTTTCCAAAAGAACGCGCTGTACGGGGAAATGAGTTTGCAATGGTTCCAATGTTATTCCTATTGATTTATGACGAGCCTATGGTTAAAGTGTGGTTTGAATGGAGTTGCGACCGTCTAACTGCCGTGGGGGTCTCGGAGATCGACTCGGAGCCGGGACTCGTGCGCTGGTCGGCGTTACCCCCACCTCTGCTTTCAGCAAGGTCAGACGTGCCTGGCGCCTGGGGCGCGGCTCTCTGGGTTCGCTCAAGGCGTTTTGGCCATGCGGTGGAATCTCAACTGATTGTGGTGCGTGGGTTGTTGTGGAGTGTTTGTTGCTTCCAGCCAAGGGCGCTGTTCAGCGCCCCCACCAAGGTCAGTCGGGTCTGGCGGTGGCGCCGCGGGTTCCAGACAGCGGGGGTCCGGCCTCGGAAGGTTTATCTGTTTCAGGTCTGGCTGGGGAAGAGGTGCCGCCTTATGGGCCGGAGGCGTTTGATGGTGCCGGGGGAGGTTTGCTGCGGGAGGTCGCCACGACCTCGCCGAGGGCCATGTAAGCATGAGCCGCCTGGGGGCGTTTTCGCTGTGTCGTGCTGCTGTGCTTCTCCAGTAACTTGCTTCACACGTTGTATGATGTGATGTGCTTTTATACTTCGCCGTTTTCTTTTTTGTACCTTGTCTACTGTTATACCATAGTACTTCGTGCTGTTTATGCTTATTATGATGGTGATCATTTAATAATCATAGTTTTAGGAGGGAGGAGTGTGGTATAGCCTGCGGGCCTGCGGGGCAGGGCATGATGATGGGAGGAGTGGTCGTCGTGAGCATCGTGTCTGCCAGGAATATAAGGAGTGCGCGCCGCCTGAGGCGTCGTAGTGATGCCGTAGTCGCCCGGCTTGTGAGTGTGCTGAGTACGTAATAAAGGAGAGCTGCGGGCCAAGTACGCCCGCGCTCGCGCTTGTGAACACAGCCCGGCTCGACTGTTCCCCCGCTCGTGTCTGCCTGCTAAGCATCTCTATCACGACACCACACTTTGTAGCTTCTTCTTCTTCTTTTTTTAGCCTCTTCTTCTTCTTCTTCTTTTTAGAATCCGGAAAAATCATTTTTTTCGAAGAAAACAAACTTCTTCTTCTTATTCTTCTCTTTTAGCTTCTTCTTCTTCTATATTTTTAGCTTCTTTTTTTCATTACCACACTACTTGATTTTGTCGTCGTTTCATTAGAATTTTTTTAGCTTCTTCTTCTTATTATTCTTCTTCTTTATTTTTAGCTTCTTCTTCCCTTTTATATTCTTCTTCTTCTCTTTTATATTCTTCTTCTTAGCTTCTTTTTTTTAGCCTCTTCTTCTTTTTTAGAATCCAGAAAAATCTGTTTTTTGGAATCTTTTTTTTTTAGAAGAAAACAAACTTCTTCTTCTTCTTCTTCTTCTTCTTCTTCTTCTTCTTCTTCTTCTTCTTCTTCTTCTTCTTCTTCTTCTTCTTCTTCTTATTCTTCTTCTTCTTACAAAATCTTTTGGATTCGGCTCTTTTATATACAGGATCCGTATCTCCTTAAATACTAAACTCCTGTACACATCCTCACATAGACGGTGCCTTTTGAGAGCGTCTATCATGAACTTTTAAATATATTCGGACATTTGCTTTAAAGTTTCGAAAAGTTCACGTTACTATTTAAAGATTATTCCATTTAATGTGTAGTAATTTCGTAAATACACTATTTTCTCGTCATGAACAGGAGCCTCCATAACGGGTCTCGCTATTGGATCCATCAATGACGGGTTAAGGTCAAGGTCACGAAAAGATCAAAATCGTTTTTCGCTCATAACTAACTTCGTCAAAAATCATCTGATTTACTTCAAACTAAGCTTATAGTGAACCTTATTCTATTTGTCACTTATAATCCTACCCATGCCTACAGTGAAAATGCATATTTGTGAAGATCGGTAGGGTCCGAAGTTTTGGGGGTCATGGTCATCGGTCAAAATTACAAATTTTCCATGATAAATCAAAAAAGGTTAGGAATATGCGTGTTTACTATGGAAGACATATCAAGTCCTTTATTGGCTTTCATTTGACACCATGACCTTTGACCTTATGTGGCCTTGGAAGGTCAAAATCATTTTATGGTCATAACTTCGTCAAAAATGGTTTAATTGACTTCAAACTAAGACTAAAATATTCCTCATAATCAACATTCAGGTTAAGGATATATCAAATTTAAATTTGAGACATTTTCAGAAAAGCAGGTCAGGTAACGGTAAAGACTGTCCGAGAATTTTAATCAAGCATATATTGCCGAGTCAGTGCAGAGGCCTTATGGTGATCCTGCGTTGCTGACATCATTTGAACATTTTTCTCGGCCTTATAAGGGGTTCAAGCACTATTTCGAGAATATCATAGAAAGTTGATTTTTGAGTTTGTTCTTTACCGTTACCTGTCCCACTTTTGTGAAAAAGTCCCATTTGATCCCCAAAATAAATTTATGCCTTAAATGGGCGGGATTTGTTGTGCCTGGCACCACTTGTTCCTTCTTTCTTCAAAAGATGGGTTCAAAGCACCTCTCGCCAGCCATTAAACTTCAGCAAAGGACTTCAGCAACTCCATGGGAATCTTTGAACTCTCCAATGAGGATTTCACTCAATGACAAATCATCCCTTCTGACTTGGTGACTAACTTCCCTGCAAATGTCTCCTGCTCATCCTCTGCTCCAATGGATTTATATGGTCATATGCTTGCACGAGTCAACATCATTATTCTTGAACTGATCTTACACCTCCCAACCCCCAGGAGTACCTTTGGCTGTGACTTCCCCTCCACTCCCCCCTCTTGTCTCAGATATTCAATCTCATTCTTCCCACCAAGTCTTTGAGACGGATGTTCACCACAACCACCTCAGATCATCTCCGATTCAAAACCATGATTTTTTTTATTTACCCTCCTTAATCTCACCCCGAAAGCCCTCCTTCCCAATTTCGTCTTTAGCTCACCTGGACTTTCGTCAGGTGAGCTTATGCCATCGAGCAGTGTCCGTAGGTCAATGAGTCAGCAAACACTTGTCATTATCGCTTGACCCAATCACACGATTTTGATGAAACTTGGCCACAAGCTTCATATCTGATGCCTAACGAAGGTTTATTGACCGCATCAAAATCTGTGCTCATGAGGGGGGGGGGCTACGAGGGGCTGTTTTACCCCCCCCCCCATTTTTTTAGGTATTTGCTTTCTTCTCCAAAACTACACACACAATTTTCATGAAACTTGACCACAACCTTCATCAGCCATGATGAACCAAAGTATCGACCGCATCAAAATCTGTGCTCATTAATGGGATCTACGGGGGGGGGGGGGTTACCCCCCAAAATAGGTATCTGCTCTCTTCGAGGAAACGCCACACTTTCGATGAGACCTGACCACAACCTTCATCACCTGTGATGTACAAACGTTTATCGACTGCATCACAACCTGCAATCATTATGGAGGTCTACAAGGGGGTTGACCCCCAGAATAGGTGTTTGCTCTCTTCTTGGAAACTACACACACAATTTTAATGAAACTTGACCACAACATTCTGCACCCATGATGTACCAAGGTGTATTGACTGTATCAAAATCTGCTCTCATTAAGACAGTCTACGGGGGGGGGGGGGGGGGGGGGTTACCCCGAGAATAGGTATTTGCTCTCCTCCTCAAAACTACACACAATGTTTTGATGAAACCTGACAGCATTCCTCACCCGTGATTCACCAAAGTGTACTGACGGCATCAAAATCTGCGCTCATTAATGGAGTCTACGGGGCGACGTAGGGAGGGGTCAGAACCCCACCAATTCTGACCCCAAGATAGGTATTCGTTCTCCTCTCTGAACTGCACACAGAATTTCAATGAAACTTAACCACAACCTTCATCATCCTAGAATGCCGAGATGCACCAAAGTTTGTTCACGGCATGAAACAATTCAGGGTCTTCGGGGGGTCTGCGTGACTGTTGTTCCTGATCCAAGTGAGCTTCAGGGCAGACAGTCCTATTTTTCCTTCTGAATCATCTTACCCAAACCCTTATTCCTCCCCATATACATTGTTTTGGCAAAGTCTGCCTCCATATTGTCCTTCAAGTCAGCTGTTCATGTTCCCCTCCCCTCTGCGCTGTTCCGTTTGTCCTGTTGCATCCTGATTTGTTCAGTGTTCTTCCATCGTGGCCAAAAATATTGGCACCCTTGCACTTTTTTCAAATACCTCGCACTTTTCTCCAAAAATAAGTTGAAATTGACAAAAGTATTTGGTCTCCACAATTCTTTATTTCACTGTTAATATTACAGAACCTTTGTTTTTGATTCACAACTTTATAAATCCTTTTAAATCAGAAAATATAAAGAAATGGCATTAACAAAATTATTGACACCCTCGACTTAATATTTTAGATCACAGCCTTTGGACAAAATAACCGGTCAAGCTCTTCCTCGAGCCATGAATGAGCTTCCCACACCTCTACTGGCAGTTTGACCCACTGTTCTTGTGCAAACTGCTCCAGTTCTCCCAGATTTGAAGGGTGCCTTCTCCCAACTGCTGTTTTCAGATCTCCCCACAAGTGTTCCATGGGATTTAGATCTGGACTCATTGCTGGTCACTTCACAACAGTCCAGCGTTTTATCTTGAACCAATCCTGGATGCCTTTTGAAGTGAGTTTGGGTCATTGTCCTGCAAGACCCATGCCCTTCGAGGCAGATGCAGCTTTCTGACACTGGGTTGAGCATTGCTCTCCAAACTGCCTCCTTGGTAATCTCCTGATTTCATGCACACATTCAAAGCATCCAGTGTCAGAGGCAGCACAGAAACCCAAAAACATCACTGAACCTCCTCCATGTTTGATTGGAGGGAAGGTTTTCTTTTCTTTGAAGGCTTCATTTTGTTTTCTGTAAACAGAGATGATGTGCTTTACCAAAAAGCTCTAATTTGGTGCAATCTGTCCACAGGACATTCTCCCAGGATTTTTGGGCTTTCTTGTCTCTCTCTCAGCAGTGGGGTCCTCCTGGATCTCCTCCTATAGAACCCTCTTTCATCGAGTTGGTGACAGATGGTGCGAGTTTAAACTGTCGTTCCTTGTGTCTGAAGGTGAGCTTGAATCTGTTTGGCAGTTGATCGAAGTGCTTTCTCCACCATTCGAACAATCCTTTGCTGCAATCTTCAATCAAGTTTTCTCTTTCGGCCACGTCCAGGGAGGGAAGCTCGTGGCTTGGGCTTTAAACTTCCTGATAACATTGTGTACCGTGAACACAGGAACATCAAAGTCTCGAGAGATAGACCTGTAGACTTGAGATTGTCCATGCTTGGCTACAATCTTGTCTGACCTTCTCTTTCAATTTTCTGGTTTTCTTTCTTTTCTCCATTCTCATTGCGGTACACACAATGACACAAAACAGCAGAATGATTCCTTTATTCAAACTGATTGAATGAGTGATTTTTATATTGCAGGCACCTGTAACTCACCACAGGTGAGTTCAATTCCAAAGTAAAGGAGAATCACCTGCTTAAAATATAATCATTTCAAACAACTTCTAAAAGGTGCCAATAATATTGTCCGGGCCATTTTAGGATTTCGTGTAGAAAAAGCTAAGATTTAGTTATTTTTTTTTAGCATTTTTTGTTTTGTTCTACTGCAAACCAAACGAATACATCTGTGGATAACAAAATATTTTATAATTTGAATAATTTTCTGGAAGAAATGGTGCATTATTTGAAAAAAAACTGCAAGGGTACCAAAATTTTTGGTGACTGGCTCTTCCATGAGCTTTGACTGCACACACACAGACACACACACACACACACACGGGAAGTGTGAGAAAAATCACGATGGTGGAAGCGCATACCTCCAACATGCTGAACAGTTTACCTTTTGTATCCCACCGAGAGGCTTCCGAACCTTCACCAAAATCAAATCGGCTTTTCATCGTCACCTGCCAAACTCATCGACCAAGTATTGTCATAAACTCATAACCCATTCACAACTTTTTGGGAAATCCTGCTTACAAGCAGCGGTGAAGACGACCTCCGGTCGAGGTGGTAGATATGAGATCGTTTTCTGAAAAGGTCGTTATTCAAATCCAGGAAGTTGTAACATCGTATTTTGGCTTTGAATTTTGATCCTTCACATTGCTGCCTTCTGTCAAATTTGAAACCACATCCATCTGTGAAACCCATCAAACCTCATTCCTCACCCAATATAAGAAACTGTGGCTGAAGTCCTTGTTGCATGAATGCCCCTTAAAAAAAAGAGAAGTTGGCTAGCCACTGCATCACAAAGCCGGCCGAGTACAACTACGTACTGGCGAACAACAGCAGCAAAGGCATCAAGTTTAATTCGTCGTGAACAGAACATAAACCTTTATTGTGGCTAGGCTAGATCTTCCTCCGCCAACAAAATGCTGTGTTGCAACCGAAGTGTGAAATTGTTACAAAACAAAAAAAATAAAGGTATACCTCGAGACCAACCCCAGTTGTCTGACATGGCCACAAAGTACGTAAAACGTCGGAGTTTTACATTCGGAAAAGATGTTGTCGTGTATGCACAACCATTGCACGGGATTCACCGACGGTCTGGACAATCCTCGAAAATGGGAGGTGCCTCAAGGGGCAGCATAATATTCCAGGAGCTGTGGATCTGTGGGTTTAAGTACTTCCCGGTCTGCCAGGCTAACGAGCCAGCCTGGTGCCAAACCAAAGAATATTTGCCGGGGCCGTTTCCTCTTGGAAAGCATAGCGAGGAGTTCAGGTTGCTCAAGATTGGGAAGAGTGTATCCATAGCGCAGTGCAAGCTCTTCCCGAGCCTTTCTCACTTCCTCCTGATCCGCCAGGTAGCCACGGCATTTGGGATCCGTGTAGGAGGAGATCAGATCTTGCGGCGGAAGTTGGCGCCGGGGAATGGGCTGTCCTCGTTGAAAGAACGGCACCGGCTGCCGGAGAATGTCTGAGGAAGGGGAACATGATGCAACACAACCAACATTATGGATGGCCAAAAGCATATGGAGAAGGCAAAGGATAAATAAGCAGCGAAAAATACCCAAACTTCTGAGGTCGTAAAAAGCCGTCGTGACGACTCCTCCTTTACTCTCCACGGCGGCAATCGCCAACTCGGATGCCCACTGTACCTCCAGGTTCACCAAAGCATCAAACTCATCCGCACCCTGGCAGGCAACATGGCGTCAAACGCGGAAGTGGCAGTACCATCAATAACATGTCGTTTCAATCAGTTTAGAGGGTTTCTGCTTGCATTGGTCTCAAAATTGGTCAGCATCAAGGGGAGTCCAAATCAAAAAGAGGATGTAGGCATTAATTATCTCTACTCTCCTTGTCCATATCGTGAATATCAATCCTCTGCATCACCGTAAGAAGGTTCCGGATGTCAACGTTGATGCAAGATGGAGATTATCAAGATGGAATTGGTCACAACCAAGGTTGCTTGTGACATGTGAAGACATGGTTCACCGCATCAGGTACGTCGCAAGGAATTCAGTTGCACAGATCATTGCAATGTCGATTTGCAGGATGTGCTTTATCCATTATCGAGACATTATGTCGACCAGACTCAGTGGTGTAATGGTCGTAGTGTCTGCTCCGAGTCTGGGAGGTCGGTGGTTCAAACCCCGTCCGAGTCAAACCGAAGACTTTTAGAAACGTTACATGCTGCTTCCTTGCTCGATGCTCAGCATTTAAAAGGATAAAGCTGGTAAGGCAATGATAAACCATCCGCTGTAACCCTTGCTGGGAAGTTGGAGTAGAAATGCATCGATTTGTGATGTCACACGATCCATGTCATGAGATAGAGTGGAAGCTCTTGCCACACGAGACTTTTTCAAGTGTACTTGTGAAAAGGCAGAAAAAAATGGAGGTAACATCCAACGAATAAATACGTCACATGGACGAAACCTCAGATCCGACGTTTCGACCACAAGCGAACGGGTCATTCCATGTCAAATCAGCCAAAAAAATGAAATTCTGCGGCGACTCCCTCAGATTTTCCTGAAAAAATTATCAAAGCTACCTTAACATATATGAGGAAGGTTTGCCAAGTTATAGCTCAAAATTCCAAGTAGTGTCCGAGATATCGTCCTAAAACACCCTAAGGGTGTTTCAATCCTGGCAGTCACGAGTTGCAGATTTGTATCTGAAGCATTTTTGGAGGGCTCTAAATTAGAGTTTTACAAACAGAGTTCTGAAAATTCACACAAATGGTGTCTATTAGTGAGGCTTTCAGAATCTGACATCAAAAATGTTCTACTTAAATACTTTTTAAGATAAGTACTCTCAAAAGTAGTGATTTGTAGCATGCAGTCAAAAAAATTTGAGTTTTCAAATTGCTGCCAACAGTCAGTTTATTCATCATGAAGAATTTTGTTGCCTGATTTGCATAATCTAGTGACTGGATCATTTACACAAGAAAACTGAAACCTTTTGGAGCAAAATTTTGGGTGCTGTAGGTGTCTGAACTTTGCTCCAGACTCAACGACACTGAAATTTACCCCGGTTTTACCCCGTGTTCACCATGTTGACAGTTACACAGCTCTTTTAAATTTTTGTCACTTAAAGACACATACATAGGCAAACTGTGGTAGAAAATTCAAGAATTGTTCTCAATCCCTTCTATTTTTAAACGAAATTTTTTTTTAAATGCATCAATTTCTAATGATTCTCCAGTCCCAATAGCAACTTTAAAAAAAAAAAAATTTTACTAACAAATGTATAGAAAATATAAAGATATTGTAAGGAAGTATGACTTAAGTGGAATCTAACAATATATAAATCAGTTTAGTAATGCTTAAAGAAGTGTACCAAAATAATTTCCAAAGTTAGGCATGAAACAAACTATCTTATTTAGGCTTTAACCCAGTGGCCCCCAACCTTTTGATCCCACGGACCGCATTCACTACTCCCAAGGATGTTGGGAGCCAGAAAAAATCGTAGAAAAAAATTGAGAAATTGATACAACGTTTGGGGTTTATTGGAGAATTGTTTTTTTCAATTGATAAATTTTATATGTATTCGATCGATCGATTGTTCATGCACTGTAATTTCTGAACAAATTTCAGTTTGGGGTGTAATTAATTTTAAATACTGCCGCAAGATGCCGGAAGGTAAAATCAAATTGATTTGATTCCTCCCGGCGGTAAGCGGCAGTGGTCGGAAGCGGCATTGTGTAAGGCTTTTCAGGTCACGGCGCCGGCTGGAAGTGGCATTGTGTAAACCCCTTTAAAATTGCTATATGGAAATACAGTACGTTTTGATTGGAAAGTCCTTGCTGGCCGCAGTATAGGGCTCCGCGGGCCGCATGCGCCCCCCGGGCCGCAGGTTGGGGACCAATGCTTTAACCTAATACACAGCCCTGCAGTAACTGCCAATGCTCATTGTTACATTTTATTATATCCTGGCAATTATAAAACTAATCACTGTTCACTTTGTACAATGGATCCAAGTACATTTGTCCAAACAATTTGATATGAAATTATGAAAAAAAAAGTTGAATCAGATATTGTACCTACATTTAGAAATGGATGTAGACTTTCGTACAATGTACACTAAGTATATAAACAATTAGATATGCAAATGAATATTTATAATGGTGATTATTATGATCACATTATGTGTCTTAATTTGTAGTTGAGATTGGCGGCAACCTTAAACTAAAATATCCTTTTAAAAAAATGAGCCAAATTAAAGTAACCACATACTTGTTCTGACCAAAAAACACAATTTCATCATTGTGGTGCCAACTTATGAATGTTTGGCATGGCTTCTACTTCAAAAGCACACCGATTGGTTTTATTCTACATCTTTCATCGAACATGTTTTCTTTTAAATAGTGGGTCTTTTCAAAAATAGAAGGGGTTGAGAACAACTCTTGAATTTTCTACCACAGTTTGCCTATGTACGTGTCTTTAAGTGACAAAAATTTAAAAGAGCTGTGTAACTGTCAACATGGTGAAGACTTGGGGGTAAAACCAGGGTAAATTTCAGTGTCGTTGAGTTTGGAGCAAAGTTCAGACACCTATAGCACCCAAGATTTTGCTCCAAAAGGTTTCACTTTTCTTGTGAAAATGATCCAGTCACTAGATTGTGTAAATCAGGCAACAAAATTCTTCATGATTAATAAACTGACTGTTGGCAGCAAATTGAAAACTCAAATTTTTTGACTGCATGTTACAAATCACTACTTTTGAGAGTACTTATCTTAAAAAGTATTTCAAGTAGAACATTTTTGATGTCAGATTCTGAAAGCCTCACTCGTAGACACTATTTGTGTGAATTTTCAGAACTCTGGAATTTAGAGCCCTCCAAAAATGCTTCAGATACAAATCTGCAACTCGCGACTTCCAGAATTGAAACATCCCTAGGGTGTTTGTAGGGCCATATCTCGGACACTACTTGGAATCGTGAGCTACAACTTGGCAAACCTTCCTCATATATGTTAAGGTCGCTTTGAGAATTTATTCAGGAAAATCTGAGGGGGTCACCGCAACCCCCGGCTGAAATGACACGGAATGAGCCGAACTTCAACGGGAACTGTGCATATATATCGCAAAAGCCTTCATGGACTTAATGGACAAGGAAGAAGGGGATGCCAGGTGATGAGGAGGAGAAAGAAGAGGACAGAAGGGGGAGGAGGAGAAAGAAGAGGACAGAAGGGGGAGGAGGAAAAAAGAGAGGATGGATGAGGAGGACAAAGGAGGAGGAGGCCAAAGATGGGTGTAAGGGGAGGGGTCCTTTTCATCAACCCCCCCCCCAACCCACGTTTTGTGTTATGATATGGTTCTTGCAGCTTCATGTGAACACATACCACAGTCAAACACACATACAATACACCCCAACCACATTCCCTCTCCCCCCTCTATTTTTCTCTCCAAACCACATTCTGCGAGATCTTCCACCTTATATGTTCTCCTCCTTCCCAACCAACCATAACAAGACTTGGTGAAACTCAGATCTGACACACTCCAACATGACCAATCAAAGACACACAAGGTCATGTGCCTGCATCGAAAAACTAAAAAAACAAGTTAATCCAGTTGGCTGAAGTTAATCCAAGCAAAAACAGTCGAAGTCAAGGAGGAAAACAGTTGCAGAAAAGAAAATGGGGGACAGAAGGTGAGGGAGGGAGAGGGTTCATACCTCCTCCACCAGTTGCACCCCATACTGACGTTTTAGAGGGTCAACGTGAACACCACGACCATTAACCAGCTGAGTGAGATCCACAGGATGTGCGGTGTCCACTCTTCCGAGGTCGATCAGGTACTGGAATCGTCGTAGACTCAATGGAACGTACTCTCTGCGGAAACTGGTATACACACATCACCAAACCAGAGTTGGTGTCAAAGCCACCCAATGCTCGCCTGTTTATACATTTATCGTTTTTCAAAGACTCGTCTAAAAATTAATATATTTTTTTATAAAGCATTGCAGTGAAGTCTGATCCAAATAATTTTAAAGCAATATATAAGAATTTGTATATTGTAATCAGTAACAAGAGCGCAAGTGAGCACAATATACGCCCGAACAAGAAGGTATATACAGAATTGTGCTACGACGTGGAAAACAGCATCCTGGTTGCCATGGCAACCACTTTAGATGACTAACGTATGTCACGATACCATCTCCACAGTCTGTACCTATGTACCAGATATGAAGCGTGAAAGTTGAAAACTTTTGGAGTGAGAGTGCGGACAGGAACGGACGGAAAAAGGCATCCTGGTTGCCATGGCAACCACTTTAGATGAGGAACATACGTCACGACACACCGTCTCCACAGTCTGTACCTATGTACCAAATATAAAAGGTGAAAGTTTAAAACTTTGGGAGTTAGAGTGCGGACAGGAACGGACGGACGGAGACAGACAGACAGACACACAGACGGACGGCACATAATACGCCCCGATATATATATATCGGGTGTATAAAAAATAGTGTGGGAGATAAAAACATCAGAAAGGAAAAAATAACTTGGACCAAAAATTTTAACATTTTCACGCTCAGGCTGACGCTGACGCTCACGCCGGGGGTATCGCTATAGCTCTCTGTTCTTCCAACAGGCGAGCTAAAAATAACTTGCACCAAAAGTTTTTACATTTTCACACTCATGCTGACGCTCACGCTCACGCCGGGGGTATCGCTATAGCTCTCTGTTTTTCGAACAGGTGAGCTAAAAATAAAATATATAAACAGATGTTTGGTACGACAGAACTTTAATATGGATACAAACAAACACGACATAATAGTGACCGAAGCTTTTTGTGCTGCACTCTTCAGTGTGAGATCGCAGCAAGTGAAGGAGGAAGTGAAGGCGCATGCTTTATACGCAAGTCTCAAGAAGGTAGACACTGATTGGTTCAACCGTAATGACGTCACAGTTCATCCGAACGCCCATTGGTCAGCTCATCATCTTCACCTCGAGCTCCCATTGGCTGGAGCAGGGTTTGTCGATGATTGACGTTTGCAACCGCATCCTGGACAGAGAGGGGATGGGTTTCCCCGAAGGTCCATTCACCATTTGTTACCGTACTTCCCTTGATCTTTCAATGCTGAAAGGGACACAGATATCGTACAAATTCCTTTTGACGACATATCGGATCGGTGGTAAGGATGAAGGTTCCTTCCAACATACTGTTACGAATTCTGGCCCGCATGGCGTGCGATCGGCCGCGTACCTCTAATGGCAGCCGCGTCGCCCACCGGACGGACAATTCAGTCGTGACCCTCCTGGAACTACCGCCAGGAGCCAGTCACGGGTGGGGGTTTAACCTCACCACAACCCAGTACGCATTCTACCCGCGCGAAATAGGGTGAATCGCCCAATGTCGATATACCTAAATACCTACGCGGGTAACCTACCGAGGGATTGCACCACGCCGCAGGTCGGCTTAGGACATGAACCGCTTAAGCGGTTCGTTCCGTGCTACAGGGATAACCGAGCGGTGTTATCGCTGACCTCGACAGTTCAGATTATTTATCGGGTGTTTAAAACCCACTACCAATCTCATTCCACGATTCAAGATGGCACTTTCAAAAGAGGGGAAGGACGCAACGAACGGGAAACATTTCACAAGCACATTTATTACACATACAACACAAACAAGCAAGGGCAGTCATGCAATATGTACAGCAAGAAATGAAAGACGTTGCGACCGACTATAGCATTAAATGTACAGGCACTTAAACAGGTCCACTTCACGGACTGGCGCCACAAATACACATACAAAAGCCCAAAGAAAAGAAAACCTCCCTTCTGCGGCCAGTGAACCCTCTCCGGCACTCTCCTCGTCCGCACGCGCAGGTCCACCACAGACCGCCTGGCGGCGCCTCCCGTCCGCGTCTCCGAGGCGTCGCCCGGACTCGCCACCGGCGCGCGCCTTCACCGACAGGTCACTCAACGCCAAGACGAGAGGGAGGGAGAGAGAGCTCGACCTCGACCACCAAGAGAGAGAGAGAGCCCCACGTCCTGTCCGACTTATATAGCACGGGGCTCCGCCCTTCGCTCCTCCCCGTTTTCGGCTCCGCCTCCCTTCGAGAAGGTTCCCGAAAAGGGCCGTTCCGTCACCCGACCGCCTCACGCCGTGCATCCACCAATCGGCGGCAAGCTGCCCTCCCCCTTTCCTTCACACCAAGCGTGGGGAAAACAGGCGGGAAAAACCCCACAGGCTTCACAAGAGCTTTTGTTCTGCCAATCCTTCTCAGACGGTTTCCGTGATGCGGAAACCGTCTCACCATGGTCCGCGGAGGATGGCGTTCGCAAGGGGGCGTAGTGGCGAAGATGGTGGTGATTGTTGTGGGGGTGGTGTGAGCGTGGTGGGCGTTGTGGCGTAGTTGTTTGCATGGAGGTTTGTTGCAATGGTGGCTCAAAATAACGATAGATAAAGAAAAACCTTATCTCAAAGAGTCGCAGCCCGGTGAAACATGAAGAAATCCCTTAAAACAACGGTGGGGACCTATCTGCACAAAAACTTAGCGTCATAACTGATCTAAGGACCCTTTATGGTGTATTGCGAATTTCCACAGTCATAACAATACGAGCTCCGACCTCGGCTCAATATCCTGAACATATCTGCATTGTACTGGTCTGCACAGAAAGGGTTGGCAACCAGGTGCTCTGCAACGGCAGATGTAGCAGGTACAGTGGCCGGTGGTTGCTGGATATTTCTACATGCTCGCACTGGTTGTGTTCTAACCCTCATAATCGTTCTTCAAAATCGCCAAGGGGACGTGTTGTTTTTTTCCGATCAGCCAATCTTAGTGTTGTGCGGCCCATGTACCGAGCTTCACATCGGCTCTTAAACTCATAAATAATTGTTGGTTTGTGAGGTGGGTAGCACATCCTTGTTGACCGACGTCAGCAAACGGCGAGAGGTAAAGATTACTTGGGGTTGCACAGCCAGAAACGTGTTGGATACAATACGTTTGATTTGAAGGTTTGAAGTACAAATCAAACATATTGTATCCAACATGTACCCTCGGCAATTCGAAGAAAGATTGTGAGGGTTAGAACACAACCAATGCGAGCATGTAGAAATATCCAGCAACCACCGGCCACTGTATCTGCTTCATCTGCCGTTGCACAGCACCTGGTTGCCAACCCTATCTGAGCAAACCAGTACAATGCAGATATGTTCAGGATATTGAGCCGAGGTCGGAGCTCATTTCATTTACGCATGTTGGAAGCAACCTTCCTTCTTACCACCGATCCAATATTATGTCGTCAAAAGGAATTTGTACGATCTCTGTGTCTCTTTCAGCATGGAAAGATCAAGGGACGTACGGTAACAAATGGTGAATGGACCTTAGGGGAAACCCATCCCCCCTCTCTCCAGGATGTGGGTGCAAACGTCAATCATCGACGAACTCTGCTCCAGCCAATGAGAGCTCGAGCTGAAGATGATGGGCTGACAATTGGGCGTTCGGATTAACCGTGACGTCATTACGGTTGAACCAATCAGTGTCTACCTTATTGAGACTTGCACATAAAGCACGCGCCTTCACTTGCTGCTATTTTTACCCTGAAGAGTGCAGCACGAAAAGCTTCGATCACTATTATGTCGTGTTCGTTTGTATCCATATTAAAAAAAAAATATATATATATATTGTTGCGAATTCGCGCCGCCGGCGTGCGAACGGCCACGTAACTCGAATCGCGGCACGTCGCCCACCGGACGGACAATTCTGTCGTGACCCTCTCGGACTAACGCCGGGAACTAGTCACGGGTGGGCCTTTCGGCCTCACCACGATCGTGCCAATCGGCCCCCCCGCGTGGGATAGGGTTGTTCGCCAAATTCGACCTACCTAAGTACCCACACGGAGGGTAGACCGGGCGATCGCACCTCGCCGCAGGTCGACTCCGGACACGGGCCACTTAAGCGACCCGTTCCGTACTATCGGGACAACCGAGTGGTGTTATCATCGACCTCGACGGTTCCGATTAATTATCGGGCGTATTAAGCCCACTACCAACCCTTTACGTGAAGCAAGATGGAGATTCAATTAAAGAAAAGACGAAGCGAAACGGGATAACAGTTCAACATAAGGCACATTTATTCCGTGGCACACGGAGAGCACACATATACAATTACAACAATTATGCACCAAAAGCAGATGTTACAAAAGAAACACAACAATGCAGATCTACTACCGACTACGCGAGCACACGGCAACACTTACACAGTTTTACTTTACAGACGGCGCCGACAACACATGTACTCAAAAGCAAAAGAAAAGGGCCACCCTCAAAGACAAGGGGGCAGACGGGCCCTGAGGGCCGCGAGACCGGGTGGATCCTACCCGTGTCTTGTGATGAGCCGCAAATGTGGCGGCGGTGCCCCGACTCCGCGCTCCTTCGCGGGTTTCGTTGGCACTGCTTGGAGTGGGGTGGGAACGGGGCCCCTTTTCGCACTATCTCAGCGCGGGGGGGAAAGGCGGGAATTGTTGATGCTCTGGGGAAAGAGGATAGCTGGCTTGCTTGGGTCCCGCGACGAGCGACTCCACTGCGACCTCGTCGCCGACCGTCATCTTCCTTGCCTCGGACCAGAGATATCCGGTCCCCTCCGCAATTCTCCTCAGCCAACTGCAGCAAATCACCTCGACCGCGCTCCAGGCTCCAGGCTTCCTCTCTCTGCAGCTCCCCGACAGACTCCGAACCCCGACAGGCTCCGACCTCCGACAGACTGACTCTCCTCCAGACCCGACTTGACTGCCTCCAACTCACCCTGACTCTTCGACCTTCCTGACTCCAACTCACTGCCTCCAACCTTCTCTCCAACTCAAAACTCACTAAATTCGCCCCGCGCTCGGCGCTTTATAGCCCGGCAGGAGAACCCATATGCAAATTTCTGGATCAGAACGAGCTCGGGTGTGGAGCCACGCTCGCCCATTGGACGGAGAAAAAGGGGCGTGAGTCTCCCCTGATCCTCGAATTTGCATATATCGATTCCACTCCGACGCGCTTGGAGGCGGGGCCAAACCGCCCCGCGCTTGCTGATTGGACGGATCAGAAGTGGGCGTGTATCATTCCTGATCCGACTTCTCGGAAAGGCCGCGATTTGCACCCGCGGCTCGGCGCGTGTCCCGCACGAGGCCAGGACAGCCTGACGCTCGGTGCCCATAAGTGGTGCGGGAATGGCCGCAGAAGGGGAGGCGTAGGTGGTGGAGGGTTTAAAGTGCTGGTCTATGGCCATGGCGACGTTTGGAATGGCGGTGATGCGATGTTTGCAGGAGCGAGTTGTGAAGGTAAAGGTCGTCGCTGTTGGCGTTGTTGTTGTTGTTGTTGTGAAGCGGCGTTGCAGTTGGTGGTTGTGTGATGGCGGTTGGTTCAAAATAAAGAGAGAACAGAAAAAAGGCTATCTTAAAGGGTCGCAGCCCGAATGAATCACATTTATTCCCTCTAAACAACGGGTTTGGGGCTAACTACACATGTACTTACAGAGATATCTCACCTACGGGACCTGAATGGTGGTTTGCGAATTTCCTCAACAATATATATATATATATATATATATATATATATATATATATATATATATATATATATATATATATATACATACACATATACATATTGTATCTGGATCTGATCCAGGTCTTCCCAAAAATTGAATCAATTCATCCTTATCACACACCAAACCTGTTCACCAAATGCACAACGGTCTGGGATTCAAATGCAAAAGTTGGCTACTGGTTGTATCATAAATGGGAATCGGCTACAACACGAACAAATAAATTGTAATTTACTCAAAATAGTGAAAGAAGCAGTATACAATGGCATTTACTTAACTTTATAACGCAATGACTAAAATATGGAAACACAATGTAAAATCACGAGAGTTGGTGTCAAAGCCACCCAATGCTCGCCTTTTTATACATTTATCGTTTTTAAAAGACTCGTCTAATAATTAATATTTTTTATAAAGCATTGCAGTGAAGTCTGACTCAAATAATTTTAAAGCAATATATTGTTACGGCTGTGGAAATTCGCATTACACCAAAAAGGGCATTCAATTGAGATATCTCCATAGGTACATGTGTAGTTAGCCCAAACCCGTTGTATAGAGGGAATTTATGTGATCCATCTGGGCTGCGACGCTTTGAGTTAGCCATTTTTCTGTTCTATCTTTTATTTCAAACAAACAGCATCTCAACAACCACACCATCCCCACCACAGCACCAACCACACTACAACGACGCCAACTCCACCACCTACGCTACCACATCATCGCTTCTACAACCATTCGCAAACACCACCATCCACCACCATCCACCACCTTCGCCTTTACCTTCACAACTTCATCCCACATCATCGCTTCTACGGCCATTCCCAAACAGCACCAGTCAACACCAAACGTCGTGTTCCCGGAGCCGTTCGGCCATGGAGGCCGAACGCGTCGATCCGTGGATCAGGAATGCTTCACGCCCACTTCTCCTCCGTCCAATGGGCAGGCGCGAGGCGGCTTGGCCCCACCTCCAGACGCGTGTAGGTGAATTCCGTCCATGTCCGTCTATGCAAATTTTAGGATCAGGGGAGGTTCACGCCAATTTTTGCCCAACCAATGGCTGACCGGGGGGGGGGGGGCGGTGTGACTCCGCCTCCAATCGCGTTCCGATCCGGGAGTTTGCATATCGACGCCTCCTGAGAGCTATAAAGGTGCGAGCGGAAGGCGACTCGCGAGGAGAGTGTGGTACTGGGGAGTTGGTTGGGAGAGAAGCGAGAAGCGTGGAGCGTTGGGGAGCGGAATTGAGAGTTGAGCTGGAAGAAGGGGATTGCGCGCGGTGGAGCTGCAGGCGGCGGGTCGGAACAAGGGAGCTCGGGTCCGAGGCAAGGAGGACGGCGGTCGGCGACGAGGTTGCGGTGTGGGGGATCGCTCGTCTCGTCGCGGGACCCAAGCCAGCCAGCCACTTCCCTCCCCCAGGGCATCAACAATTTCTCCTTCCCCCGCGCTGAGATAGTGCAAAGGGGGCCCCGTTCCTCCCCCACCCCAAACGTGGTGCCAACGAGCACGCCAGGGGCACAGCGGCGCGGACACTTTGCGGCTTGCCCGCCAACGAGTCACGAGGACGCGGGTAAGACCTCCCCAGTCTCGTGGACCTGGCCGCTCCTCTAGGTCCGGCGTACATTTGGCCTACGGGCCTGTCTGCCTCCTTGTCTGTGAGGGTGGCTTCCTTCCTTTGCTTTTGTGTAAATGTGTGTTGGCGCCGTCTGTGAAGTAAAACTGTGCAAGTGTTGCCGTGTGTACGCGTTAGGTCGGTGTTAACGGCTTTTCTTACGTTTGCTTTTTGTATGGCTGTATATAGTGCTTTCCGTGTGTCGCGTAATAAAATGCTTGCTTGTTGAACTGTGCCCGTTTCGCTTCGTCTTTTCTCTATTGACTCTCCATCCTGCTTCATGTAAGGGGTTTGTAGTGGGTGCAACATCCCGGTTATCAATCAGAACCGTCAAGGCCGACGATAACACTGCTTGGTTATCACTGTAGCACGGAATGGACCGCTTAAGCGGTTCGTGTCCAGAGTCGGCCCGTGGCGTGGTTCGATCGGCCGGTCGACCATTCGCGCAGGTACTTAGGTAGATCGAATTTGGCGAGCAACCCTATTCTGCGCGGGTGGGCAATTGGCACGATCGTGGTGAGGTTAAACCCCCACCCGTGACTAGCTCCCGGCGTTGTTCCGAGAGGGTCAAGACTGAATTGTCCGTCCGGTGGGCGACGTGTCGCGATTCAAGTCACGTGGCAGTTCGCACGCCGGCGGGCGCAAATTCGCAACAATATGTATTTGTATATTGTATTCAGTAACAAGAGCGCAAGTGAGCACAATATACGCCCGAACAAGAAGGTATACACAGAATTGTGCTACTAAGTGGAAAACAGCATCCTGGTTACCATGGCAACCACTTTAGAAGACGAACGTATGTCACAACACACCGTCTCCACAGTCTGTACCTATGTACCAAGTATGAAACGTGAAAGTTGAAAACTTTGGGAGTTAGAGTGCGGACAGAAATGGATGGAAAACAGCATCCTGGTTGCCATGGCAACTTTAGATGACGAACGTATGTCGCGACACACCGTCTCCACAGTCTGTACCTATATACCAAATATGAAACGTGAAAGTTTAAAACTTTGGGAGTTAGAGTGCGGACAGGAACGGACGGACGGACGACACATAATACGCCCATATAAATCTTCTTCTTCTTCTTTCGGCTGCTCCCATAAGGGGTCGCCACAGCGGATCATCCGTATGATCCACATAGTGATTTGGCACACGTTTTACGCCGGATGCCCTTCCTGACACAACCCTGGTCGCCTCTTATGACACAGGGATATGGTACACCTATTTTAACCGGGGTATACACCGGCCCAGTACACTGGTACTCATTTCGCTGACGTCGGAAGGATGACAGGCTGAGTCAACCCCCTGGTGTATTAATTCAGTGGCCCAAACGGGGCTTGAACTCAGGACCTTTTGGATCCCAAGCCGCTGCCCTAACCACTGCGCCAACACACCAGGCTATAATACATATACATATATATATATATATATATATATATATATATATATATATATATATATATATATATATATATATGGTGTTGCGAACTCGCGCCCGCGGGCGTGTGATTGGCCGCTCGACTCGAATGCCGCCGCCTCGTCCACCGGAACGGACAATTTTTTTTTTTTTTATACCTTGGTCGAGGCTCGTATGAGAGCTAACACACAACTCACAGCAAGGAGGCATGAGACAAGAGGGGCGGGAGTGGAAGGGACAAAACAGTGGGGAACAGACACATTAGGTGAACTGTGGAAGGGAGAGGGATGGGGATGGGACGGGGAACATGGCGAAGAGAAGATGGACATTTCAGGGACTTTCAGGAAGGAAAGTAGGAGAAATGAAGGAAGTGGGCTTGGGTGGATTATCGGGGGTAGAAAAGATCGAGGATTTGGATGGGGGAAGATAAGAGGTGGTGGTGAACAGCTGTTTTGAAAGCCTGGAGGGAAAATGGGAAAGAATAGAGTGAGGAAGTTTATTCCAAAGGCGGGAAAAAAGAGGAATGAAAGAGTGAAGATGAGCAGTGATTCGTGATTTTGGTAGTTTTACCAGAAGGGGGTTGTTGGCAGACCTTGAGCGCCCTGTGGAAATGTGGTGGGGACAAATCGCAGAGAGAGCAGGGGGGGCAAGGCTGGAGAGGAGTCGGTAGAAGACAGAAAGACCACCGACCAACCTGCGGTGATTGAGTGAGAGGCCCAAAGACTCAGCTTCATTGCGGGAGATGCCGATGATCTTAAATGCCCTGGTTTCGACAGCGTGAAGCCGAGAAAGGTGGGAGGCAGGAGCACCAGCCCAGAGGGGAGAGCAGTACTCCATCAGGCTACGGACAAAAGCTTTGTAAGTGGTCAGGAGCTCAAGAGGGCCGAGGAAGGACTTAGCATGACGGAGGATTCCCAGTCGGCGACTGGCTTTTGAGGCGAGGTTGGAAATGTGACTTTCCCAGGAAAGGTCAAGGGCAGATAGTGAGACCTAGAAGCTTGAAAGAAAAGACTTCTTCCAGAGGATTGTTGAGAAAGTGGATGGGGGGGTTTTGTAAACGGTCCTTTCGAAGAGACATAGTGAGAGTGTGAGATTTGTCTGGATTGAAAGACATGTTCCACGTGTTGGACCAGTTTGTGATTTTATCCAGATCTGCAGTGAGCGAAGAAGCTGCTGCTTGCCGGTCTGAGGGATAACAGATGGTACGGCAGAGGGTGGAGTCGTCGGCAAAGAGAAATAGAGGATTTTCCAGAGAGTCGGAGAGATCATTGATGAAAACCAGAAAATAGGGCCCAGAACGCTACCTTGAGGAACTCCAGCCTGCACAGGAAGAGGGGATGAAAGAACTCCATTTAGGGCCACACGTTGACTGCGACAGGAGAGGAAGTCTGCGAGCCATGAGTGGAGATGGCCTTGAATACCATGGGAAGAGAGTTTGGTGAGTAGGGCAGGGTGCCAGACTGTGTCAAAAGCACGTGATATGTCCAGGGATACGGCTCGGATTTCCTGTCTGGCATTGAGGACCTCCATCCATTGATGGGAGAGCAGAAGCAGCATATCCAGGGTAGAGTGACCTGGTCTGAAACCAAATTGATGATTGGAAATCAAGCCATTGGAGAAGAGGAAGGATTTCATATCTGAGGCGATGATGGATTCCATCACCTTGCTGATGATTGGGAGAAGGCTGATTGGTCTGTAGTTATAGGGATCTGTTTTTGCACCTTTTTTATGCAGGGCAGTGATGTTAGCAGATTTCCAAGCAGATGGCAGATGACCTTGGGCAAATGAGAGGGTGAATAGAACAGAGAGAGGGTGAGCAAGAGCAGAAGAGCAGGCTTTGAGGACACGTGGGCTGATGCCGTCTGGACCGGTTGCAGAATCTGACACGAGGTTTGAAAGCAAGCTCTCCACCTTGTCAGGAGAAAAGGATACAGAGTCCAGGGACAGTTGGGTGCGACTGGGTAAAGTGGGTAGAGATAGTGATGGGTTTAGGACACAAGATTTAGCTGCAAACACCGAGTTTAGACATTCAGCTTTATCACGTGTGGAATCAGCAGTGCGGCCATTTGAGGTAAGGGAGGGGATGGAGGGGGAACATACACCAGAAACAGATTTGATTAAACGCCACCAGGATTTTGAGGAGGGAGAGAGGTTTGAGAGTTCAGACTTGAGATGAGAAAGATGTTGTTTTCTGGCTCTCCTGAGGGTAGATACACACTTGTTCCGAGCTTTGTGGAAAGAACTGAGATTGCTCTCAGTTGGGTTTGCTTTCCATGAGGCAAAGGCAAGTTGTTTCAGGACAAATGCCTCGCCACAAGCTTCAGTAAACCAAGGGCGGGAGGAAGGGTAAGACAACTGAACACGAGAGGGGATAAATCTGTGCATGAGGGAGAGCAAGTTTCTTTGAAAGAATTCCCAGGATGAGTTGATGTTTGAGAAAGTAGTGATAGGAGACCAGTCTGTAAGTTTGATGGCTGCTCGGAGACCCTGCCAGTCGGCTTGAGTGAAATGCCAGACTCGACGGCGGTGAGGTGGTTCTCTGATAACAGCCAGAGAGATGTCCACTTTAACAAGGACGTGGTCAGAAGAACCAATTGGAGCGAAGGAAGAGCAGCAGATATTGTCAGGGAAATTTGTCAAAATCAGATCCAGAAGAGATGGAGTACCATTGGTTGAGATCCGGGTCGGGAAGTTGACCGATTGAGTCAGTCCCAATGAGTTGCAGAAAGCTTTTGCTGAGGTGCCATGGCAGGTGAGAGAGGTACCCACACCTAGCCAACTGGCGTGATGACAATTGAAGTCACCACATAAGAGGAAGAGAGAGTTTGGATGAGAAGATAGAAGATGGTCCATGTTTTCGGATAGTGAGATGTAGATGGAGTCATCACTGTTCGGTGGACGGTACAGTACACATATAAACATGAGGTGGGAGTGGAGGGGAAGCCGAAGCCAGAGGTATTCCTGGGGGTGTGGGGAGTGAGAGCAGTGCATGGAGAGTGAGGAATAGAGTCTTTGATGAAGAGAGCAACACCTCCACCAGGACGAGGCTCAGGTCTGTCATACCGTAAGAGGGAGTAGCCAGGGAGAGATACTTGGGAGTCAGACACGTCTTGGGAGAGGAAAGTTTCTGTTAGGCAGATAATGTCTGGTTTGTCAGTGGCAAGCTGTATGGAAAGATCTGAAAGGTTTGAGCGAAGGCCCCGGATATTTGACGTCCACACTTTTAATGAAGAGGAAGGGGAGGAGGCTTTGGGTGCAGGAGGTGGAGGGGAGGGGAGGGTAGGACAAGGGACGAGTGGGGCAGGTAAGGAGGGTTGCTGAAGGAGTGTGGGGTATTGCAGAACAGCGAGGGGAGGGGGCCGAATGAGGAGGAGAAAAGGCTCTGTGGTGCTGGGGGAGAGGGGGGACAAGAGACAAGGAAGAAGGCAGTTGAGGATTTGAGGAGGTGGAGTGAAGAGCTGGAGGTGTGAGGGCAGTGGAGGGAGGCAGGCTGGTGGATGAGAGGGGGGCAACTTTGAGAAGGAAGAGTGAGGGGGATGAAAGGTGGGAGAAAGGTGAGGGGGGGCTTTTTGAGAGAGGTGAGACGGAGGCTTGGAGGGAGAAGAGTGGGATGGTTGCTTTGAGAGTGAGAGTGAGGGGTGAGGGGGGTGAGTTGGCACTGAATTTGGAAAAAAGAATGGTTGATGGAAAGCGAACATCCATGGCAAACTGTGGTTTTTAAAAGTTTTAGGTCAGAGATGCGATTTAACACAATTCTTGATGGATGCAATGAAGGCGAATTCAGAGCATGGAGAGAAGAAGTGCTGTAATAGTTGGATTTTTTAGGCAAGGAATGAAGGAGAGCTCGAAATGAGAGCAGTCTGTTAAAATAGCAGAAGAGTAGTGCATTGTGAAACAGTAAAGAGTACCACATGTGTGAGAGGAAGATGAAGCATTATAAGATCGTTTTTGTTGTTAAAAATAATGTATGAGAGAGTTCAACAGATTAGGTCATGGAAGTGTTAAAAAAAAAAAAAAAAAAAAAAACCGAGGAAGAAGACGAGGAGGAAGTTAAGAGGAAGAAGAAGAAGCAGAATCGGGAGAAGGTGAGCGTGTTGTTGTTGTCGGGTTTTTTTTTTTTTTTTTGAGATAAGAAAGAGATTAGTTGGGAGAATGGGGGATGTTTGGAAAGTGGGGAGGATCAAAATTGAAGGTAATGGGGAGGATAGAAAATGAAGGTAATGGGGAGAAAAAAACAAACAAAAAAAAAAAAACGATCGAACACCGAGTGAACCGGTAGGCCTCAAGCCTACGCCTAGGCCTCAAGCACAGGTAAGAACGTCGACAAAAATACTCACAAAATAGCACGATTTTTGAAACAAAACCGAACTAGCAACACACAGTAACATGTAGGTGAGAAAATTAAACAGTTAAAACGGGACAAATAACAACCGGAAACTTAGCTTTGAGAACGTCAGCAGGGAGCCCCAAAGGAGACCTCTCGCTGCTCAAAACCGGAACCGGAAGTCCAATTCTGTCGTGACCCTCTCGGAACAACGCCGGGAGCTAGTCACGGGTGGAGGTTTAACCCCACCACGACCGTGCCAATTGCCCACCCGCGCAGGATAGGGTTGCTCGCCAAATTCGATCTACCTAAGTACCTGCACGGATGGTCGACCGGGCGATCGTACCTCGCCGTAGGCCGACTCCGGACACGAACCACTTAAGCGGTCCGTTCCGTGCTATCGGGATAACCGAGCAGTGTTATCGTCAGCCTCGACGGTTCCGATTAATTATCGGGCGTTTTAAGCCCACGACGAACCCTTTTACGTGAAGCAGGATGGAGGGTCAATAAAGAAAAGACGAAGCGAAAAGGGAAAACAGTTCACACAATGCCCATTTATTACGCGACACACGGAATGCACACATATACAGCCAAACAGTCAGAATGCACCCATATCAGGAAAACAAAAGAAACGACGCAGAGTTACAACCGAATACGCGTACACACGGCAACACTTACACAGTTCTACTTTACAAGACACGGCGCCAACCCACATTTACTCAAAAGCAAAGGAAAGAAGTCACCCTCAGAGACAAGGGGGCAGACGGGCCTGTAGGTCAATACGTGCGCGGGACCTGAAGGAGTGGCCAGGTCCGCGAGACCGGGTGGGTCCTACCCGCGTCCTCGTGGCGCGTTGGCGGACGAGCCGCAGACGTCCGCGTGGCTGTGCCCAGACTCCGTGCTCCTTCGCGGGTTTCGTTGGCATGACGTTTGGAGTGGGGTGGGAATGGGGCCCTCTTTGTTGCACGACCTCAGCGCGGGGGAAAAGGGGGAATTGATGCTCTGGGGGAGGGAGAATGGCTGTCTGGCTTAGGTCCCGCGAAGAGCGATCTCCCACCGCGACCTCGTCACAGACCGCCGTCCTTCTCGCCTCGGACCCGAGCTCCTTGTCCTCTTTCCACAACTCTCCTCAGCCGACTGCAGAACCCAACTTGATGCCTTCGCCACCCGACTCCACACTCTGCCGCTGCCACACTCTGCCCGATGACTCCCTTACCAAAACTCTCTCTCTCTCTGCCACCAAAACTGACTCTGCCGCTGCCACACTCTGCAGGTCAGGTCAGGTCAGGTTAAAGTCAGGTCAGGTTCAATCTGTGACCTGCTACAGGTACCATGTAAACCTGTACTAACCTGTTCCATGGTCGGGTTGTCGGCGACTAAACCGTCTCCCCAACCAGGTTTTCTGGTGAGGAGGGTGTTTGGATATGGACACCCAGCAGGATTAAAAACAAAACCTGTCAAAGGGCAGAGGAGCTCCTTGTGAGCCAGCGGCCATCCATATCTAGTGCCCAACTGTGTCTGCGGACGTCCTCCTGCAGTTGGGTTACTTCTTATTAGGAGGTTGGTGGCAGGATTTGCACTCTGGTCACCGTAAAACCCTTCATTCCGCAAAACGCAAAAACGCAAAAAAAAAATCTGAAAACCCACTCCGTGGGAATACCTCCTGTGCAGCTTCCCTTCGCAGGGCAGCTCACCAGATGACGGGATTGGGGCAAAGCCTTCGGGACCCCCAATCTTTGATGACAGGAGGGAAACCACGGGGTAACATCCCTGGGTCAGATTGCGGGAGAGTGTTGGAGTGGTGCTGAGGTGTCATCCACCAGACGGCGGTCTCCTTGGGTTAACCTGAGGCGGTCCCTTCGGGTGGGTGCCTGGAATGTCCTATCCCTAAGAGAGGATGATAACCTGTCTCTGTTATCATCTGAGCTCAAGCGTTTGGACATCGGGATTGCAGCTCTCTCTGAGGTTCGGAGACCGGATTGCGGCGAGATAATGGTGGGTGGTTACACCTACTATTGGCCTGGTTGCTCTGATGGTTACCATACCCAAGGAGTATGGATGTCTTGGAGCTCACCGCAGGGCAAAGAAGAATTTTGTCTCTCAAGGGACACTGGATACCATTGAACAGAGTCGCAGGGCCAGGCTGAATGGCAGAGCTGAGCTGTTCAGGGAGCTGAGGCGTAAAACTGTACGTGCACTGAGGGTGGACAAGGAGGCCTATGTGCGAGGAATCTGTGAGGGGGTAGAGCATCACCTGTGGACAGGTGATTCTCGTCCCGCTTACAGGGGAATTCGCGCATTACGTTCATCCAAGCCCATCCCTCGGAGCACTGCAGTTCGAGCAGAGAGTGGTAGGCTCTTGACAGAGGAGTCTGAAGTGAAGGCCCGCTGGGCCGGTTACTTTGAGCGGTTATACCAGGCTGATCCCCCAGCTGTCGAGTTGGACGTCAAGGGTGTTACAATCCCTGTTGCTGACCCTCGAATCAACTGTGGTCCACCTTCGCTTGTGGAAACACGGGCTGCGGTGAACCAGTTGAAACGGGGCAAAGCTCCAGGGATCTGTGGCATCCATGCCGAACTTCTCAAGGCTGGTGGAAATGCTGCACTCGTGTCGTTGCATGCAGTTTTGTGCTCTGCCTGGAACACAGGCATCATCCCAACTGACTGGAAGAGGGGCCTTGTTGTCCCTCTCTGGAAAGGGAAGGGTGATCGCCAAGACTGCAACAACTACCGAGGGGTGACGCTGCTCTCAGTGCCGGGCAAGGTCTTTGCTCGGATAATTCTTGATAGGGTTCGCCACCATCTACTTGAGCACCAGCGTCCAGAGCAGTCAGGCTTTACACCAAAGAGGTCAACGATTGACCGTATACTTGCCCTTCGTATCCTCACCGAACGCAGACAAGAGTTTCGGCAGGGGCTGCTTGCAGCCTATGTTGATCTCTGTAAAGCGTTCGATTCAGTGAATCGGGATGTCCTCTGGAGGATTCTTGGTCTTCGTGGGGTGCCACCAAAACTGATCGATCTGATGTCTAAACTCTACTCTGGTACTGAGAGTGCTGTGAAGTGTGGTGGTACCATCTCTGACTTATTTCCAGTTGTTACTGGAGTTAGTCAGGGATGTGTACTGGCCCCCACACTTTTCAGCACTTGTATTGTCTGGATTTTAGGGAGGATGTCGGAGAGATCAAGTTGCGGTGCATCGTTTGGGAATGTCAAGATCTCGGACCTTGATTTTGCAGATAATGCAGTCATCTTTGCGGAGACTTTAGACATCCTTTTGGGGGCCCTCGAGGTGCTGAATGAGGAGTCGGAGCCGCTGGGATTACGGGTTTCTTGGGTCAAAACTAAGATCCAGGCTTTCGGTGACATCTTGGATGCTGCTGTCCTGTCTGTGTCTGTTTGTGGTGAGGATGTTGAGGTCGTGGAGAGATTCACTTACCTTGGCAGTGATATTCATGTCTCTGCTGGCTGCGAGTCAGAGGTCAATAGACGTCTGGGTTGGGCCTGGGGAGTCATGGATTCACTGGATCATGGGGTGTGGCGCTGCCGATACCTGTGCGGGAGGACGAAAGTCCGAGTCTTCAGGTCCTTGGTACTTCCAGTCTTGCTCTATGGATGCGAGACTTGGACTCTGACCAAGGATCTGAGACGGAGACTTTATTCCTTTGGTACCAGGTCTCTTCGGAGAATCCTTGGCTATCGCTGGTCGGATTTTGTGTCCAACGAGCGGTTGCTGAGAGAAACTCGGATGAGATTTGTTACCTGCATAGTCCGTGAGAGTCAGTTGCGGCTGTATGGACATGTGGCTCGTTTTCCTGACGCTGATCCTGCTCACCAGATTCTCTCAGCGAGGGAGTCTCATGAGTGGAGGAGGCCAGTGGGCCGACCACGTGCCTCGTGGTTGCAGCAGGTTGACCATCATAAGATGGGGATGGGCCTGGCATCTGCCTGTGGGATGGCCAGACGGAGGCCCCTGGAGTACCGGCGGAAAGTGGACGCAGCGACGCGCTGTTCTGGCACATGCTCCCATACCTGACCTGACCTGACACTCTGCCCGATGACTCTTCCCAAAACTCTCACTCTCTGCCACGATTCGCCTTGCGCTTGGCGTTTTATAGACCGGCAGGAGAACCAATACTCAAATTTCCAGATCAGGATGAGCTCGGGGGCGGAGCCACGCTCGCCCATTGGATGGAGGAAAAGTGGGCGTGAACCTCCCCTGATCCCAGAATTTGCATGTTTCGATTTCACATGGACGCGCCTGGAGGCGGGGCCAAGCCGCTCCGCACTTGCTGATTGGACGGATCAGAAGTGGGCGTGTAGCATTCTTGATCCGAATTCTCCCTCGGAAAGGCCGTTATTTGCACTCGCGGCTCGGTGCGTATCGCTTGAACGAGCCCAAGACAGCTTGACGCTCAGCGTTCACAGGTGGTGCGGGAATGGCCGTAGAAGGAGAGAGGTGAGGGTGGTGGTGGGTTTGATGGTTATGGCGGTTCAAAATAAAGATAGAACAGAAAAAAGGCTATCTCAAAGCGTCGCAGCCCGAATAAATCACATAAATTCCCTCGAAACAACGGGTTTGGGTACACATGTACTTAGAGTTATCTCACCTTCGGGACCTGAATGGTGGTTTGCGAATTTCCACAACTGTAACAATATATATATATATATATATATAATATATATATATATAATATAATATAATATATATATATATATATATATATATATATATATATAATATAATATATATATAAATATAATATAATATATATATAATATAATATTATATAAATATAATATAATATTATATAAATATAATATAATATTATATATAAATATAATATTATATATAAATATAATATTATATATAAATATAATATTATATATAAATATAATATTATATATAAATATAATATTATATATAAATATAATATTATATATATATATATATATATATATATATATATATATATATATATATATATATATATATATATATATATATATATATATATATATATATATATATATATATATATGCCTGGTGTTAGCGCAGTGGTTAGGGCAGCGGCTTGGGATCCAAAAGGTCATGAGTTCAAGCCCCGTTGGGCCACTGGATTAATACACCAGGGGGTTGACTCAGCCTGTCATCCTTCCGAGGTCGGTGAAATGAGCACCAGTATACTGGGCCGGTGTATACCCCGGTTAAAATAGGTGTACCATATCCCTGTGTCGTAAGAGGCGACCAGGGTTGCGTCAGGAAGGGCATCCGGCGTAAAACATGTGCCAAATCACTATGCGGATCATACGGATGATCCGCTGTGGCGACCCCTAACGGGAGCAGCCGAAAGAAGAAGATATATATATATATATATATATATATATATATATATATATATATATATATATATATATATATATATATATATATATATATATATCAGGCGTATAAAAAAAAATAGTGTGGTCGATAAAAACATTAGAAAGGAAAAAATAACTTGCACCAAAAATTTTAAAACACTTTCACGCTCACGCCGGGGGTATCGCTATAGCTCTCTGTTCTTCGAACAGGTGAGCTAAAAAACCAGTACATCCTTGCGATTTGGGGCCCCCTGTGGCACATCCATTCTAAGCCAATCATTCCTGAGGCTTCAAATAACCTTCAACACAAACTGTACATACAGGTATGAGCCTTTTATCAACAATCAATTCGGTACCAATTCCTGACTAAATAGGACAAGTCCGTGTTTCACAGGCAAGGTGAGGAGCTTCGGAGACGTTATTTGAGCCGACTCGCACGTGGATGCAACTGTCTTTTGGGATGCACATTCGATTTCCCTCTGGACGTATCAAGATCCACCAATTCTTTCTGGACAATGTCAACGAACATACGTGCTCGTACAAATGCCGTCATGAACTTCCATCGATCTATAATTCCAGAGCAATGTGTGTGTGTGTGTGTGTATATATATGTGTATGTCTATCCGCTGTTTCTCGACAACCACTGATCCGATCTAATTGAAACTTGCCAGGTATATTGCTGGGGATCTGAGAATGTGCCTTTTCAAGGTTTCATATTAATCGGACAAGTGCTTCCCAAGTTACGGCCATTTATTTACCAACCAATGACGTGACACGTTGCTGCGGCCATTTATTTACCAATGACATGACACATTGCTGCGTAGGCCGGTGCGCAGCCGGCCGACGATGACATCACGGGCCGTGCCGGTTACATGGCAGCAAATGTCATGGCAAGTAAAGACAGGGAGGCAAACTTGATTTTAATATTGATTTTAATTAACTCTGTGTGTGGAAGTGTGGTTGTCACAAGAACACGAGAGCGAAGGAACAGCCTGTGTGGTTGTCGTTTCTGGCTCGCGGTTTGAAAGTTTTTTTTGCACATATGGCCACGCACGGACGGGCACGTGAGAGCGAAGGAACGGCCTGTGTGGTTGTTTTTTTGTGGGACGCGGTTTGAAAAGTTTTTTTAATTTTTTTGTTGCACGTACGGCCACACACATACGGGCACGCACTAGTTGGATTAATAACGGCAAGCCACACCACTGTGTGGAGGAAAACCAACAAGCCTCTGTCCGATACTCCAAACCCCCACATCACCAGCACGCTTTTGGTGAGACTGCATACCCCCCCCCCCACAAACTGCTTGACAATGAGAGTTCATAGAACATGACACCATGAGCAGTGTTCAAGTATATACTTCAACATTAATAAAATAATGATTTTAAAATATAGTTAAAAAAAAAAAAAAAAAAAAAAAAACCCCCCGGAAGTTGAGCGCTAATGAAGCAGTCTTATACACCACCCTTGTACACGGCAATAAGACGAAGTTGAGTCACAGTTTAGGAGATGGAGGCTTTATTGATCGCCATAGAATGCAGTTTGCCTTTATTTCCAAATCGGAAATCAGTTCCAAATCGGAAATAAAGTATTGCATTTCCCATTTATTTTGTACGCCATCATTATCGCAGCTTACCTGTGACCATAATTGTATCCATATTTTGGGATTATGATGTGGAACGGGGTCTGTCCACCCTCGAATCCCAGCGGAGGGGATGTTTTGTGCTGCCGCTTGTCTCCCCGGCCACTCTTTCCTCCATGGTTGAACTTTCCTCTTCCACGCAGCTTTACCTGCGGCACAACACACATTGCAATGTCGAAGTGTATTGGAAGGTGCGTGCACGGTAATGAAGTGCCAAGACACTTTAGACATGTGCTCGTAAGTAATGCTATCACTTTAAATGCATGTTCCCAATTATAAGGCTGGATTTGAATTGGGGGGGGGGGTGAGACACCCAGAGAGAAAAGAGGGGTGGGAGACACCCAGAGAGAAAAGAGGGGTGGGAGACACCCAGAGAGAAAAGAGGGGTGGGAGACACCCAGAGAGAAAAGAGGGGGTGGGAGACACCCAGAGAGAAAAGAGGGGGTGGGAGACACCCAGAGAGAAAAGAGGGGTGGGAGACACCCAGAGAGAAAAGAGGGGTGGGAGACACCCAGAGAGAAAAGAGGGGGTGGGAGACACCCAGAGAGAAAAGAGGGGGTGGGAGACACCCAGAGAGAAAAGAGGGGTGGGAGACACCCAGAGAGAAAAGAGGGGTGGGAGACACCCAGAGAGAAAAGAGGGGGTGGGAGACACCCAGAGAGAAAAAGAGGGGGTGGGAGACACCCAGAGAGAAAAGAGGGGGTGGGAGACACCCAGAGAGAAAAGAGGGGTGGGAGACACCCAGAGAGAAGAGGGGTGGGAGACACCCAGAGAGAAAAGAGGGGTGGGAGACACCCAGAGAGAAAAGAGGGGGTGGGAGACACCCAGAGAGAAGAGGGGTGGGAGACACCCAGAGAGAAAAGGGGGTGGGAGACACCCAGAGAGAAAAAGAGGGGTGGGAGACACCCAGAGAGAAGAGGGGTGGGAGACACCGAGAGAGAAGAGGGGTGGGAGACACCGAGAGAGAAGAGGGGGTGGGAGACACCCAGAGAGAAGAGGGGGTGGGAGACACCCAGAGAGAAGAGGGGGTGGAGTTGGAGACAGAGACAGAGACAGAAGTCACAGGACCCAGTGAAGCCAGTGTGGTAAAACAAGCTGAGACCACAACATTCGCGATCGCTGCAGGATCGGCGGGTTATCGCCGGCACCCTGAACATCGGTTAGAAATCAATGCACGTTTGGAGATCAGAGGTTCAGCTCCACACACAAAACACACGAACACGATTTCAAAATGAACCTCAAGACAGCCAGCTTTATGCTTCCTTCTATTACAATGCTCCTGAGGCCGAATCGAGATACATTTCAAGGAGAGTATTTAAAACCACAATGTGACGTAATAAAGCACAAGGTGACGTAAACCTTGTTCTGAAGGTCGGGATTCGGCCGCATGTTCGCCAAGGAGACTCGCGGGAGGTCGCGCAAGGAGCGAAGAGACGTTCGCCCAGGGCCGGACATCCTCCACAGGTGTTAATGGTGATTTTAAAATCAATTTAAATCGATCATCAATTACCAGCGAACTCGATCAAAACCTTTTCTGGAAACACTTCTCCCTGATCGCTCTCTCGCCGAATTCAAACCAACGGCCGAGTCGAAATCTCGCGATACTTGGTGATTCGGTAAAATTATTCTGCAATCGGTAAATAATTTTAATTATCTAAATCAAATCGTTGAAATTATCCCGAGTCATGAGAGCTCCATGGAATAAATAAAGTTAATTGAAACGAAATTCATTTTTAGAAGCTTCTCACGCGAACTACACCACTTGTGTAAACAGCGGCAGGTTAAAAAGGGAAATCACTAAAGTTTCCTTGAGGATGATCACAGACGAAGCTGCAATAAAAAGGTCAAGTTATAATCACCATACATCTGGTGCCATAGACAAAAGAGCGAAATAGCATCTGTCTGTCTGTCTGTCTGTCTGTCTGTCTGTCTGTCTGTCTGTCTGTGAACACGATATCTCAACAAGTTATGGACGGATTCGGACGAAACTTGGTGGATGAGTTGGTAAGTGACATGAGTTGTTCCAAACCACATTTGGTAAAAGTATGTACAACGAGATAAAGATAAACTGATTAGATTTTAGAGGCAAGAGGTTAAAGGTCAGACATCCTGTTCTGTAAAACATCTGTTGCCATGGTAACTTATGAACCAGTGAGGGCATTGTTAATCAAACTTGCTGTAACTATTATTTAATGACTAATTACAACTCTGGTTCACAGAGATGACGCAATCATTCCACAAATCCCATTTAGATTCCCATTTAGATTTTATTAAATAAATAAACAAACAAAAAAGTTCCACAACGAGGACATCCGGAGATGTAAAGCCGGTTGTCTTGTCTGCATGAACCTGTCAACATGGAAATCCCGTCGAGAAGAGAAAGCCATTGTTTTCCGGTTCCCTGTGGTGAAGATGTTGAACTGGTCCAGATGGAAGTGTTTGGTCCGAACGGGTTCGGACAGAGAACGTCAGGAAATTGATAGAACACAGGTATAGCGGGCCAAATGACCACCTGCTGTGTGCTAGTACAGGTATAGCGGGCCAAATGACCACCTGCTGTGTGCTAGTACAGGTATAGTGGGCCAAATGACCACCTGCTGTGTGTTAGTACAGGTATAGCGGGCCAAATGACCACCTGCTGTGTGCTAGTACAGGTATAGTGGGCCAAATGACCACCTGCTGTGTGCTAGTACAGGTATAGCGGGCCAAATGACCACCTGCTGTGTGCTAGTACAGGTATAGCGGGCCAAATGACCACCTGCTGTGTGCTAGTACAGGTATAGTGGGCCAAATGACCACCTGCTGTGTGCTAGTACAGGTATAGCGGGCCAAATGACCACCTGCTGTGTGCTAGTACAGGTATAGCGGGCCAAATGACCACCTGCTGTGTGCTAGTACAGGTATAGCGGGCCAAATGACCACCTGCTGTGTGCTAGTACAGGTATAGCTGGCCAAATGACCACCTGCTGTGTGCTAGTACAGGTATAGCGGGCCAAATGACCACCTGCTGTGTGCGAGTACAGGTATAGCGGGCCAAATGACCACCTGCTGTGTGCTGGTACAGGTATAGCGGGCCAAATGACCACCTGCTGTGTGCTGGTACAGGTATAGCGGGCCAAATGACCACCTGCTGTGTGCTGGTACAGGTATAGCGGGCCAAATGACCACCTGCTGTGTGCTGGTACAGGTATAGAGGGCCAAATGACCACCTGCTGTGTGCTGGTACAGGTAGAGCGGGTTAAATGACTTGAATATGTTTGTGATTATAAGATTGAAATAAAACACATAAACGGAGTCACGTGGAAACATCTAGAATGTTCCATGTTTGTGTAAATATCATTGTTTTAATAAATCCTCGGAGTGAAATAAAATGATAATTTGGGTGAAATTCCTGATTGTGAGTGCGCACCTGTGTGACGTCAGAGGAGCAGGTGTTCGTGTTTTTGTATAAAAAGGTAAAAATTTCGTTCGTTTTGTCCTTCTCTTCTCTGTCCCGTAGTTCAGGTTCCCGGTCCACACCTGGTGGGTCTCACCTTGATTTAACCCTTGTCGGTCCAGGTCATCCTCCCCGTTTCTCCCCGTTAAACGGTTCTCGGTTTGAACGTAATGGCCGTGGAGGTTCAGACCGTCGGTACCAAGGTGGGTTCGTTGGTTCTTCATCTGAACCTGGTGGATCGAGGTCGAGTTCGAGTTCGAATCTGATTAGTTGGAATAACTGGAGCAAATCCCCGGGGATTTAAACATGATTCGTTTGAATTGTTGAAACGTTTTAATGGAGGTGAACTGATGGACAGGTGTGGTGGATTGGGGTTTGGGACCTTCCTGTATGTGTTACACCCTGAAGTTGTGGTTTGTTTCAACATCCAATTCCAATGTAAACTGTTCATGTGAATGTTCTCTGAAGGTTTGAATCCCCATCCTCCATTCATCCACTAATCCCTCATTTGTAGTAGTGTGGATGTTTAGAGATTCCACAAGGAAGTTTATTGGGAGCAGTTTATCGTTCATCCTCTTCAATGATCCCCCAGAGGATGTCCATTGAAATCTGAAGCTCTTTGTCGATGACACAACGTTGTAAGGACTTGTTGACTCGATGAATGATCTATGAAAGTGGAAATTACTATAGTCATGACCACCAATGACCCGTACTCTCATTGTTTTAACCTCGTTCTTGTCCACAGAATGTGGTGCAGAGATTGTATTCACTCCCGTTGTTCAGTTCTGCCGTGGATGAGTTGGTTCAGTCCTACAAGAGAGGGAAGGAGTCTCGGCCTGTTCTTCTCTCTGTGGGTAATATGGTGGAACAGGGCGTTACGGGAGTATCTGTGATCGTCTCCAGTGGGATCCAACCAATCGCTAGGATTCTTCATCCACAGAGTGAGTGATTCTATGTTTGTTTATTTTTAATTAGAACTTGTGGAACTTCAACCCCCCCCCCCCCGCCCGTCCCGTTTAATGGACATTTATTTGTTTTGTGATCTTTTTCTGGTGAAGGGTTCAGGTTGTCTCCTTTGTGTGTTCCATGTTGAGTGATTTCCAGAGATCTGTGACGTTTGAGTTTTCTACCTTTTTTTAATTTTATTTTTTTCTGCAGTTAAGTTTGTTGACGAGCTCGCTTGCCGGGGTCTGGATCTCGTGGAGGAGAAGGTACCAATCTTACACCAACCTGCCACCAAGGTACGGTGATTGGTGGAAATGTGTCCAGGTCTCTTCTGGAGAGATAAATACATTTTGTAATTGTCCTGGAGAAATAATTTAAATGTTCCACTGTGTAGTAATTGGACATTTCCTTGTCTGCAGGTTCTTGATGATGTGAAGAAGAACTTACAAAATGCTCCAAAACAAATGAGGGTCCTTCTGGATTGGTCCAAGTCCCAGGTCGGAGCGGGTTTGGAGAGATCCAAGCAGGCCGTGTTGGACGGTACAGACTCTCTAATGAAAACCAAGTTTGGACAGGTGGTCATGTCTGGTGCAGACTCTATGCTTTCTCAAGTGGATGGATACCTGCCACAAGATCAGACAGGTAAGTTTGTGCTGTGTGGATGTGATGCTGTTTTTATACTTCTGGAGAAACTAATACTTGTACCTCCTGCAGAAGGTGAAACCCATGAAGAGAAAGTTGTCATACCAAGCTCCTCGGCCCTTGATTTTTACTGTCGGCTCTTTGCCGTATCCAGCAAGGCCGGGCGAGAGTTGTTCAGGAAGAGTTCTTCCATGATCCAAGTTGCTGCAGAGAGTGGTCGTGTCTATTTAACCGGCATTCTCACGTCTCTCAACACGGCGTTCTACTCCGTGCAGAAAACCCCATTGAACGGGGAAAATTCTGATTCCGATTCCGCTGGTGGTATCTCTAAATTGTCAACCGGTGCAGAGGCTCCGCATAAACAAAGCAAATGAGTGAATGTCCACAGGTGATTTGTTTGTGCAGCTTCACATTTAATGGATTGGATTTCCTTGGTTTTTTTGTGATGGAAATAAAATTCTTGCTGAAAATTACTTTTGTTTCTGGTTCTCAATTCATTCTCATCTTGGTTGAAATCTTGTCCAGAGTTTTTTTATTTTTTATTTTTTTATTAAAGCATATTCTTTCTGAGCCAATGGCCATCTGTATCTTGGGTTACTGGTGCCAGGATTTGCACTCCAGCCCCTGCAAAACACAAAAACCAGAACGAAAATCGAAAATCCACTCTGGGAGTATCCAATGCAGTTGTCCTCTCAGGAAGCTTACCTGATGGAATATCATGGGTTAACCTTCCCATGTCAGCTTGGGGTTGTGCTGAGGTCTGCCAGATGGTGATCTTGGGATATCCTAAAAGGGTCCTGTCAGGTGGGTGCCTGGAATGTCCTATTCCTAAGAAGATTATCTGAGCTCACGTGTTTTTGCAGTGCTCTGAGGGTCGGACACCAGATAGTGATGAGGTCATGGTTGGTGGTAACACCTCCTATTGGTCTAGTTACTCTGATGGTTACCATGCCCAAGGAGTTGCTGTTGATTCCAATAGTAATTGAGGCAACATCGGTGAATGATCATGTGAGATTAAGAATTCCCTGGTCTCTGTATATCCTCTGATGGAGGTGAGTGATTTTGCCTTGAATGACTATACCATGCTAGTCTGGTTGATCAGTGCCCCAGGTGAGATACTCTTCTTGTCCTTTGGGGAATTCAATGCATCGACTGGAACTGATAGTGATGGTTGGGATATGTGTTTGTCCCAATGGATCTTGAACTATGAAACAGAATAACACAAGTTCCTTCACTTTGAAAGGGATCGTGCTTTCAGCACCCACAGGCTCATGGCTGGAATTATTATTCCAATGCTGGTGGTGGCAAATGAGATTGACCACATGCTCAAAAGGTCACTTGAGGATCCAGAGTTCTCAGTTCCTCAACAGGTTTTGAGCAACTCAGAAGTTGCAGCTGATCCAAGAGAATGGGACCAGCTCAGCTGAGGCAAGATGTTGGCAAACTCAAGGATGAGAGAGTAGGTGAGAAGTTTGTGAACAGGCTGAGTGGGGTTTTAGGGAACCTGATGAGTTGTGGAGTGCCTTCCAGACCACCCTCCTTGATGTTGCTGATGCATGACAACTTACCGTAGGGCAAAGAATTTTGTTTCTCGGGACATTGGATACCATTGAGCAGAGTTGCTGAGCTTTTCAGGGAGTTGAGGTGTAAAACTGTGTGCTGAGGGTGGACAAGGAGGCCGATGTTCAATATAGACCAAAAGGCCAACCTCTGCCAAAGGTTAACAATGAAGATGTTTCTAAAATCCTGAATTTTCATCCCATTGATTGAAGTTTGAAGAGGATTTGCATGTCAGGTCACTGAATTCAACCAGCAATTCTTTTTGAACTCAACATCGGCCAGGTTTCTAAAAATTATCATTTTTCATTGGATTGACTTTAAAATTGAATAGGAGGTGCACATTTTGTCATTGAATTCAACCATCAATTATTGTTGAAGTCTAATTTGTTTTATGGATTTTGCAAGTATCTTGCTCTGCACGACGACATCGTTTTCTTGTTTGTTTGGTGGTGTGCAGGATATCTCAAACTTGTGGATGGGACCAGATGAAATTTAATGAACAGATTGGGTATATGGTAAGGAAGAATCAATTCAATTTTGGTGAAGATCCAGATCTGACAATTTTTTTAAGTGATTCTTCACCATTGAGAGATACGGCCAACAACGATACATAGCACGATATCTCAAAAATGTATTGGGCCCGATATGTTCTCGTGGATCAGGAATTGTGGGGTGCAGGTATCCATTCCAGAGTGCCCTTCTGTTTGATGACTATAATCAGCTTCTTGTTAATTCACACTGAAAGTGACATCAAAACACACAATACCTACTTGCTTTTTAGACTGAGCAAACACCCAGGATTAGTATCTGGCTTGTTGGTGAAACAGGACCAATGAGAGCTTATGGAACATAATACTCCACACGGTGTTCAGGTACACTTAAAAGTGTGCCGTCCCTGTTGGGAAATGGTTCCTGAAGCCACCATTGATCCATTTCTTTCTTTTCAGGCACGATACATGGAGTGGCAAGGAATAGCCCCCTCCCCCTAACATTTTGTGAAATTCACTCAACTCTCCACCCAAAGCCCCTCTTTCTCCAGAAAAGGTAACAATCCAGTCCATACACGACTTTTGAAATGACACCCTCCCCAGATTGCTCGGCATGCACAGAAAGGTTTAGTAATGAAAATCGTGGCACCCTGGACATATTTCATACCTCCCACAGAAGGATTGTAGAATGAAACGACTTATAAACCAATAATACTAGTAAGTGCACCTGTTTAAAAGTGAGCTGTGTCTGCACAAGGAAACAGTTGCAGAACTCCCTGATCATCTCCTCCAAAAAGTCGATATTGCAAAAACTCCCAACAATGAGGGCCAAAGGTTCATAGATGTATCCGTTAACTAAACATTTGTGCTTCTTAACAGCATTGGGAAGGGAATGGCAGGGGCCTGTCAATGCACAGGGAGTTTGAAACAATATTTACAGTGGGGGGAGAAGTGGGTGTTGTAATTGGATTGGCATGGTTGTTGTTTGGTTCCTGAGTCACAAGATAAATTATTGCATCCATAACCATAGCTGCTTATAGTATTATCAGTAAATGGTACAAACCCAACTCCTCTTGCTCGTCTGTTGTGTGCGGGAACACAATTGTGGTTAATGACTGAAATTGCTACCATCACCTGGCAAAGATTTGAATGCTACATTTCATGTCTGCACCCAGAGTTTAACACAAAAACCAGAACATTCTTTCCTTGTCTATACCATGAAAAACATTCCAAAATTAAAGCTGTGCAGATGAAGAATGGATCATTTCCTTCCTTTGATTACTCGACATGGTCAGACATACTGGCCGAGAGAAGAATAGGGGGTACTCCATCAATGCATGCATTGGGCACCACCTCCACATACTGTCATGGTGAACCAGGCTGGAAGTACAGTGTGTATTCTGGAACCATATTGTGATGTTACTTACACTTCACATCGGGTCAATTCGATTATGGTGGATAACGATGGGGTATATTCAGACCCCAATCAGAAGTTAGTGAATAAGGGCCAAAAAGCAAAGATCGACTCCCAGGGTTGTAATGGGAGGGGAAAAAAAAAAATTATATATATATATATTAGCAAACACACATCAAAAGTATTTTGAATAAACTGCTACCAGGTCATGTGAATTCAAATTTTGGGCTTTGAATAAAAAAAAAAACGTTTCAAGAGCCGAGAGGAGCATAAATAAAAACCAAATTACATTCTCACTGAGAGTCTAATCCTTTTGCTGTACAACAAACAAACCAATTGGGGGAAGGGGGGGGGGGCAGGATAGGATTTAAAAATAAATAAAAACCAAATTACATCCTCACTGAGAGTCGAATCCTTTTGCTGTACAGCATAAACAAACCAATTGGTTTTTGGAAAGATTAATAAAAAATCAATTCATTCACCCAAGTCAGGTTTGTCCAGAGAATCCTTGCTGTTAAACAAACATTCCCAAGCTTAAACCCAAACAGGTACGATGTCCAGGTGAATGACGGTCTGCACGATGAGATCACAACCAACATGAGAATGAATTGAGGACCCAAAACAAAAATCACTTTCAGCAAGAATTTTATTTCCATCACCAACAAAACCAGAAAAATCCAATCCATTCAATGTGAAGCTGCACAAACAGAAACATTTACAATATGACAAATCACCTGTGGACTCATTTGTTTTGTTTATCCGGAGCCTCTGCACCGGTTGATTTACAGACATCACCGGAGCAATCGGAATCGTGTTGCTGGTGCATCGTGTTGAGAGATTTGAGAATTCCGGTTAAATAGACACGAACACTCTCTGCAGCAAGTTGGATCATGGAAGAACTCTTCCTGAACAGCTCTCGCCCAGCCTTGCTGGATACCGCAAAGAGCCGACAGTAAAAATCAAGGGCCAAGGAGCTTGTTACGACAACTTTCTCTTCATGGGTTTCACCTTGTGCAGGATGTACAGGTATTAGTTTCTACAGGAGGTATAAAAACAGCATCATGTCCACACAGCACAAACTTACCTGTCTGATCTTGTGGCAGGTATCCATCCAGTTGAGAAAGCATCGAATCTGCACCAGACATGACCACCTGTCCAAACTTGGTTTTCATAAGAGAGTCTGTACCGTCCAACACGGCCTGCTTGGATCTCTCCAAACCCGCTCCGACCTGGGACTTGGACCAATCCAGAAAGACTCCCATTTGTTTTTGGGCATTTTGTAAGTTCTTTTTCACATCAAGAACCTGTAAACAAGGAAGTGTGCATCAATTACTGGACAGTGGAACATTTAAATGACTTCTCCATGAACAATTACAAGATTTTTCAAATTAAAACAGACATACATGAGTCTCCACCAGATTACATTGTACTTCAGGAAGATTCACAATCACCCCCCCACCCCCCATACCTTGTTGGCAGGTTGTTGCAAGATCGGAGCTTTCTCTTCCACGAGATCCAAACTCCGGCAAGCGAGCTCGTCGACAAACTTAACTGCAGACAAAATAAATAAATAAAAAAGTGTAAAACACAAACATCAATGGACAAATCACCTTCTGAAGGCAAACTTCAAAAACCACCAAAACAACCTCAATCCTTCACCAGAATAGATCATGAAAAGAGGGTGCGGGATTCCACAAACATTTAGTTGAAAATAAACATATAAACAGAATTTCACACATATCCGATCTGTTCAGAATCACTCTCTGTGGATGAAAAATCCTGGCGATTGGTTGGATCCCACTGGAGACGATCACAGCTACTCCCGTAATGCCCTGTTCCACCATATTACCCACAGAGAGAAGAACAGGCCGAGACTCCTTCCCTCTCTTGTAGGACTGAACCAACTCATCCACGGCAGAACTGAACAACGGGAGTGAATACAATCTCTGCACCACATTCTGTGGACAAGAACAAAGTTAAAACAATGAGGGGACATCATTCTGAAACGTCATGGGATTGGCTGGTTGATGTTCTCAGAAAAATATTAAATCCACAATCTTGCCTTAAATACAGGTTAAATGAACATCCATCGATTAATTTATGCCTTTATACCTTACAAACAAATAGCGATGCATCAGTTCAAACTCGAAGGGTACTCGGTAGAACGCATACCTCCGCCACGTAATGCCTGGTCCAAAATACATTTTTGAAATGTCATGCTTTACAATACAAGCCAGTAGGCAGACATGGGTAGTCGACTACCCAATAGAACCTGACGTGATGGGCCCGTTCGATGGGGAATGACCTGAGGATTAAGCACAAGAAAATTCATGATTCTGGCTTCAAGGGTTAATGCTGCAGATTGTTTTTTCGTTAAAATGCCCCCACATTTAGAGGTTTTTTTGGCCGTTGCTCGGCAACGGATGGGTCCAGAGCAACGGTTCTCATTTGCACACAACGAGGTCATGGTATGAACCAACCAACAAAGTTTCATCGAAATTGCCATTGTATTAACAGAGCACTGGACCGAACAGAGGGATAGACAGACACAAATATATCAACAGAAAAAAAAAAAATAATTTTTCCGACTGGATTGACTACCCAACATAGTATTTAGACAATCACTGAATGGGGAAGAATCACTTCAGAAATTAAATAATTCTCGTATCGAGACAGATCTTCACAATCATTGAATCTCTTCTTCCTTGTCACAAACATGTCCACCAAGTTTCATCTGAATCCATCCACAACTTTGAGATAGTGCTATATATCATTTTTGGACCCATCTCAATGGTGAAGAATCACTTAAATTATAGTTGTCAGATCTGGATCTTCACCAAAATCGAATCAGTTCTTAATCATCACACCCAACCTGTCCACAGGCAAACGGGGGTGAAAACAACCTCCTTCCCCTTCGGTGGCAGAGATAATAATGGAACACAAGCTATATATATATATATATATATATATATATATATATATATATATATATATATATATATAAAACGTCAATGCTGCCTGTTTGACCTTGAAGGAAAGAAAATATACAAGTTCAAAACAGCATGGTGCATAACCACCACAACACCGTTTCAACTGGTCCACTTCCAAGTTTGTTTTTTTTCATTTTAAACTGTTAAAGAAATATCCAATGTATATTCAACTATAAAAGGCAAAACTTTACCCCACGGCCACATCATTAAAGTTTGAAAAAGTTTAATTTGGACACTTTGTAGCTGGAGCCTCATGGGGATATGAATGTGTACCGTGCACCACCCAACAGCTTGGTGGTGGCAGAGAGTTTTACAATTTCCAAATTTACTTTACTTGTTCACATCAAGTGTGGTTGTGTGCTGTGGTCTTGACAGTATGTACAGAGTGGCCAATGTCCCTTTGCACAGTTACAATTCATCTTTATGCTTCCCTCCATTCTCCACGTTCTTCTGGACATCTTCCATGTTGAGGGTTAAAGATCATAAAATCAGCCCCTGACAGCCGTTTTGAAGTCTTCAACTGTGAGGCAGAGATGATAAATTCCCTCTTTCACAATGCCCCAAAGAGTCGTCACATGTTGTCAAGGCCGGACTTCTCGGTGACCACACCATCTCAGATCCACGTCCAATCCATAGCCACTGAATTCAAGATATTCTCCAACTGAGAGAGAATAACGTGCTGGTGCACCATCTTGTTGCAGGATAACTGATTCTTGACAGTTGAAGATCTCAACAACCCACAATATTGATGTCCAGAAAGAGAGGGGAGGGGGGGAGGAGAGGAAGAAAAAAATTCCTAATTTGTGCAGAGAATGGAGGGAAGCATGCAGATAAATTATAACCGAGTGCATCGGGACTTTATAGCCACTATGTGCGTGCGATTGACCTTGATTCATTCCCCATACATACATTATTGACCCTGCAGTGGTTGGGGAGTAATGTGCGGCACTGAAAGAATAAATAAATAAATAATTAGAAAAAGAGAGAAATGTAAGTTTCAGGACGCGTCATTTTAACAACTTACTTTATCGATTGAGATGCTTGTTAATTTTGGAATTCAAATATAATAACAGAAAATTGTTCTTTGAAGCTCTTGAAACTGTTGGTTATGGTACAACAACACCAGCACAACTCTGTATCCAACCAACATTGAAAGGTTATGTGGGCCCACATATTGAGGATATATATATATATATATATATATATATATACATATAGGGTTTTCTCAAGTTTTGTAATCATGATCCCAGGACACTTGGTTCAGTTAACATTTCCCATCAACCATTCGTTAAGATAGTTTTGACACGTTTGACCCCATTACTCAGGCCTATGAATTCTGGAGTGCCCAGAGCCTGCCTCTTGCACCCAGTTGAAGCGTAGTTGCAGATAAATATGGCAGTTTCCCACTGAGATGTTTTCATGCCACAAGTCTCACGAGTTACATTGATAACGGAACATTGAATAACTTCGAGAGTCTCCTTGAGAAACACAGGATCTGACGAGCCAAGGTCATTGAACGTTCGTTCAGACTTGAGGGTTTCAACATTTGGGTGTTGAGATCGCAGTCCATGTACAGCAGCAGGACGGAACTTCCACTTGAGGTTGCAAATTACTAACAGATGGTCATTGTCAAAACATTAAGGGAACCCTGATGGGACACCTCAATTATCCCACTCACCTCACCGCAGGTTAGGACTGTTTGGAATAACCAAACCATCTGGAGCCTCCACATACACAGGTAATTATGGTAAATAGGTTTTCAAAACCCATCACACAATGTTGTGCTCTTTCAAGCATTGAATAATAAAATGTTTGTTTTTTTAACCACAAGAATTTGATGTTTCTATAAACCATCACGAGTCTCATCAAACACTGGCAGGACATATTAGAAAGTTTTACACTACAAATGAGGGATTAGTGGATGAATGGACGATGAAGATTCAAACCTTCAGAGAACATTCACATGAACCGTTTACATTGGAATTGGATGTTTAAATAAACCACAACTTCAGGGTGTAACGCATACAGGAAGGTCCCAAACCCCAACCCACCACACCTGTCCATCAGTTCACCTCCATTAAAACGTTTCAACAATTCAAACGAATCATGTTTAAATCCCCGGGGATTTGCTCCAGTTATCCCGACTAATCAGATTGGAACTCGATCTCGATCCACCAGGTTCAGATGAAGAACCAACGAACCCACCTTGGTACCGACGGTCTGAACCTCCACGGCCATTTCGTTCAAACCGAGAACCGTTTAACGGGGAGAGAAACGGGGAGGATTACCTGAACCAACAAGGGTTAAATCAAGGTGAGAACCACCAGGTGGGGAACGGGAACCTGAACCACAGGACAGAGAAGGGAAGGACAAAACGAACGGATTTTTACCTTTTTATACAAAAACACGAACACCTGCTACTCTGACGTCACACAAATTATCATTTTTCACCCAAATTTCACCCAAATTATCATTTTATTTCACTCCGAGGATTTATTAAAACAATGATATTTACACAAACATGGAACATTCTAGATGTTTCCACGTGACTCCGTTTATGTGTTTTATTTAAATCTTGTAATCATAAACATATTCATGAAAACCCGCACACGGCAGGTGGTCGTTTGGCCCATTATACCTGTGCCTGCCCACAGCAGGTGGTCGTTTTGCCCGTTTTTCCTGTGCCTGCTCACAGCAGGTGGTCGTTTGGCCCGCTATACCTGTGCCTGCACCCGAGAGTTGGACATTTGGTCCACTATACCTGTGCCTGCTCACGGCAGGTGGTCGTTTGGCCCACTATACCTGTGCCTGCACCCGAGAGTTGGACATTTGGCCCACTATACCTGTACCAGCACATGGCAGGTGGTCGTTTGGCCCATTCTACCTGTGCCTGCACACGGCAGGTGGTCGTTTGGCTCACAATACCTGTGCCTGCACACGGCAGGTGGTCGTTTGGCCCGCTATACCTGTGCCTGCTCACGGCAGGTTGTGGTTTGACCCCCTATACCTGTGCTTTATCAATTTTCTGACGTTCAATGTATGAACCAATTCCCTCCAAACACCTTCAACCAGCATCTGGACCCGTTCAACATCTCCAGAGCAGGGTACCGGAACACACTAGTCTTCTCCTTTCGAGGGTATTTTCAAGTTTACAGCTTCATGCAGACGAGACAACCGGCTTTACGTCCCTAAATGTCCTCAGAGTGTGACCTGATGTCTCTGATTTCATGATTTATTTGATAAAATCTCAATGTGAATTTGAATGTGATTTGTGGGATGATGACGTCATCTCTGTGAAGGAGAGTTGTGTTTTTCTCTTGTTTCACTCCTTCCCCAATTCCTGATCCAGGCGATGCATGAAGCCATCGCCTGGTGCCGCAGGGAGTACTCAGTTCTCACTCCGGTTGTTTGTTTCCTCGTTCCCTCTGCCACTGAAAGTGAAAAGGAGTTTGTTTTCACCCCTTTCTGTTTGTCTGTCTGTCTGTTTGTTTGTTTGTTTGTTTGTTTGTCTGTCCGTGTACAAGATATCTCAAAAAGTTTTGCACGGATTCGGTTGAAACTTGGTGGACAGGTTGGGTGTGTGACAAGGACGAACTGATTCGATTTTGGTGAAGATCCGAATCTGGATCTGAAATGAGAATTATTTAATTTTTTAAGTGATTCTTCCCCATTTAGAGACGGGGTGCAGAACGATATAGTTGTGGATAACGTGATGTGGACCAATAGGGTGCAGAACGATATAGTTGTGGATAAGTTGTGGATAACGTGTGGATAACGTGATAACGTGATTTCAAACATGTATTGGGCCCGATGTGTTCTCATGGATCAGGTATTACGTGCTGGAGGTATGCGCTCGACCGAGAGCCCTTAGAGTTTTATTGTTTGTTTGTCTGGGCCATATCTCATCCATCCTTTGAGCGAGGAAACTGATATTTGGACATGACAGTGACCAAGTGATTTGGCTACAAAGAATATTTTTCATTTCTTCATTTAACAATTAATTGATTAATTACTTCATTATTACGGATTTATTAATTACTTATTTGTTTTATCTTTCATCTGGACAATATCTCAGCCATCCTTTGAGCTCGGAAGCCGATATGAGACAAAAGTGAAGATGTGCTTTGGCAAAAATGCAATTTTTTTATTTTTTTATTCATCAACTAATTGATTAATTGCTTAATTATTACCGATTTATTAATTACTTATTTATTTTATTTCTCATCCTGGCAATATCTCAGGCATATTTTGTGCTTGGAAGCTAATATTTGGACATGACAGTGACCAAGTGATTTGGCTATAAAGTGTATTTTTGATTTATTGAAAAGTCAATTAAGTATTTTTTTTCTTGTTTGTCTGGCGATATCTCAGCCATCCTTTGAGCTGGGAAACTGAAATTTGGGGACAAAATTTAAGATGTGCTTTGGCAAAAATGACATTTTTTTATTTTTTGATTAATCGATTTATTGATGAATTACTTAATTATAAATTTATTAATTCCTTATTTAATTTCTTTCTCATCTGGACAATATCTCAGGCATTTTTTTTTTTAGCTAAGAAGCTGATATTTGGACATGGCAGTGACCAAGTGATTTGGCAATAAAGGGATTTTTTGATTTAGTGATAAATCAATTAATCGATTAATTATTCATTTTTCGATTAATCACTTCATTTTCAAAAAGTTACAGATTCGGATGAAACAGTGGTGGTTTTGTTATGCTATTAGCCAATTGATTAAGAAATTAATTATATTACAATTGTTATCTATTTATTTAAATTATGCAATCAATCAATTAATCAATCAATTTTTGAATACGGCTCCCTCCCAATTCTGACTCCATGTGCTGCAAGACGGCATAGAAAGCACCCCGGCGATGTCATGTGCTGGAGGATTTGTTATTTATTTATTTGGCATGGGGACGGTGTACTTTGAATGTACCGCTACTTTTTATTATTTCATTCCTGAAGATTTTCAAGGTAACACACACAACAGGTGAACACGTCTTCCGTCCGCTCGCCAAGCGGTTTGCTTGGCGTCGCTTTACAACATGAGTCTCCGTGGAAACAAGAAAGAAAATACAAGTTTTCAAACGGAGTCAAATCATGTGGTTTCAACACCAAAGAGCCAGATTTGCTCGGATGAAATTACCCTATATGTTGGCAGCCATCTTGGATTGATGCAAATAAAGGGGAAATCCGATCAGAAAGCTGCTGAATTGAGAAACTTCTCCAGAATGTGTTGATTATTTTAAAACTTTAGATCATTTAAAAATTCCATCTGGAAGGTACAAAATAATGTGAAGATGTTGAGAATGTGAAATGAGTGGTGGCCATCTTGGATTTATACAAATTTATACAATTTAGGGACATGAAAGTGCAAAGAGAGTCGATCATCATTTGAAGTGTTGGAACAAGTATAAAAACACAGGAAGCATCACTTTGGCATCAAATCAATGTCTGTATGACCTTTATTGGCAAAGTTTTTTTTTTTTTTTGGTTTTAAAGAAAATTTGGCGTAATTATGGAAATGGAATTTCCAAAATATTTTAAACCAAGAATCCATTTAATAAATGTGGTGCATCGATGAATAATTAAAAAAAAAGTTTGGCCTTTGTTCTATCCTGGGTAGAGGTAGCCCCTTCAAAGACCCCTTCAGGTCGCTGGACTATTGCTTGTGGTATCATTTTGAATCTGATGACGGTGGCCATTTTTGTCCCCCACCCCACCAACAATGTTGGAGACAGAGACATTAAAATGAACTCTCTCCATGACCGATCGTCCGTCCATGTACTTATACGTACACGATATTTCAAAAACCCTTGAACATTTCGCTTTCATATTGCACATATCTATTCCTCATGACATTATTGTAGCCTGATGAGATCATGGCTATGATTGGCTGAATTTTGTTGCCACAGCAACCATTACAGTTACTTGGCTTGTGCACACGATATTTCAAAAACCGTTCAAGTTTTGGCTTTCATGTTTCACAGATCCATGCCTCATACCACCCAAAAGGTGGGGGACAAAGAGTATCAGCTCCATGTGGCCAATGCAACAATCAGCAACACTCTTAATCACCTGATGAGTGATCAAAATGGAACGGTCAAGACAGAACGACTGGCTTGGAAATCGATAGAAAGCCACCTGCTTATGGAACATGCACTGGAGCAGCGCGTCGTTGTGTCCACTTTCCGCCAGGACTCCAGGGGCCTCCATCTGGCCATCTCTCAGGCAGATGCCTGACTCATCCCCATCTTCTTGAGATGCGAATCAACCAACTGCAACCAATAGATACGTGGTCAGCTCATTGTCGTCCTCCACTCATGAGGCTTCCTCGTTGAGAGAATCTGGTGGACAGCATCAGTGTCAGGAAAACGAGCCACATGTCCATACAGCCACAACTGACACTCATGGACTATGCAGGTAACAAATCTCATTTGAGTCTCCCTCAACAACTGATCGTTGGATTCAAAGTCTGACCAGCGATAGCGAAGGATTCCACGAATAGACCTGGTAGCAAAGGAATCAAGTCTCCATCTCAGATCTATGGTCAGAGCACAAGGCTCACATCCATAGAGCAAGATGGAAAGCACCAAGGACTTGAAGACTTGGACTTTCATCCTCCTGCACAGGTACCGAGAGTGCCACACCCTATGCTCCAGTGAATCCATGACTCCCCAGGCCTGACCCAGACGTCTATTGACCTCTGGCTCACAGCCAGCAGAGACATGAATATCACTGCCAAGGTAAGTGAAGATCTCCGTGACCTCAACATCCTCACCACAAACGGGTACAGATAAGATAGCAGCATCCACGATGTCATTCAAATCCTGGATCTGAGTTTTGACCAAGGAAACCCGTAATCCCAGGGGCTCCAACTCCTCATTCAGCTCCTCGAGGGCCCCCAAAAGGATATCTGGAGTCTCCACAAAGATGACTGCATCATCTGTAAAATCAAGGTCAGAGGTCTTGACATTCCCAAACAATGTACTGCAGCTTGATCTCTCCAACATCCTCCCCAGAATCCAGCCCATGCAAGTGCTGAAAAGTGTGGGGGCCAGTATACACCCCTGATGAACTCCAGTAACAACGGGAAATAAGTTGGAGATGGAACCACCACACCTCACAGCGCTCTCAGAACCAGTGCAGTTCAGACATCAGATTAGTCAGTTTTGGTGGCACCCCACAGAGATTAAAAATCTTCCAAAGGGCATCCCGATTCACTGAATCGAATGCTTTGCAGAGATCAACATAGGCTACAAGCAGCCCCTGCTGAAACTCTCGTCTGCCTTCGATGAGGACACGAAAAGCAAGGACATATTCAATCGTTGACCTCTTTGGTGTAAAGCCTGACTGCTCTGGATGCTGGTGCTCAAGCAGATGCTGGTGAACCCGATCAGGAATTATCCGAGCAAAGACCTTGCCCGGCACTGAGATCAGCGTCACCCCTCGGTTGTTGTTGTTGTAGTCTTGGCGATCACCCTTCCCTTTCCAGAGAGGGACAACAAGGCCCCTCTTCTAGTCAGTTGGGATGATGCCTGTGTTCCAGGCAGAGCACAGAACTGCATGCAACGACAAGAGTACAGCATTTTCACCAGCCTTGAGAAGTTCAGCATGGATGTCACAGATCCCAGGAGCTTTATCCCATTTCAACCGGTTTACCACATCCTGTGTTTCCACAAAGGAATGTGAATCACATTTGATTGGAGGGTCAGCAATAGGGATTGTAACACCCCTAACATCCAACTCAACAGCTGGTGGATCAGCCTGGTACAACCGCTCAAAGTAACTGGCCCAGCGGGTCTTCACGTCAGACCCCTCTGTCAAGAGCACACGCCCCTCTGCTCCAACTACAGTACACCACGGACTTGGAGGTACACAGTGCACGAATTCCCCTTGACGAGAATCACTTGACCACAGGTGATGCTCTACCCCCTCAGAGATTTCTTGCCCATAGACCTCCTTGTCCACATTCAGCGCATGTACAGTTTTTCGCCTCAGCTCCCTGAACAGCTCAGCTCTGTCATGAGCCGAGCCCTGTGACTGGTCATTGGTATCCAGTGTCCCTTGAGAGAAAAAAAATATTCTTTGTCCAATGAAGAGTTCCAAAACATCTACCAGCAACCATTAGAATGGTGGTCTTGAAGGCGCTCCACAACTCCTCAGGATTCCCCAAAGCACCCAGATCCCCCAAATCCCCACTCAGCTTTTTCACAAACTCCTCAACTGCACTCTCATCCTTGAGCTTGCCAACATCTAACCCAGGCTGGGATGCCACCATTCTCCGATATTCAAGCTGCAACAACAAGCCTGTGGTCGGTATTGAGGAACTGAGCACTCCGGCAGACCCTGCCATTAATCCTGCAGCGACCATCAACGACGACATGGTCAATCTCCTTTGACACACTGCCAGCGTTGGAATAGCAAGTCCAGCGATGAGGTTGTGGGGACTGAAACCATGAACCAGCCACCCTAACTCCACGACCTCTTGCAAAGTCAAGGAACTTGGTGCTATTCAGGTTCACAATTCCAGACCCATGGGGACCAACACACATCTCATAACCATCCCTATCAGTTGCAGTCAAAACCTTGAAATCCCCCAAGACTAGAAGTGTATCTCTCCTGGGGCACTGATCAACCACAGACTCGAGTGTGGCACAGCTTGCGTCCTTCACGGTGAGGTCACTTGTCCTCAGTCGGAACATAGACAGAGACCAGGGAAATGACACCTAAGGAATGATGAATCCCTCGTCTCATAATACACTCGTTGACCGGTGTTACCTCAATTATCATTGGAGTCAGCTTATTGGACACAGCTACAGCAACTCCTTGGGCATGGTAACCATCAGAGCAATAGTCGGTGTAACCACCCGCCATGATCTCACCACTATCCGGTGTCCAAACCTCAGAGAGAGCTGCAATACCGATGTTCAAACACTTGAGCTCAGATGATAACAGACACAGATGATCATCCTCTTAGAGATTCGAGATTCCAGGTCCCCACTTGAAGGGACCACCTCATGTTAACCCAAGGAGACCGCAGTCTGTTGGATGACACCTCAGCACCACTCAACCACACACCACCGCAATCTGACCCAGGAAGTTTATCCCGTACTTTTCCTCCGATCAAGGAATGGGGCTCCAGAAGGCTTTGCTCAAATCCCCTCATCTTCACTTTTTATATCTCTACCTTTCATTATCTTAAACATCTCCATCATATCTCCTCGTAACCACCTCCTTACTAGTGTATAAAGTCCTGTCTCCTTCAGCCACTCCTCATAGCTGAGTCCAGCTAGGCCCAGAATCAATCTAGTAACCCTGCACTGAACCCTCTCTGTGGCATCTATGTCCTTCCTGAACTGTGGTGACCAAAACTGCCACAACATTCTAGATGTGGCCCTCACTAAATTTCTGTACAATGTTAACACGACCTCTTTTGATTTATAATTGATCCCCCCCAAATAGAACATAAAATCCTATTTGCTTTACCTATAGCTGCCTGGTCCTGTGCTTCCTGCTTCCCTCCCGTATCCATTCGCACCCCAGATCCTTCTCCCGTGTGACATGCTCCAAAATTACTCCTTACATCCTGTAATCTCTATTTTCATTGATCTTTCCCATCCCCAACACCTTAAACTTGCTCAGGTTAAATTATATCTGCCAATCTTTTGCCGAATCTATACAAGTATCAGTACTTTCCTGTACCTGATCACCACCCCCTCTGCACCTAACCTCCAAACTATGCGTTATCCGCAAATTTGGAAAGCTTACTCTTTACCCCATTATCCAAATCGTTGATGTAAATCATGAAGAGTAATGGTCCGAGTGCTAAGGTACCCCACTACTTACATCCTCCCAGCAAGACATCCTCCCACTCACAGCCACTCTTTACTTCCTACCACTAAGCCAGTTTGCAATCCAATTATCTACCTGACCCACCATTCCACAAGCTCTCACTTTGGCTAACAACCTCCGATGTGGTACCTTATCAAATGCCTTCTTAAAGTCTAGATATACGATGACCACTGTCTTTCCCTCATCCACCCAATGAAACACTGCTTCATAGAACTCTAAAAGATTTGTTAAATAGGAACTACCTTTGGTAAACCCATGCTGACTACCTTTAATTAGTTTGTATTTATTTGAATGGTTTCTCATCTGATCCTTAATTAATGTCTCCAACACCTTCCCCACAACTGAAGTCAAACTAACAGGTTTATAGTTTCCCAATTCTTCTCTGGATCCTTTATTAAATAATGGTTTTACATTTGCTACTCTCCATTCCTCCGGTACCTGTCCTTACTCTAGGGAGTATTGAAAATATCCGTTAACATCTCACTTACCTGCTCAGCCACCTCCCTCAATACTCTCAGGTGTATATTATCTGGACCTGGAGCCTTATCTACTCTTAGATTACCTCGCTGTTCCACTACTTCCTCCACTCCAACCTGGATCTTCTGTAAAAGCTCTTCCTCACCTCTTTGACAATTCTCCTGACTGTTCTTGTGTAAAAGTTGAAGAAAAATACCTGTTTAATAAGCCTGCTATCTCAGCTTTATCACCAACCACTCTCCCGGTGCGATTCCTCAATGGGCCCACACTGGTCCGAACCTGTTCTTTTCCCCTGATATAATTAAATAAAGCCTTGCTATTATGTTTAATATTATTAGCCATGTCCTCATTCTCTCTGTTGGCTTGCCGAGGTATTTTCTAAACTTGCCTCTGTTTACTCCGATAGATTTATGTCACAAACTCCAGTCCAAGTATTGTAAACCTCATGAATGCCTTCTGCTTCTTCTTTATAGCATGAGTTTGGAGGGGGGTTTCCCCCCCCAAAATATGTATTTGCTTTCTTCTCTGAACCTACTCACAAAATTCAGATGAAACTTCACCACAACCTTCATCACCAGTGATGTACCAGAGTTTGTTCCTTATGTTAGAAAAATCGGGATCTAAGGTTGTGTAAGAGGGGGGGGAGTTGCCCCCAAAATATATATTTTCTTTTTTTCTCCAAAACTTCACAATTTCAATGAAGCTTGATCACAACCTTCATCACCCCCGATTCACAACATTAAAAATAAAATAGATATTTTTAAAAACACCAGGGGCAAAAAGGTGTCCAAAGGAGAGTTGCCATCCCTCCTCCCCAAGAAGTATTTGCTTTCTTCTCTAAAACCACACACAATTCTGATGAAACTTGATGAGAACCTTCATCACCAGTGATGGCCCAAAGTTATCCATGGAAAAAAAAAAAAAAAAACCAGAATGGAAGAAAAACCTTGGAACTGTGAATTGTTCATTTATCAAATTCCGCTTTTACAAATCAAGGAACCATGAAGGCAACGGAGACAGAACCATCAGTTTAACTTCCTCCCCCACAATCAAATAAATATATATTTTTAATGGTAACAATCTTTGAAAGTGGTGGGATAAATACTAATTGCACAAATTTTGAGGAAGGAAAGGAAAAAAAAAAAAATAACTTGGGGGGGGGGGGCAACCTACTTAACACACTGACGTTTTTAAATGCCATGAACAAACTTTGTGGTGTAGTTTGAGAAGTTACAGGTATTTGTGGACGGAGAACACAATCGCAAAAGCTCCTGGTGAAGTAGAAATAGAACCACTGGAACTGCAGTTTATCTGGAAACAGCTTGGTGTAACTGAAATTTGGCAGGAATTTACCAAGTCGATTAATTTTTGAAATAGTGGAAGGACCTGAAAGTTCCTGTAGTGTCCATCTTGTTTACCCCATCCCTCTCAATGTCTGTTCCCCACCATTTTCTCCTTCCCTCTCCAGCTCCCCAATGTTCTGTGTGTTCGTTCTCATAAGAGCTGACATTTGGAAAATGAAAAATTAAAAATAAATAAGGTCTGCCATGTCGACAGACTTGGTCACGTGACCAGAACGAGCTTTGCACTTAATCACAAAAGTCAAAACAGGCGGCTGCCATTAATACGAGTAAAACTAAGTGCAAATAAGAACATTAAAAAAATATAAATAAATACAAAAAGAAAAAAAAAAAATCATTTTCAGCAAGAATTTTATTTCCATCACAAATCCAATCCATTCAATGTGAAACCAAACAAAAACATTTCCAAAATGGAAGAAAAAAAGAAAAAAAAAAAGAAAAGAAAAAAAAAAAAACACCTGTGGACTTTCACTCATTTGCTTTGTTCATCTGCACCTCTGCACCGGTTGATTTACAGACATCACCGGAGCGATCGGAATCCTGGTGCTTCATTTCGACAGCAAGATTTAACGGGGTTTTCCGCACGGAGTCAAACGCCGTGTTGAGAGATTTGAGAATTCTGGTTAAATAGACACGACCGTTCTCTGCAGCAACTTGGATCATGGAAGAACTCTTCCTGAACAACTCTCGCCCGGCCTTGCTGGATACGGCAAAGAGCCGACGGTAAAAATCAAGGGCCGAGGAGCTTGGTATGACAACTTTCTCTTCATGGGTTTCACCTTCTGCAGGATGTACAGGTATTAGTTTCTACAGGGGTATAAAAACAGCATCACATCCACAAAGCACAAACTTACCTGTCTGATCTTGTGGCAGGTATCCATCCAATTTAGAAAGCATCGAATCTGCACCAGACATGACCACCTGTCCAAACTTGGTTTTCATAAGAGAGTCTGAACCGTCCAACACGGCCTGCTTGGATCTCTCCAAACCTGCTCCGACCTGGGACTTGGACCAATCCAGAAGGACCCCCATTTGTTTTGGGGCATTTTGTAAGTTCTTCTTCACATCATCAAGAACCTGTAAACAAGGAAATGTCCAATTACTGCACAGTGGAACATTTAAATTACAAGATTCATTTATTTCTCCAGTTGAAAACAGACATATACACGTCTCCACCAAATTACATTTCACTGCAGAAAGATTCACAATCACTTCCCACATTCACCGTACCTTGTTGGCAGGTTGCTGCAAGATCGGGACCTTCGCTTCCACAAGATCCAGACCCCGGCAAGCGAGTTCGTCAACAAACTTAACTGAGAATAGATGGGAAAAAAATAAAAACAAAAAAGTGCACAAAGTTAAATATATAAACAGAATTTCAGACATGTCCGATGTGCACAGAATCACTCACTCTGTGGATGAAGAATCCTGGCGATTAGTTGGATCCCACTGGAGACGATCACAGCAACTCCCGTAACTCCCTGTTCCACCATGTTACCCACAGAGAGAAGAACAGGCCGAGACTCCTTCCCTCTCTTGTAGGACTGAACCAACTCATCCATGGCAGAACTGAACAACGGGAGTGAATACAATCTCTGCACCACATTCTGTGGACAAGAACGTAGTTAAAACAATGAGGATCTCATTCTGAAACAGCAAGGGATTAACTTTTAATATCCTTGTGAAAAGATCTGATCCTGGGAATGAAACATCAAAGCCCCAACCTCACCTTACCAGTTCAGGTTACATGAACATCCATCATTTAGTTTGTGTCTTTACACCTCAGAGCAAACAAGCAGAGACTCATCAGGAAACACAATGGAACACGAGCTCGGCAACCTCACACATTGAACATGATGTCTTCTGGATTCACTCACACTGTGTCATGTATATGTACGTGTATGTGAAAGAAAATAAACGCTGCCCATTCTACCTTGAAGTAGAGAAACCTTTGTTGGAGGAAAATAAAATGAAACCAGCACAGAGTAAAACCACCAGCACACTGGCTCAACTGGTCCACTTCTTTGTTTTTTATTATTCATTTTAAACTGTTAAAGTTCACAAAGTGTGGAAACAATTTAAAATAGAGAACAAAAAATAATTTATACACAGACACATCTCTCAAATTACAAAAACTACAATGTGAGTAACACGTACCATGTGCTGGGGCCTCATGGGGTGTGAATGGACCGGGTACCTCCCAATAACTTGGTGGTGGCAGAGAGTTTTACAATTTACAAATTTAATTTAGTTACATTGTGTTACTTGCTCACACCAAGTGTGGTTTTGTGTGATGATCTTGAAAGTAAGTTTACGTTAATGACCTTTGGTCATAGTTTTTTTTTCTCCAGATACATTGACCCTGGAGTGGTTGGGGAAGTACGTGTGGTACAGTTTAATATATATATATATATTTATCTTTAAATATCGCTACAAATGTTTCAGGAGATGAATCGTTTTAACACCTCGAACTTCAATTTTGAAATCAATTATATTTATTTCTAATTAAAATTGATCTTTCAAGCTCTTCACACTGAGTGGGTTCGGGTACGATAACACCAACCCAATGGTTTTGTGACATTAGCACAACAACGGCCAACATTGTAAAGTTATCTGGACCTGCACAATGAGGTAATTTTACACACACACACACACACACACACACACACACACACACACACACACACACACACACACATACACACACACACACACACACACACACACACACAATTTTTTATTTTTTTTAACTGCACGAGTCTGTTTGTATAAACCATCGAGTCTCACCACCAAACACTGTCAGGCCACATTAGAAAGGTTTGCTCAACAAATGAGGGATTAGTAGATGAATGTAAGATGAGTATTCAAACCTTCAGAACATTCACATGAACCGTTTGGATTGGAATTGGATGTTTAAACATCCCACAACTTCAGGGTGTAACATACAGGAAGGACCCAAACCCCAACCCACCACACCTGTCCATCAGTTCAACTCCATTAAAACGTTTCAACAATTCAAATGAATCATATTTAAATCCCTGAGATTTGCTCCAGTTATCCCAACTAATCAGATTCGAACTCGACCTCGATCCACCAGGTTCAGATGAAGAACCAACGAACCCACCTTGGTACCGACGGTCTGAACCTCCACGGCCATTACGTTCAAACCGAGAACCGTTTAACGGGGAGAGAAACGGGGAGGATTACCTGGACCGACAAGGGTTAAATCAAGGTGAGAACCACCAGGTGTGGACCGGGAACCTGAACCACGGGATAGAGAAGGGAAGGACAAAACGAATGAATTTTTTTTTTTTTTAACCTTTTTATACAAAAACACGAACACCTGGTCCTCTGACGTCACAACGGTGCGCATTCACAATCAGGAATTTCACCCAAATTATCATTTTATTTCACTCCGAGGATTTATTAAAACAATGATATTTACACAAACATGGAACATTCTGGATGTTTCCACGTGACTCCGTTTATGTGTTTTATTTAAATCTTATTATCAGAAACATGTCAAAGAAAACCAGAACACGGCAGGTGATCATTTGGCCCGTTATACCTGTACCGACTCACGGCAAGTGGTCATTTGGCCCACTCTCCCTGTGCCTGCACACAGCAGGTGGTCATTTGGCCCACGATACCTGTGCCAGCACACAGCAGGTGGTCATTTGGCCCGTTATACCGGAACCAACTCACGGCAAGTGGTGATTTGGCCCATAAAACCTGTACCTGCACACAGCAGGTGGTCATTTGGCCCTCTATACCTGTACCAGCACACAGCAGGTGGTCATTTGGCCCACGATACCTGTGCCTGCACACAGAAGGTGGTCATTTGGCCCACGATACCTGTGCCAGCACACAGCAGGTGGTCATTTGGCCCGTTATACCGGAACCGACTCACGGCAAGTGGTCATTTGGTCCACTCTACCTGTGCCTGCACACAGCAGGTGGTCATTTGACCCTTTTTTCCTGTACCAGCACACAGCAGGTGGTCATTTGGCGCACGATACCTGTGCCTGCACACAGAAGGTGGTCATTTGGCCCACGATACCTGTGCCAGCACACAGCAGGTGGTCATTTGGCCCGTTATACTGGAACCGACTCACGGCAAGTGGTCATTTGGCCCACTCTACCTGTGCCTGCACACAGCAGGTGGTCATTTGGCCCACGATACCTGTTCCTGCACACAGAAGGTGGTCATTTGGCCCACGATACCTGTGCCAGCACACAGCAGGTGGTCATTTGGCCCGTTATACTGGAACCGACTCACGGCAAGTGGTCATTTGGCCCACTCTACCTGTGCCTGCACACAGCAGGTGGTCATTTGACCCTCTATACCTGTACCAGCACACAGCAGGTGGTCATTTGGCCCGCTATATTATTAACGATTTATTAATTACTTATTTATTTTATCTTTCATCTGGACAATATCTCAGCCATCCTTTGAGCTCGGAAGCCGATATGAGACAAAAGTGAAGAAGTGCTTTGGCAAAAATGCAATTTTTGTCAGTAAAATAATGACTTTGGGAAAGGTTGCATGAAGTTTTGCCTGTATCTGTCCAGCCATGCCGGAGAAGATTTTAAAAATTTATCAATTTTCAATCCAATAAAGCTGGCAAACCATAATTATGACCTTTAACATGAATTTTCATTCTGCCTCCAAGGGGTCGGGAAACACACATGTGAAGTTTTGTGTTCATCGGTTGAGGTTCATTTCTCTCTCCAAGATGGCCACCAAACCATGTGATGTCATAATTGTTTTTATCATGAATATCACCATGGTGTTTGATGATACTTGCAAAGTCTCACTTCGATTGGTTGTCATTCCAGAGAAAATATCTAATATTTTCTTCAATCCAATACTGCTGACAAACCATGTGACCTATGAATTATTCAGTAACAAACTTGTGTTCCCGAACCAAGTAAATTACGTTTTTGACGTTTCCCCTTAATCTCAATCATTATGGAGAAGTTTGAGGGTAAGTTCAATATGAACACCAAACCATGTGACCTTCCAATTATAAATTCAAACTTGTAAAAGGATGTTATGGGGAATGTGTGTGCAAAGCTTCACCTTCATCTGTCTTGCCATTCTGAAGATTAAAAAATGTTTTTTTTTTTTAAAACAATATGGCTGCCGAAAAGTCACCGATGTCATAATTTTTTTTCCTGCAGTGAATTGTTGCATAGATGACACTGAAGAAGTTTCCAATTCTTCACACACAGCATTGTCAAATTTTCTGGGATACCACTTACAAAAAAAAACAAATAAATGAAGATGTTCCCCCTGGGTCGTTCATTAACATATGTGAAGTGAATTTTTTTTTCCAATGCATGGTTTGAGATAGAGGTCAACTGTTTGGGTTTTTTTTTGTTTCCAAGATGAAGGCCGGACCACGTCACCTATAACGTCAATCATATATGCCATTAAAAAAAAAAGACACATACAATGGTTAAAATATTTTGTCGATCAGACTTAAAGTTGCCAAAAAAAAAAAAAAAAAAAAAAAAAAAAAACCTCCGTCAGAATAAAACAGAATTTTTTTTTTTTTAAGGTTACTCAGTCCTTGAGATACCACAACAAAAACAAATAAAATAAACTCCTGCTCACTCCAAAACTCCACATCCACCAGCCTTAAAGAATACATGACACAAATTAAAAGTCAGTCTAAATCATCCCTCCTCTGAAACATCTTTTTTTTTTTTTTGCTTCAGGTTCCTCCTGACGAACACAGTGATCCATTTGAATTGGGAAGGGGAGGTTCACCAACAAGGAATTGGTGTTTATACATGAATTACGGGTTGTTGAATGAGGTCTGCAAGACGAGATTACAACCAAGATAAGAATGAATTGAGGACCAAAAAAAACTTTCAGCAAGAATTTTATTTCCATTTCCAAAACCATGAAATCCAATGTGAATCTGCACAAAATGAGAAATCACCTGCAGACCTTCTCATTTGCTTTGTTTACCCAGAGCCTCTGCACCGCTCGATTTACAGATATCACCAGAGCGAGCGGAATCGGGCTTTTCCCCGTTCAACGGGGTCTTCTGCACCGAGTCGAACACCGTGTTTAGAGATTTCAGAATTTCGGTTAAATGGACACGACCGCTCTCTGCAGCAAGTTGGATCCCGGAAGAACTCTTCCTGAACAGCTCTCGCCCGGCCTTGCTTGATACAGCAAAGAGCCGACGGTAAAAGTCAAGAGCCGAGGAGCTTGGTATGACAACTTTCTCTTCCTTACTCTCACCTTCTGTAGGATGTACAAGTATTAGTCTCGACAGAAGAACTAAAAAAAAAAAAAAAAAAACAGCATCATGTCCACACTTCACAATCTTACCTGTCTGATATTGTGGCAGGTATCCATCCACTTGAGAAAGCATAGAATCTGCACCAGACATGAGCACCTGTCCAAACTTGGTTTTCAGTAGCGAGTCTGTACCGTCCAACACGGCCTGCTTGGATCTCTCCAAACCCGCTCCGACCTGGGACTTGGACCAATCCAGAAGGACCCCCATTTGTTTTTGGGCATTTTCTAAGTTCTAAGTTCTAAGTTCTTCTTCACATCATCAAGAACCTGCAAACAAGGAAATGTCCATCAATTACTGCACAGTGGAACATTTAAGTTAGAAGATTCATTTATTTCTCCAGTTGAAAACAGACATAAACACGTCTCCACCAAATTACATTTCACTGCAGAAAGATTCACAATCACTTCCCCCATTCCCCATACCTTGTTGGCAGGTTGCTGCAAGATCGGGACCTTCACTTCCACAAAATCCAGACCCCGGCAAGCGAGTTCGTCAAACTTAACTGAGAATAAATGGGAAAAAAAATAACAAAAAAGTCCACAAAGTTAAAATTAAAAATAAATATACAAACAGAATTTCAGACATGTCCGATGTGCACAGAATCACTCACTCTGTGGATGAAGAATCCTGGCGATTGGTTGGATCCCACTGGAGACGATCACAGCTACTCCCGTAACTCCCTGTTCCACCATATTACCCACAGAGAGAAGAACAGGCCGAGACTCCTTCCCTCTCTTGTAGGACTGAACCAACTCATCCACGGCAGAACTGAACAACGGGAGTGAATACAATCTCTGCACCAGATTCTGTGGACAAGAACAAGGTTAACACAATGAGGACATTCTGAAACAGCAAGGGATTAACTTTTAATATTCTTGTGAAAAGATCTGATCCTGGGAATCAAACATCAAAGCCCCAACCTCACCTTATCAGTTCAGGTTACATGAACATCCATCATTTAGTTTGTGCCTTTACACCTCAGAGCAAACAAGCAGAGACTCATGAGGAAACACAATGGAACACGAGCTCGGCAACCTCACACATTGAACATGATGTCTTCTGTATTCACTCACACTGTCTCATGTACATGTGTAAGAAAATAAACGCTGCCCATTCGACCTTGAAGTAGAGAAACCTTTGTTGGAGGAAAATAAAATGAAACCAGCACAGAGTAAAACCACCAGCACACTGGCTCAACTGGTCCACTTCTTTGTTTTTTATTATTCATTTTAAACTGTTAAAGTTCACAAAGTGTGGAAACAACAATTTAAAATGGAGAACAAAAAATAATTTATACACAGACACATCTCTCAAACTACAATGTGAGTAACACGTACCATGTGCTGGGGCCTCATGGGGTGTGAATGGACCGGGTACCTCCCAATAACTTGCTGGTGGCAGAGAGTTTTATAATTTACAAATTAAATTTAGTTACAATGTGTTACTTGTTCACACCAAGTGTGGTTTTGTGTGATGATCTTCAAAGTAAGTTTACGTTAATGACCTTAGTTGTAGTTTTTTTTTCTCCAGATACATTGACCCTGGAGTGGTTGGGAAGTACGTGGGGTACAGTTTAAATTATATATATATATATAAATATCGCTACAAATGTTTCAGGAGATGAATCATTTTAACACCTCGTACTTCAATTTTGAAATCAATTTTATTTATTTGTAATTAAAATTGATCTTTGAACCTCTTCACAATGTGTGGGTTCGGGTACGACAACACCAACCCAATGGTTTTGTGACATTAGCACAACAACAGCCAACATTGTAAAGTTATCTGGACCTGCACAATGAGGTAATTTTACACACACAAAACACAAACACAAACACACAAACACACAATTTTTTTTTTTTTTTTAACTGCACGAGTCTGTTTGTATAAACCATCGAGTCTCACCACCAAACACTGTCAGGCCACATTAGAAAGGTTTGCTCAACAAATGAGGGATTAGTAGATGAATGGAGAATGAGTATTCAAACCTTCAGAACATTCACATGAACCGTTTACATTGGAATTGGATGTTTAAACAAACCACAACTTCAGGGTGTAACACATACAGGAAGGGCCCAAACCCCAATCCACCACACCTGTCCATCAGTTCACCTCCATTAAAACGTTTCAACAATTCAAACGAATCATATTTAAATCCCAGAGATTTGCTGCAGTTATCCCAACTAATCAGATTCGAACTCGAACTCGATCCACCAGGTTCAGATGAAGAACCAACGAACCCACCTTGGTACCGACGGTCTGAACCTCCATGGCCATTACGTTCAAACCGAGAACCGTTTAACGGGGAGAGAAACGGGGAGGATTACCTGGACCAACAAGGGTTAAATCAAGGTGAGAACCACCAGATGGGGACTGGGAACCTGAACCACGGGATAGAGAAGGGAAGGACAAAACGAATGAATTTTTTTTTTTTTTTTACCTTTTTATACAAAAACACGAACACCTGCTCCTCTGACGTCACAACGGTGCGCACTCACAATCAGGAATTTCACCCAAATTATCATTTTATTTCACTCCGAGGATTTATTAAAACAATGATATTTACACAAACATGGAACATTCTAGATGTTTACACGTGACTCCGTTTATGTGTTTTATTTAAATCTTATAATCAGAAACATGTCAAAGAAAACCAGCACACGGCAGGTGATCATTTGGCCCGTTATACCTGTACCGACTCACGGCAAGTGGTCATTTGGCCCACTCTACCTGTGCCTGCACACAGCAGGTGGTCATTTGGCCCACGATACCTGTGCCTGCACACAGCAGGTGGTCATTTGGCCCACGATACCTGTGCCAGCACACAGCAGGTGGTCATTTGGCCCGTTATACCTGTACCAGCACACAGCAGGTGGTCATTTGGCTCACGATACCTGTGCCTGCACACAGCAGGTGGTCATTTGGCCCACAATACCTGTGCCAGCACACAGCAGGTGGTCATTTGGCCCGTTATACCGGAACCGACTCACGGCAAGTGGTGATTTGGCCCATAAAACCTGTACCTGCACACAGCAGGTGGTCATTTGGCCCTCTATACCTGTACCAGCACACAGCAGGTGGTCATTTGGCTCACGATACCTGTGCCTGCACACAGCAGGTGGTCATTTGGCCCACGATACCTGTGCCAGCACACAGCAGGTGGTCATTTGGCCCGTTATACCGGAACCGACTCACGGCAAGTGGTGATTTGGCCCATAAAACCTGTACCTGCACACAGCAGGTGGTCATTTGGCCCTCTATACCTGTACCTGCACACAGCAGGTGGTCATTTGGCCCGCTATATTATTACCGATTTATTAATTACTTATTTATTTTATCTTTCATCTGGACAATATCTCAGCCATCCTTTGAGCTCGGAAGCCGATATGAGACAAAAGTGAAGAAGTGCTTTGGCAAAAATGCATTTTTTGTCAGTAAAAGTCAGTAAAATAATGACTTTGGGAAAGGTTGCATGACGTTTTACCTGTATCTGTCCAGCCATGCCGGAGAAGAAGATTTTAAAAATTTATCAATTTTCAATCCAATAAAGCTGACAAACCATAATTATGACCTTTAACATAAATTTTCATTTTGCCTCCAAGGGGTCGGGAAACACACATGTGAAGTTTTGTGTTCATCGGTTGAGGTTCATTTTTCTCTCCAAGATGGCCACCAAACCATGTGATGTCGTAATTGTTTTTACCATGAATATCACCATGGTGTTCGATGATACTCGCAAAGTTTCAATTCGATTGGTTGTCATTCCAGAGAAAATATTTAATATTTTCTTCAATCCAATACGGCTGACAAACCATGTGACCTATGAATTATTCATTAACGAACTCGTGTTCCCGAACCAAGTAAATTAAGTTTGTGACGTTTCCCCTTGATCTCAACAATCATTCTGGAGAAGTTTGAGAGTAAATTCAATTTGACCACCAAACCAAGTGACCTTCCAATTATAAATTAACAAACTTGTAAAAGGATGTTATGCGGAATGTGTGTGCAAAGCTTCACCTTCATCTGTCTTGCCATTCTGAAGATTAAAAAAGTTTTTTTTTTTTTTAAAACAATATGGCTGCCGAAAAGTCACCGATGTCATAATTTTTTTCCTGCAGTGAATTGTTGCATAGATGACACTGAAGAAGTTTCCAATTCTTCCCACGAAGCATTGTCAAATTTTCTGGGATACCACTTACAACAAAAAAAAAAATAAAAATTAAGATGTTCCCCCTGGGTCGTTCATTAACATATGTGAAGTGAATTTTTTTCCATTGCATGGTGAGCGAGGTCAAGTGTTTGGGGTTTTTTGTTTCCAAGATGAAGGCCGTACCACGTCACCTATGACGTCATAATCATCTATGCCATTAAAAAAAGACATACGATGGTTAAAATATTTTGTCGATCAGACTTAAAGTTACCAAAAAAAAAAAAAAAAAAAACACAAAATCTCCGTCAGAATAACAAACAGAATTTTTTTTTTTTTTTAAGGTTACTCAGTCCTTTCGAGATACCATAACAAAAATAAAATAAACTCCTGCTCACTCCAAAACTCCACATCCACCAGCCTGAAAGAATACATGGCACAAATTAAAAGTCAGTCTAAATCATCCCTCCTCTGAAACATCTTTTTTTTTTTTTTTTGCTTCAGGTTCCTCCTGACGAACACAGTGATCCATTTGAATTGGGAAGGGGGAGGTTCACCAACAAGGAATTGGTGTTTATACATGAATTACGGGTTGTTGAATGAGGTCTGCAAGACGAGATTACAACCAAGATAAGAATGAATTGAGGACCAAAAAAAACTTTCAGCAAGAATTTTATTTCCATTTCCAAAACCATGAAATCCAATGTGAATCTGCACAAACAAACATGTACAAAAATGAGAAATCACCTGCAGACCTTCTCATTTGCTTTGTTTACCCAGAGCCTCTGCACCGCTCGATTTACAGATATCACCAGAGCGAGTGGAATCAGGTTTTTCCCCGTTCAACGGGGTCTTCTGCACCGAGTCAAACAACGTGTTTAAAGATTTCAGAATGTCGGTTAAATGGACACGACCGCTCTCTGCAGCAAGTTGGATCCCGGAAGAACTCTTCCTGAACAGCTCTCGCCCGGCCTTGCTTGATACAGCAAAGAGCCGACGGTAAAAGTCAAGAGCCGAGGAGCTTGGTATGACAACTTTCGCTTCCTTACTCTCACCTTCTGTAGGATGTACAAGTATGTCTCGACAGCTGAATTAAAAAAAACAACAACAAAAAAAAAACAGCATCATGTCCACACTCTTACCTGTCTGATCTTGTGGCAGGTATCCATCCACTTGAGAAAGCATCGAGTCTGCACCAGACATGACCACCTGTCCAAACTTGGTTTTCAGGAGAGCGTCTGTACCGTCCAACACGGCCTGCTTGGATCTCTCCAAACCCGCTCTGACTTGGGACTTGGACAAAGCCAGAAGGACCCCCATTTGTTTTTGGGCATTTTCTAAGTTCTTCTTCACATCATCAAGAACCTGCAAACAAGGAAATGTCCATCAATTACTGCACAGTGGAACATTTAAGTTAGAAGATTCATTTATTTCTCCAGTTGAAAACAGACATATACACGTCTCCACCAAATTACATTTCACAACAGAAAGATTCACAATCACTTCCCCATTCCCCGTACCTTGTTAGCAGGTTGCTGCAAGATCGGGACCTTCGCTTCCACAAGATCCAGACCCCGGCAAGCGAGCTCGTCAACAAACTTAACTGAGAATAAATGGGAAAAAATAAAAACAAAAAAGTCCACAAAATAAATATATAAACAGAATTTCAGACACGTCCGATGTGCACAGAATCACTCACTCTGTAGATGAAGAATCCTGGCGATTGGTTGGATCCCACTGGAGACGATCACAGCTACTCCCGTAACTCCCTGTTCCACCATATTACCCACAGAGAGAAGAACAGGCCGAGACTCCTTCCCTCTCTTGTAGGACTGAACCAACTCATCCATGGCAGAACTGAACAACGGGAGTGAATACAATCTCTGCACCACATTCTGTGGACAAGAACGAGGTTAAAACAATGAGGATCTCATTCTGAAACAGCAAGGGATTAACTTTTAATATCCTTGTGAAAAGATCTGATCCTGGGAATGAAACATCAAAGCCCCAACCTCACCTTATCAGGACAGGTTACATGAACATCCATCATTTAGTTTGTGCCTTTACACCTCAGAGCAAACAAGCAGAGACTCATGGGTAAACACAATGGAACAGGAGCTCGGCAACCTCACACATTGAACATCATGTCTTCTTCTGTATTCACTCACACTGTGTCATGTACATGTGTACATATACTGTAAATGTGTGGAAGTAAATAAACGTTACCCATTCTACCTTGAAGTAGAGAAACCTTTGTTGGAGGAAAATAAAATGAAACCAGCACAGAGTAAAACCACCAGCACACTGGCTCAACTGGTCCACTTCCATGTTTTTTATTATTCATTTTAAACTGTTAAAGTTCACAAAGTGTGGAAACAACAATTTAAAATAGAGAACAAAAGATAATTTATCCACAGTCACATCTCTCAAATTACAAAAACTACAATGTGAGTAACACGTACCATGTGCTGGGGCCTCATGGGGTGTGAATGGACCGGGTACCTCCCAATAACTTGGTGGTGGCAGAGAGTTTTACAATTTACAAATTTAATTTAGTTACAATGTGTTACTAGCTCACACCAAGTGTGGTTTTGTGTGATGATCTTGAAAGTAAGTTTACGTTAATGACCTTAGCCATAGTTTTTTTTTTTCTCCAGATACATTGACCCTGCAGTGGTTGGGGAAGTACGTGTGGTACAGTTTAATATATATATATATATATATATATATATATATATATATATATATATATATATATATATATTTATGTTTAAATATCGCTACAAATGTTTCAGGAGATGAATCGTTTTAACACCTCGTACTTCAATTTTGAAATCAATTATATTTATTTCTAATTAAAATTGATCTTTGAACCTCTTCACAATGTGTGGGTTCGGGTACGACAACACGAGCCCAATGGTTTTGTGACATTAGCACAACAACAGCCAACATTGTAAAGTTATCTGGACCTGCACAATGAGGTAATTTTACACACAAACACACAATTTTTTTTTATTTTTTTTAACTGCACGAGTCTGTTTGTATAAACCATCGAGTCTCACCACCAAACACTGTCAGGCCACATTAGAAAGGTTTGCTCTACAAATGAGGGATTAGTAGATTAAAGGAGGATGGGGATTCAAACCTTCAGAACATTCACATGAACCGTTTACATTGGAATTGGATGTTTAAACAAACCACAACTTCAGGGTGTAACACATACAGGAAGGTCCCAAACCCCAACCCACCACACCTGTCCATCAGTTCACCTCCATTAAAACGTTTCAACAATTCAAACGAATCATATTTAAATCCCAGAGATTTGCTGCAGTTATCCCAACTAATCAGATTCGAACTCGAACTCGAACTCGATCCACCAGGTTCAGATGAAGAACCAACGAACCCACCTTGGTACCGACGGTCTGAACCTCCACGGCCATTACGTTCAAACCGAGAACCGTTTAACGGGGAGAGAAACGGGGAGGATTACCTGGACCGTCAAGGGTTAAATCAAGGTGAGAACCACGAGGTGGGGACTGGGAACCTGAACCACGGGATAGAGAAGGGAAGGACAAAACGAATGAATTTTTTTTTTTTTACCTTTTTATACAAAAACACGAACACCTGGTCCTCTGACGTCACAACGGTGCGCACTCACAATCAGGAATTTCATCCAAATTATCATTTTATTTCACTCCGAGGATTTATTAAAACAATGATATTTACACAAACATGGAACATTCTAGATGTTTCCACGTGACTCCGTTTATGTGTTTTATTTAAATCTTATAATCAGAAACATGTCAAAGAAAACCAGCACACGGCAGGTGATCATTTGGCCCGTTATACCTGTACCGACTCACGGCAAGTGGTCATTTGGCCCACTCTACCTGTGCCTGCACACAGCAGGTGGTCATTTGGCCCACGATACCTGTGCCTGCACACAGCAGGTGGTCATTTGGCCCACGATACCTGTGCCAGCACACAGCAGGTGGTCATTTGGCCCGTTATACCGGAACCGACTCACTGTAAGTGGTCATTTGGCCCATAAAACCTGCACCTGCACACAGCAGGTGGTCATTTGGCCCTCTATACCTGTACCAGCACACAGCAGGTGGTCATTTAGCCCGCTATATTATTACCGATTTATTAATTACTTATTTATTTTATCTTTCATCTGGACAATATCTCAGCCATCCTTTGAGCTCGGAAGCCGATATGAGACAAAAGTGAAGAAGTGCTTTGGCAAAAATGCAATTTTTTCAGTAAAAGTCAGGAAAATAATGACTTTGGGAAATGTTGCATGACGTTTTGCCTGTATCTGTCCAGGCATGCCAGAGAAGAAGATTTAAAAAATTTATTAATTATCAATCCAATAAAGCTGGCAAACCATAATTATGACCTTTGACATAAATTTTCATTCTGCCTCCAAGGGGTCGGGAAACACACATGTGAAGTTTTGTGTTCATCGGTTGAGGTTCATTTCTCTCTCAAAGATGTCCACCAAACCATGTGATGTCATAATTGTTTTTACCATGAATATCACCATGGTGTTCGATGATACTTGCAAAGTTTCAATTCGATTGGTTGTCATTCCAGAGAAAATATTTAATATTTTCTTCAATCCAATACGGCTGACAAACCATGTGACCTCTGAATTATTCATTAACGAACTTGTGTTCCCGAACCAAGTAAATTACGTTTGTGACGTTTCCCCTTGATCTCAACAATCATTCTGGAGAAGTTTGAAGGTAAATTCAATTTGACCACCAAACCATGTGACCTTCCAATTATAAATAAACAAACTTGTAAAAGGATGTTATGCGGAATGTGTGTGCAAAGCTTCACCTTCATCTGTCTTGCCATTCTGAAGATTAAAAAAGTTTTTTTTTTTTTTTAAAACAATATGGCTGCCGAAAAGTCACCGATGTCATAATTTTTTTTTTTTTAGGTTGCTCAGTCCTTGAGCTACCATAACAAAAATAAATAAAATAAACTCCTGCTCACTCCAAAACTCCACATCCACCAGCCTTAAAGAATACATGGCACAAATTAAAAGTCAGTCTAAATCATCCTTCCTCCTCTGAAACATCTTTTTTTTTTTTTTTTGCTTCAGGTTCCTCCTGATGAACACAGTGATGCATTTGGTGTTCCATTTGAATTGGGAAGGGGGGGGGGGGGGTTCACCAACAAGGAATTGGTGTTCATACATGAATGACGGGCTGTTCAATGAGGTCTGCAAGACGAGATTACAACCAAGATAAGAATGAATTGAGGACTAAAAAATTTTCAGCAAGAATTATTTCCATTTCCAAAACCATGAAATCCAATGTGAATCTGCACAAACAAACATTTACAAAATGAGAAATCACCTGCAGACCTTCTCATTTGCTTTGTTTACCCAGAGCCTCTGCACCACTCGATTTACAGATATCACCAGAGCGAGCGGAATCGGGCTTTTCCCCGTTCAACGGGGTCTTCTGCACCGAGTTGAACATCGTGTTTCGAGATTTTAGAATGTCGGTTAAATAGACACGACCGCTCTCTGCAGCAACTTGGATCCCGGAAGAACTCTTCCTGAACAGCTCCTGCCTTGCCTTGCTTGATACAGCAAAGAACCGACGGTAAAAATCAAGAGCCGAGGAGCTTGGTATGACACTTGTACATCCTACAGAAGGTGAGAGTAAGGAAGAGAAAGTTATTAGTCTCAACAGCTGAATTAAAAAAAAAACAGAATCATGTCCAGACTTCACAATCTTACCTGTCTGATCTTGTGGCAGGTATCCATCCACTTGAGAAAGCATCGAATCTGCACCAGACATGACCACCTGTCCAAACTTGGTTTTCAGGAGAGCGTCTGTACCGTCCAACACGGCCTGCTTGGATCTCTCCAAACCCGCTCCGACCTGGGACTTGGACAAAGCCAGAAGGACCCCCATTTGTTTTTGGGCATTTTCTAAGTTCTTCTTCACATCATCAAGAACCTGCAAACAAGGAAATGTCCATCAATTACTGCACAGTGGAACATTTAAATTAGAAGATTCATTTATTTCTCCAGTTGAAAACAGACATACACACATCTCCACCACATTACATTTCACAACAGAAAGATTCACAATCACTTCCCCCATTCCCCGTACCTTGTTGGCAGGTTGCTGCAAGATCGGTCCCTTCACTTCTACAATATCCAGACCCCGGCAAGCGAGTTCATCAACAAACTTAACTGATAATAGTGGGAAAAATAAAAACAAAAAAGGCCACAAAGTTAAATATACAAACAGAATTTCAGACATGTCCGATGTGCACAGAATCACTCACTCTGTGGATGAAGAATCCTGGCGATTGGTTGGATCCCACTGGAGACGATCACAGCTACTCCCGTAACTCCCTGTTCCACCATATTACCCACAGAGAGAAGAACAGGCCGAGACTCCTTCCCTCTCTTGTAGGACTGAACCAACTCATCCACGGCAGAACTGAACAACGGGAGTGAATACAATCTCTGCACCACATTCTGTGGACAAGAACAAGGTTAACACAATGAGAATCTTATTCTGAAACAGCAAGGGATTAACTTTTAATATCCTTGTGAAAAGATCTGATCCTGGGAATCAAATATCAAAGCCACAACCTCACCTTATCAGTACAGGTTACATGAACATCCATCATTTAGTTTGTGCCTTTACACCTCAGAGCAAACAAGCAGAGACTCATCAGGAAACACAATGGAACACGAGCTCGGCAACTTCACACATTGAACATCATGTCTTCTGTATTCACTCACATTGTGTCATGTATATGTGTATAAGAAAATAAACGCTGCCCATTCTCCCTTGAAGTAGAGAAACCTTTGTTGGAGGAAAATAAAATGAAACCAGCACAGAGTAAAACCACCAGCACACTGGCTCAACTGGTCCACTTCCATGTTTTTTATTATTCATTTTAAACTGTTAAAGTTCACAAAGTGTGGAAACAACAATTTAAAATAGACAACAAAAAAGAATTTATACACAGTAACATCTCTCAAATTACAAAAACTACAATGTGAGTAACACGTACCATGTGCTGGGGCCTCATGGGGTGTGAATGGACCGGGTACCTCCCAATAACTTGGTGGTGGCAGAGTTTTACAATTTACAAATTTAATTTAGTTACTTAGTGTTACTAGCTCACACCAAGTGTGGTTTTGTGTGATGATCTTCAAAGTAAGTTTACGTGAATGACCTTTGTCATAGTTTTTTTTTCTCCAGATACATTGACCCTGCAGTGGTTGGGGAAGTACGTGGGGTACAGTTTAATATATATATTTTTATTTAAATATCGCTACAAATGTTTCAGGAGATGAATAGTTTTAACACCTCGTACTTCAATTTTGAAATCAATTATATTTATTTCTAATTAAAATTGATCTTTCAAGCTCTTGACACTGAGTGGCTTCGGGT